>NC_133383.1:2919666-3006868 GCF_049309525.1 Garra rufa | reverse complement strand
AGTACATTTTTTTCAGGATTCTTAAATGAATAGAAAGATCCAAAGATCAGCATTTATCTGAAATAAAAAGCTTTTGTAACATTTTACCCTATACCATTCAAAAGCTTGGAGTCAGTAATAATATAAATTATAGATAACAGAAATAGAAATAAAATAAATTAATACTTTTATTCAGCAAGGATGCTTTAAATTAATCAAAAGTGATGATAAAGACATGTTACTAAAGATATCTATTTTAGATAACTTTCTATTCATCAAAGAAACCTGAAAAAAAAATATTTTCAGCCATTTTTAACATAATAAATGTTTTAAAAAGCAGCAAATATTAGAATGATTTCTAAAGGATCATGTGACACTGAAGACTGGAGTAATGATGCTGAAAATTCAGCCTTGAAATCACAGGATTAAATTACATTTTAAAATAGCTTCAAATAGAAAGCAGTTATTTTAATAATAAAAAAATCTAAATTTGACTGTACTTGGAATCAAATAAATGCAGGCTTGGTGAGCAGAAACTTCTTTAAAAAGTATATTTTTGTCTATTTTGTATCAATGAGATAACGCAATGAGGGCAAGATTAATTTCAGTGATGTGTTTCTTTCAGTCGGTCCCTGTGCTTTAGAGTACACCAAAGCAAAGACAGCAAATCATTTTTGGACGGACCCATCAGCTGATGAATTAGTGCAGAGACACCGCATTCACAGCGGCCACTGCCGCCAAGATTCCCCAACTAAACGGCCAGCTCTCGTAAGACATCCTGCGTTTAATTCTTGGATTCAGTCCATACAATCATCTAAAACCATGCAGATAACAGTCATTCTCTATGAGACAGGAGTTTGATCTCAAAGTGTTGTTTCGTAGATTCAAAAGAGGCAGTCGAGCGGCAGTATGGACGACCGGCCTTCTCTGTGGGCGCGAGATTACGTCGAATCCCTTCATCAAAACTCTAGAGCCACGCTGCTTTTTGGGAAGAACAACGTCCTGGTGCAGCCGGTACGTCATCTGGGACACTATACTTTGTTATGATGCTGTAGCGATGCTAAGGCATTTTAATTAAAGGAACACTCCACTTTTTTTGGAAACAGGCTCATTCTCCAACTCCCCCCGAGTTAATAAGTTGATTTTTACCATTTTGAAATCCATTCAGCCGTTCTCCTGTTCTGGCGATATCACTTTTAGCATAGCTTAGCATAGATCATTGAATCCTATTAGACCAATAGCATCACGTTCAAAAATGACCAACGAGTTTCCATATTTGTCCTATTTAAAACTTGACTCTTCTGTAGTTATATCGTGTACTAAGACCGGCGGAAATGCAAAGCTGTGAGTTTCTAGGCTGATAAGATTAGGAACTACACTTCCATTCCGGCGTAATAGTCAAGGAAGTTTGCTGCCGTAATATGGCCGAAGCAGGCGGAGTATTATCAGAAATGAGTTCCCAGCTAGTTTAGCATTTGCACATGTGCTGCGTGGTATTACTGCTCCTGCTTCAGCCTTATTACGGCAGCAAACTTCCTCGACTATTACGCCGGAATGGAAGTGTAGTTCCTAATCTTATCAGCCTAGAAACTCGCAGCTTTGCATTTCCGCCGGTCTTAGTACACGATATAACTACAGAAGAGTCAAGTTTTAAATAGGACAAATATGGAAACTCGTTGGTCATTTTTGAACGTGATGCTATTGGTCTAATAGGATTCAATGATCTATGCTAAGCTATGCTAAAAGTGATATCGCCAGAACAGGAGAACGGCTGAATGGATTTCAAAACGGTAAAAATCAACTTATTAACTCGGGGGGAGTTGGAGAATGAGCCTGTTTCCAAAAAAAGTGGAGTGTTCCTTTAAAGCGTGGCAATAAATCTCATCCGGTCTTTCAGACAGACGACATGGAAGCCATCCCAGGATACCTCTCCCTTCACCAGACGGCCGATCTTATGACGCTGAAATGGACACCGAACCAGCTGATGAACGGAAACGTGGCGGAGTTCGATTATGAGAAAAGGTGACGTGCGTTTCGATTGTGACGTCCGCTTCGTGGGAATGATTTTCAATCAACTTTTCCTTTCTCCACAGTGTGTATTGGGATTTCGCCATGACCATTCGTCTGGAGGAAATCGTCTATTTGCACTGCCATCAGCAAGGTGAGTATATCAACATCTGTAACCCCAAATAAATATGAAATGAACTATGTATTGAGTATCTTATTTGATCCATCAGACTGTTATGGCTCATGTAGTATGGCTGATATAGTAAGAATATGTGACCCTGGACCACAAAACCAGTCATAAGGTTAAATTTGACAAAACTGAGATTTATACATCATATGAAAGCTCAATAAATAAGCTTTCTATTGATGTATGGTTTGTTAGGATAGGACAATATTTGGCCGAGATACATCTATTTGAAATCAGAAATCTGAGGATGCAAAAAAAAAATCAAAAAGACTGAGAAAATCACCTTTAAAGTTGTCCAAATTAGGTTCTTAACAATGCATATTACAAACCAAAAATTACATTTTGATATGTTTACAGTAGGAATTTTACAAAAAATCATGATGGAACATGAACTTTACTTAATTTCTTAATGATTTTTGGCATAAAAGAAAAATCAATAATTTTGACCCATGCAATGTATTTTTGGCTATTGCTACAAATATACCCCAGCGACTTAAGACTGGTTTTGTGGTCCAGGGTCACATATGAAGTAAAAAAAGCTGCAAGTGCTTTAAGGCATTTAAGCACATATGGAAAAAAGACATTATTTAGCAAGCCTGTAACCACCTGTTTAAAAAAAAAAACACATTTTTGAAAAATCCAGGTAATTTACCATTGAAACATGTTTTTTTTAAACATTTATGTCTGTTATAGTTCCAGCTGTGGTCTGATCTCTTTAAGACTTTGCATGCTTATTTAGAATCACCGGTCACATGTGCTCAGCAGGTTTTGTGAAGTTTTGAGTTTTCCTTTAGGCTTTACAGGGTAAATTTGGACAGGCCCCTATTCTAAACGACCCCATTATAGCCTCCCAAAGGGTACATTTCAACATTTTTTGATAATTATTGACTTTTGAGAGTGCAGAGAATAGTACTGCAGTGTTTTTATTTCCAAAACTGAGCAAAAAACCTAGGACTAGTTGGCAAAAGTAGGTTTTTGACATCTTCTCAATCATTTAACAAATGGTTTGATTGACAGCAGTGGTTCTAGATTCAATTTGTCTGAAATGAGGAGTTCAATCATATGATACGAATATCACACGACGTACAATCATTTTAGCCCTTGAAAAATGGGTTTTGATTGGCATCCGTTAACCTTGTCTAACAGGTGCTCAAACTTCGTTGGCCAACGGCGGCCATGTTTTTTGAGATATGCAAATGTCTTTGTAGACACTCATAGCACTTCGAACCAGTGCAAACCAATTTTCATGTTAATAGGACAAATGGCTGCAGAGTTATAGCCATTTAAAAAAAAAAAATTACCTATTTTAGCGCCACCAAGTGGCCAAGCTCAGTGACTTTCTTCCTCTGTCCTCCTACATTAGTTTTCTGAGTTTGGCAAGGATTCACTCTCTAGAGAATCTTTCTGCACTGGTTTGGTTTCCGATCATGCGGAAAACCTAGGACTAGTTGGCAAAAGTAGTTTTTTTTTTCTCAATTGCTTAACCAACAATGTGATTGACAGCAGTGGTTCTAGAAGGAAAGTTGTCCGGAATGAGGAGTTCTATCGTATGATACGAATATCACGCAAATGACAATCGTTTACGCCCTTTAAAAATGCGATATCGTCCCCCCCAGTGGACGATTTCTTTCAAATTTCTCTCAGACCTTTGGGGCCTTGAGTCAAGCAGGCCCAGCGAGTTTCATTTTGATTTGCGTCTGGTAACCTTGTCTAACAGGTGCTCAAAATTCGTTGACCAATGGTGGCCATGTTTTTTGAGATATGCAAATGTCTTTGTAGACACTCGTAGCACTTCGAACCAGTGCACACCAATTTTCATGTTAATAGGACAAATGGCTGCAGAGTTATAGCCATTTAAAAAAAAAAAAATTACCTATTTTAGTGCCACCAAGTGGCCAAGCTCAGTGACTTTCTTCCTCTGACCTCCTACATTAGTTTTCTGAGTTTGGCAAGGATTCACTCTCTAGAGAATCTTTCTGCACTGGTTTGGTTTCCGATCATGCGGAAAACCTAGGACTAGTTGGCAAAAGTAGTTTTTTTTTTCTCAATTACTTAACCAACAATGTGATTGACAGCAGTGGTTCTAGAAGGAAATCGTCCGGAATGAGGAGTTCTATCGTATGATACGAATATCACGCAAATGACAATCGTTTACGCCCTTTAAAAATGCGATATCGTCCCCCTCCAGTGGACGATTTCTTTCAGATTTCTCTCAGACCTTTGGGGCCTTGAGTCAAGCAGGCCCAGGGAGTTTCATTTTGATTTGCGTCCGTTAACCTTGTCTAACAGGTGCTCAAAATTCGTTGACCA
Source organism: Garra rufa (assembly GCF_049309525.1). Classification (NCBI taxonomy): domain Eukaryota; kingdom Metazoa; phylum Chordata; class Actinopteri; order Cypriniformes; family Cyprinidae; genus Garra; species Garra rufa. The sequence continues at coordinate 3,002,385 of NC_133383.1, read as the reverse complement.
ATGGTGGCCATGTTTTTTAAGCTATGCAAATGTCTTTGTAGACACTTGTGGCACTTCGTACCAAAGAATGTGCGCACCAATTTTCATGTTTACTAAAAGTGGCCAAGCCTCTTTCGAATTTTTTTGGAGTCCCTTTTTGCAACAGTGATTCGGAAATTCTTTTTTTTTTTTTTGATAATTATTGATATTCACTCTCTAGGGGATCTCTCTGCACTGGTTATGTTGTGTTATAGTGCCAGCTGTGGTCCAATCTCCTTAAAGGATTAGTTCACTTTCATAACAACAATGCACAGATAATGTAGTCACCCCCTTGTCGTCCAAGATGTTCATGTCTTTCTTTCCTCTTTTTGAGGAAAACATTTCAGGATTTCTCTCTTTATAATGGAAATGGATGGCGCCCCGAAGTTTGAACTTCCGAAATGCAGTTTAAATGCAGCTTCAAAAGGCTCTAAACAATCCCAGCCGATGAGGAAGGGTCTTATCTAGCGAAACGATCGATTATTTTCGAAAAAAAAAAGACAATTTATTTACTTTTTAACTTCAAATGCTCGTCTTGTCTCATCTCTGCGCAGCACATGCGATCTCTGTGTGATTCAGCTAAATACAGTTAGGGTACGTCTAAAAACTCCCATCTCATTTTCTTCCCTAACTTCAAAATCGCTTTAGATCGCTTCAATAGTATGGACATAGTGTTTACAAAGTGAATATTCAAAGAAACTCAAACGCCCTTAACAAAAAAAGGTAAAAACCGCATTGTAGGACGATTTTGACATTGAAGACATAAATGAGATGGGAGTTTTTAGACGTACCCTAACTGTATTTACTAGAATCACACAGAGATCGCATGTGCTGCGCAGAGAGGAGACAAGACGAGAATTTGAGGTTAAAAAGTATATAAATTGTCTTTTTTTTTTTCCGAAAATAACCGATCGTTTCGCTAGATAAGACCCTTCCTCATCGGCTGGGATTGTTTAGAGCCTTTTGAAGCTGCATTTAAACTGCATTTCCGAAGTTCAAACTTCGGTGCGCCATCCATTTCCATTATAAAGAGAGAAATCCTGAAATGTTTTCCTCAAAAAAAGGCATCCCTTTGCAACGGCAAGTTGAAAATGAAACTTTTTTTAATAAGATCGGCGTCTGTTAACCTTGTCTAACAGGTGATCAAACTTTGTCGGCAAATGGTGGCAAATGTCCTTGTAGAGACTTGTGGCACTTCGGACCAAGAACATGCACACCAATTTTTATGTTGATAGGACAAATGGTTGCACAGTTATGGCATTTAAATATATATATATTTTTTTACCTATTATAGCGCCACCAAGTGGCCAAGCTCTGTGACTTTCTTCCTCTGACGTCAGATTGAGCTCCTACACAAGTGTTCTGAGTTTGGTGAAGATATCTGTTACCGTTTAGGAGTTATAGGCATTTTACTAAAAGTGGCCCGCCCCTTTCAAACGTTTTGCCGTCCCTTTGCGAAGGGTGAGTCGAAAATGACTTTCTACTTTTTTTTGATAATTATTGATATTCACAGAATCTTTCTGCACTGGTTTGGTTCCGACCGGGGGAAAAACCTAGGATTGGTTCGCAAAAGTAGGTTTTTGATATCTTCTCAATCATTTAACAATGTGATTGACAGCAGTGGTTCTAGAGGCAAAGTTGTCTGGAATGAGGAGGTTTTTTTATATGGCCTTTCCTAGTGGTTGATTTCTTTTAAACTTCCCTCAGACCTTTGGGGCCATGAGTCCAGCGAGTTTCGTTTTGATCGGCGTCAGTGTTGTTTTCGTCAACGATGACGATGACGAAATCATTTCCTTGACGCCACTTTATTTTCATGACGATAACGAGACGATGACGAGATAAAAATGGCTCGTTGATGACTAAAACATGACGAGACGTGTGTGAGTTTTCGTTGACGAGACGAGAATAGACGAAAATGTTAGTGGGTGGTCCGTCAGACGTTTAAAATGCATGACATTTCCGCTTATTGTGCATGCCAATTAAAACTTAAGCATCTGACGCTATGGCAAGCCGTTTTAGCATTAAATACTCTTTGCTATACTAGTATGGCAAGTCGTTTTAGCATTAAATACTCTTTGCTATACTAGTATGGCAAGCCGTTTTAGCATTCCATCCTTGTTTGTCTTTTATGTTCTAAAACATTCCTTCATTATTGTAATTATTGGTGAAAATAGTCGATCCGGAAGCTCACATTGAGTTGAACTGTAGATCTGCTATTTTCAGAACTTATAAGTGACACTACCCAACAGCAAAATACTTACTGACCTACATTAATTTGTTAAAAGACTACTTTTTTCCCTTTTTTTGACTAAAACTAGACTAGAACCTTCTTGACTTTTCGTCGACTAAAACTAGACTAAAACCTTTTTGACTTTTCGTCGACTAAAATTGGACTAAAACTATCACATATAGAAGTGACTAAAATTTGACTAAAACTAAGAAGCATTTTAGTCCAAAAGACTAAGACTAAGACTAAATCTAAGATGGTTGTCAAAAACAACACTGATCGGCGTCCATTAATCTTGTTTAACAGGTGCTCAAACTTCGTTGGCCCATGTTTTTTGAGATTTGCAAATGTCCTTGTAGACACTTGTGGCACTTTGGACCAAGGTCATGCACACCAATTTTGATAGGACAAAATGGTTGTGCATTTATAGCCATTTTTATGTTTTTGTTTTACCGATATACATGTCTGGTGTAAAAATGAAAATTAATTTTAAATATCGAATAACAAGGACTCTGACAAAAATGTTCTTTAACTGCTTTTAAATTATTTTGTCAGCAAATCGGTTCAGAAAATGACCGATATATCGGTGCCGATAATTGGCCAACCCCTAGTAAAAACAGTTCAGTTTTATTCAGACTCAAATTAAGCCAAAATATGCAATTTTGTGCAATGCTGATATTTATATGATGAAATCCTAATCACTTGTAATGCAAATCAATGAGATCTTTTTACCAGTACAGCAGATACTGACATAAAATCATAAATATCAGTCGTCGCTCTATATCTCCAATAATATGTCTTAGTAAGATGAGATTGAAATGATCCAAACATATAATACAACGCAATCCAATGATGATTGAGAGATGAACAAATAAACATTCCTCAAAAAATATGAGATGTTTCGGAGGCTTGGGAAGATCATTCCACCACTGAGGAACAGATGATCAGATTTGAGACTCTTGTTGTTGATGTCTGAAGGTTTGTCCGGATGTGTTTGTGTGCAGTGGACAGTGGTGGTACTGTGGTTTTGGTCAGTCAGGATGGGATCCAAAGGCCTCCATTCCGCTTTCCAAAAGGCGGTCACCTGCTGCAGTTCCTCACGTGTCTGGAAACGGGCCTCCTTCCTCACGGACAGTTAGATCCTCCTCTCTGGTCCCAAAGAGGAAAGGTTTGCCAAACGCCTCATTCTTACAGTCGTTTCTGTCATTTAAATTGGTTTGGAGATCATTCTGTGTTCTTCCTCAGGGAAAAGTGTTTCCAAAACTGCGTAAAAGGAGTCCGCACGGATCCTGCGAGTCATTCTCGGACAAGGATGAAGACGAGGCCACCGATTATGTGTTTCGGATCATATATCCCGGCAGTCAGGAGTTTGGTATGTTAACGGGATTCTGCTCTGATGATCCTCATATGTGCGGTGTTTCACAAACAAGATTATTATCCACTTTATTTTTCCCGTAAGAGCAAGTGTGGCCATTTGTATATTTTATAGGTCTGGCTTCTGGTCTCATCCATGTCCAACTGCAAATTAGTGTGTCTTACCAGATTATTTTAACGTATTATCTTAATTATGAACAAACATTTACTGCACTTTGTATAAATAGAAAACCACCATTTTAAATTGCAATAATATTTCACAATATTACAGTTTTTTTCTAATTTTTTTTTTAAAAACTCATAAATGGACATCATTTAAAATTCAAACCATAAAGATAGAAAAAAAATTAACACTGTCTTGAATTGCTTCAAAACAAACTAAAACTAAATAGAAATGGTCATATTTATTTATTTTTTTAATGCAGGATGGAACACCAACTAACTTTTTTTAGTATTATTATGGATTTTATTTATATATGCATTTTTTATTTTTTATTATATTTTCTGTTTTTATGTTAAATTTATTTGCAGTACTTTTTAAAAGTAATTTTTGTTTAGTTTTTTTAAATGACCTTTTCATTTTTAATTATTTTACAAAATAAAATTTTATTTCCAAATAAAATTTTAAAAGAATGACATTTTTGTATTTTAATATTTTATTTAATTTATATTTTGTTGTTTTATTATTTTAATGTTTTTTAATGTCTTTATTCGTTTTTTAATTCAATGTTTTATTCATTTTATTTTAATTTAATACATCAAGAAAAACTAAATTAAAATAAGAAATTTTGCCTTTGCAAGTAGCTACAATTTTAAAAGAGAGACATTTTTAAATATTTTATTTGTATTTTATTTTAATTAAACATTTATTGCAATAAAAATGTTTAATGATAATGATTTTAGTTAACGGATAACCTTAACCTTACCTTAATAACCTTAATAAACGTATATTTGTAAATATACAAATATACATATTTACAATAATATAATCATTATAAACACAGAACCTTTTAATCAGTTTAACACGTCCTTGCTGAATAAAAGTATTAATTTCATTTAAACAAAGAAAGAAAGAAAACATTTACTGATGCCAATTTGAATAAATGCTGTTCTTTTAAACCTTTTATTCATCAAAGAATCCTGGAGAAAAGATCACGGTTTCCAAAAAAAATATCAACAAACACAACTGTTTCCAACAATGATAATAAATTAGGATATTCAAATGATTTCTGAAGCATCATGTGTCACTGAAGCCTGAAGTAATGACCCTGAAAATTCAGCTTTGCATTACAGAAATAAATTCTATATTAAATAACTAAATAAATTCTAAATAAATAACTATATTAAAATAGAAAACCACTATTAAATTGCAATAATATTTTACAATATTACAGTTTTTTTCTGTATTTTTAATCAAACAAACACAGCTTTGATGAGCAGGAACATTACAGATCTTAGCGATCCCAAACTTTTGATATATATATTTCAATGAAATAATTTGTAAAATTTGATAAATATTTTAAAGAAAGCATTACCAATAACAGATGTGTATATTTTTGTCGTATGTCTCACATTAATGTTTGTTTCTTGTTTGTTTATACAAAACAAAATAGTTTGAATAAAAAAGATAAAAAAAACAGGATCATGTGACACTGAAGACTGGAGTAATGATGCTGAAAATTCAGCTTTGCATCACAGGAATAAATTAGATTTTTAAATATATTGAAATAGAAAACCACTATTTTAAATTGCAATAATATTTCACAATATTACAGTTTTTTCTATATTTTTAACCAAACAAACACAGCTTTGATGAGCAGAAACATTACAGATCTTACCGATCCCAAACTTTTGATATATATATATTTTTTTCCAATTAAATAATTTGTAAAATTTGATAAATATTTTTGTATATTTTTGTCGTATGTCTCACATTAATATTTGTTTCTTGTTTGTTTATACAAAACAAAATAGTTTGAATAAAATTTAAAACAAAAAGTAAAAAAAAAAAAAAAAACAGAATTTATTCAATCTAGAAATCTTTTTTAACAATACAGTTAAAAGCTACAGTTACTTTTTAGCAATTTAACACATCCTTGCTGAATAAAAGTTTCCAAAAAACTATTACGAAGCACAACATTGATAATAAATCAGCATATTAGAATGATTTCTGAAGGATCATGTGACACTGAAGACTGGAGTAATGATGCTGAAAATTCAGCTTTGCATCACAGAAATAAATTTGATTTTTAAATATATTGAAATAGAAAACCACTATTTTAAATTGCAATAATATTTCACAATATTACAGTTTTTTTCTATATTTTTAATCAAACAAACACAGCTTTGATGAGCAGAAACATTACAGATCTTACCGATCCCAAACTTTTGATATATATATATATATATATATATATATATATATATATATATATTTTTTTTTTTTTCAATTAAATAATTTGTAAAATTTGATAAATATTTTAAAGCAAGCATTACCAATAACAGATTTGTATATTTTTGTTGTATGTCTCACATTAATATTTGTTTCTTGTTTGTTTATACAAAACAAAATAGTTTGAATAAAAAATAAAAAAAAGTAAAAAAAACAAAACAGAATTTATTCAATCTAGAAATCATTTTTAACAATACAGTTAAAATCTACAGTTACTTTATCAATTTTACACATCCTTGCTGAATAAAGGTTTCCAAAAAAATATTACAAAGCACAACATTGATAATAAATCAGCATATTAGAATGATTTCTGAAGGATCATGTGACACTGAAGACTGCAGTAATGATGCTGAAAATTCATCTTTGCATCACAGGAATAAATTAGATTTTTAAATATATTGAAATAGAAAACCACTATTTTAAATTGCAATAATATTTCACAATATTACAGTTTTTTTCCTATATTTTTAATAAATAAAAAAAACAGCCTTGATAAGCAGAAGAGACTTCTTTAAAAAAAAAAAAAAAACCTAATAAAAATCTTTTAAACAGCATTGTATACATTTTATTTTTCAAATGGGTTTCCATCTGACTGATGTCTGAAGAAGGATAACAGGGTTCCTACTGGTCATAAATATGATGCTAATTGTTTTTCTGGATGTTAAAGTGGCAGCGGAGCTGATGGATCAGGCGGTGAACATGTGGCAGCCCACACCCAGGAAGTCGTCTTGTTCTTCCTGTTCGCAGAACGGCTCGTCGGACGGCGGCCTTCCCAACGGATGCAACCATGACAGGCTAGTCTATGAGGAGTCAGTAATGTGAATTAACATAGCGTCTGGTCTTAGCGTGACTGTGTATGTCTGTGTGTGAAACAGGGCGCCGCTGAAGCTGCTCTGCGAGACCATGAAGCACCAGATCATTTCCCGCGCTTTCTACGGCTGTATGTACCACACCAGGCTCATGGTTTTGTGTTGCACACTTGTTGTTTCTCATGATGTGATGTGTGTTTTTTAAGGGCTGGCGTATTGCCGTCACCTGTCCACCGTCCGCACGCACCTGTCTGCTCTGGTAAACCCCACTATCGTTGAGACCGACATCCCCTATGATGCCAAAGGCGGTCTGTCTGCAGAAGTGTGGAAGACCTTTCTACAGGACAGCACTGTATGTGACCTTCACTATCTAGTGCACTTGTTTCATAAGGGATCAGTTCAAATGTTCTGTACAGTAATGTTATTATAGTCAACTAAAACCATGAAAAACATGGTTTCATTTCTATTAATGTACTAAAGTTTAATTTGTCTCAGTGATACTAGATGTTATTGTAAAAACATATTCAAGATATTCATAAAAACTATAATAGTATCTGAATGATAGTTACCGTTCATTTAAATCACCAAATCTTTTTAAATATTAATAAAACTATAATAGAATCTCAGTTATATTAATCATAAAAACACACTTAAAATATTAATGCAAATTATAATAGTATCTCAATTATACTGCTACCTTTAAAAAATAAAATAAAAATATATATTAATTAAAAGCTATAATATTGTTCCAAAGATACGGTTACTATGAAACACACTTAAAATATTAATAAAAACAATAATAGTATCTGATAGTTACAGCTCATTTAAATCATCAAATTATTTAAAATATTAATAAAACTATAATAGTTTTTATGATTAATATCACTGAGATACTAACTTAAAATATTAATACAAATTATAATAGTATCTCAATTATACTGCTACCTTTAAAAAATTAAAAAAAAAAAAAAAATTAATTAAAAGCTATAATATTGTTCCAAAGATACGGTTACTATGAAACACTTAAAATATTAATAAAAACAATAATAGTATCTGAATGATTCAGTTACTGTTCATTTAAATCATCAAATTATTTAAAATATTAATAAAACTATAATAGCATCTCAGTTATATTAATCATAAAAACACACTTAAAATATTAATACAAATTATAATAGTATCTCAATGATACTGCTACCTTTAAAAAACATAAATATTAATTAAAAGCTATAATATTATTCTAAAAATACGGTTACTATGAAACACACTTAAAATATTAATAAAAACAATAATAGTATCTGAATGATTCAGTTACTGTTCATTTAAATCATCAAATTATTTAAAATATTAATAAAACTATAATAGTATCTCAGTTATATTAATCATAAAAACACACTTAAAATATTAATACAAATTATAATAGTATCTCAATGATACTGCTACTTTTAAAAAACATATAACAAAATATTATAACTTTTAATTAATATTACTCTAAAGGTACAGTTACAATGAAACACACTTAAGATATTAATAAAAACAATAATAGGCTAGTATCTGATAGTTACAGCTAATTTAAATCATCAAATTATTTAAAATATTAATAAAACTATAATAGAATCTCAGTGATATTAATCATAAAAACACACTTAAAATATTATTACAAATTATAATAGTATCTCAATGATACTGCTACCTTTAAAAAACAAATATTAAAAGCTATAATATTATTCTAAGAATACGGTTACTATGAAACACACTTAAAATATTAATAAAAACAATAATAGTATCTGATAGTTACAGCTCATTTAAATCACCAAATTATTTAAAATATTAATAAAACTATAATAGCATCTCAGTGATATTAATCATAAAAACACACTTAAAATATTAATACAAATTATAATAGTATCTCAATGATACTGCTACCTTTAAAAAACATAAAATATTAAAAGCCATAATATTATTCTAAGAATACGGTTACTATGAAACACACTTAAAATATTAATAAAAACAATAATAGTATCTGATAGTTACAGCTCATTTAAATCATCAAATTATTTAAAATATTAATAAAACTATAATAGAATCTCAGTGATATTAATCATAAAAACACACTTAAAATATTATTACAAATTATAATAGTATCTCAATGATACTGCTACCTTTAAAAAACATAAAATATTAAAAGCTATAATATTATTCTAAAAATACGGTTACTATGAAACACACTTAAAATATTAATAAAAACAATAATAGGCTAGTATCTGATAGTTACAGCTCATTTAAATCATCAAATTATTTAAAATATTAATAAAACTATAATAGAATCTCAGTGATATTAATCATAAAAACACACTTAAAATATTATTACAAATTATAATAGTATCTCAATGATACTGCTACCTTTAAAAAACAAATATTAAAAGCTATAATATTATTCTAAAAATATGGTTACTATGAAACACTTAAAATGTTTATAAAAACAATAATAGTATCTGATAGTTACAGCTCATTTAAATCATCAAATTATTTAAAATATTTATAAAACTATAATAGCATCTCAGTTATATTAATCATAAAAACACACTTAAAATATTAATACAAATTATAATAGTATCTCAATGATACTGCTACCTTTTAAAAAAACATTAATAACAAAATATTAATTAAAAGCTATATTACTCCAAAGTTACAGTTACTATGAAACACACTTAAAATATTAATAAAAACAATAATAGTATCTGAATGATTCAGTTACTGTTCATTTAAATCATCAAATTATTTAAAATATTAATAAAACTATAATAGCATCTCAGTTATATTAATCATAAAAACACTTAAAATATTAATACAAATTATAATAGTATCTCAATGATACTGCTACCTTTAAAAAACATTAATAACAAAATATTAATTAAAAGCTATAATATTATTCTAAGAACACGGTTACTATGAAACACACTTAAAATATTAATAAAAACAATAATAGTATCTGATAGTTACAGCTCATTTAAATCATCAAATTATTTAAAATATTTATAAAACTATAATAGCATCTCAGTTTTATTAATCATAAAAACACACTTAAAATATTAATACAAATTATAATAGTATCTCAATGATACTGCTACCTTTTAAAAAAACATTAATAACAAAATATTAATTAAAAGCTATATTACTCCAAAGTTACAGTTACTATGAAACACACTTAAAATATTAATAAAAACAATAATAGTATCTGAATGATTCAGTTACTGTTCATTTAAATCATCAAATTATTTAAAATATTAATAAAACTATAATAGCATCTCAGTTATATTAATCATAAAAACACACTTAAAATATTAATACAAATTATAATAGTATCTCAATGATACTGCTACCTTTAAAAAACATATAACAAAATATTATAACTTTTAATTAATATTACTCTAAAGGTACAGTTACAATGAAACACACTTAAGATATTAATAAAAACAATAATAGGCTAGTATCTGATAGTTACAGCTAATTTAAATCATCAAAATATTTAAAATATTAATACAAATTATAATAGCATCTCAAATGATACTGCTACCTTTAAAAAACATAAAAAAATATTAATTAAAAGCTATAATATTATTCTAAAAATACGGTTACTATGAAACACTTAAAATGTATATAAAAACAATAATAGTATATTAATTATAATATTTACAACATATTTAAAATATTAATAAAAATGCTAAGTTATTCAATGATACTATATGTTAGCATAAAAAACATATTCAAAATATTAAAAAACTAAAATAGTATCTCAACAATACTAATATTAAAACATAATAAATAAATAAAAAAAAATTATAGTATTTAATTTTTTTAAAATATTGAATAGTATCTCAATTATACTGTTACCGTAAAAACATTGAAAATATTAATAAAAACTATAATATTATTACAATGATACTATGTTACCATAAAAACATACTTAAAATATTAATAAAAATTATAATGGTAACTCAGTGATACTATATATTACCCTAAAAACATATTTAAAATATTAATAAAAACTATAATAGTATCTCAATAATACTATGTCACTCTAAGAACATATTTAAAATATAAATAAAAATTATAATGGTAACTCATTGATACTATATATTACCCTAAAAACATATTTAAAACATTAATAAGAAATATAATGGTAACTCAGTGAAACTGTAAAAACATATTTAAAATACTTTTAAAAAACTAAAATAGTAACTTAATGATATTGTTATAAAAACGTATTTAAAAAAATCTAACAGTTTTTTGTATATTTAATAGTCTCTCAATGATACTGTTATTAAAAATATTACATTTTATAAAATAAAATAAAAAATTGGTATTATATTTAAATATTTTTTTGGTATATTTTTGTTTATTTTTATTACTGTTACCGTTTTTTTTTTTATATAAATATAAAACTATATTATTCCAATGATACGGTTACTATAAAAACACACACTTAAATTAATAGAAACTGTAATAGTATCACACTTATCCTATATGTTACCATAAAAAACATATTTAAAATATTAATAAAATAGTAACTCAATTATACTATGTTACTGTAAAAACATTTAAAATATATAAAAAAAAAATCTAAAACAGTATCTCAATGATACTGTTATAAAAATGTCATTAAAAATAATCAAATAGTACTTTATTTTATTATTTTATTTTAAAAACAATTAAAATAAAAAAAAAATCTAATAGTATTTATTTATTAGTATCTCAATGTTACCGTAAAAACATATTCAAAATATTAATAACTAGAATAGTATCTCAGTGATACTGTTACCATAAAAACATTCTAAATATTAATAAAAACTATAATAGTATCTCAATTATATTATATGTTACCCTAAAAACACTTAAAATATTTATAAAAAATTATAATAGTAACTTAATTATACTATGTTACTGTAAAAACATATTTAATATATTTAAAAAAAATCTAAAATAGTATCTCAATGATACTGTTATAAAAATGTCATTAAAAATAAATAAAAATAATTGAATAGTACTTTATTTTATTTAATAGTCTCACAGTGATACTGTTACTGTAAAAATATATTCTGAATAAAAACTTAATAGTAACTCAATGATACTGTTACTGTAAATACAAATTAAAAATATTAATAAGAACTATAATAGTATCTCAGTGATACGGTTACCATAAAACATTCTAAATATTAATAAAAACTATAATAGTATCTCAATTATATTAAATGTTACCCTAATAACACTTAAAATATTTATAAAAAATTATTATAGTAACTTAATTATTTAATATATTTAAAAAAAATCTAAATAGTATCTCAATGATACTGTTATACAAATGTCATTAAAAATAAATAAAAATAATTTAATAGTACTTTATTTTATTTAATAGTATCACAATGATACTGTTACTGTAAAAATATATTCTGAATAAAAACATAATAGTATCTCAATGATACTGTTACTGTAAATACAAATTAAAAATATTAATAAGAACTATAATAGTATCTCAGTGATATATGTGATCAAAAACATACTTAAAATTTTAATACAAATTTTGTAATGGTACGGTTACCATAAAAAAAAATTTAAATAATAAAAACTGTAATATTAGTATATCAATTATACTATATTTACCCTAAAAACAAAAACACATTTAATACATTTCAAAAATCTAAAATAGTATCTCAATGATACTGTTACAAAAATGTCATTAAAAATAATCAAATAGTACTTTATTTTATTTTATTATTTTTATTTTAAAAACAATTAAAATAAAAAAATCTAATAGCATTTATTTATTAGTCTCAATTTATTTATGTCAATGTTACCATAAAAACATTCTAAATATTAATAAAAACTATAATAGTATCTTAATTCTATTATATGTTACCCTAAAAGCACTTAAAATATTTATAAAAAAATTATAATAGTAACTTAATTATACTATGTTACTGTAAAAACATTTAATATATTTAAAATCTAAAATAGTATCTCAATGATACTGTTATAAAGATGTCATTAAAAAAATAAATACAAATAATTGAATACAAATAATATCAATGATACTGTTACCGTAAAAATATTGAAAATATTAATAAAAACTATACTTTTATTCCAAAGATACTATTATAAAAACACACTCAAAATATTAATAAAAACTATAATGTTACTTCAAAAATACTATGTTCCCATAAAAACACATGCCAATTAGAAATAAAAGCTTCAATATGTCCACTGTTATGCAGTCGTACGAGGAGGAGGAGCTCCTTCGTCTGGTGTATTACGGCGGCGTGGAGGCGTCTCTGCGTAAGGAGGTCTGGCCCTTCCTGTTGGGCCACTACCACTTCACCATGAGCCTCACAGAGCGCAAAGAGGTGAGTCGCACTCACTGTTTGATCCATAAAACCAGACGAAAGCAGGAGGAGCGTAACCCCGTCCTTCTCCGCAGGTGGACGAACAGATTCGAGCGTGTTACGAGCAGACCATGAGCGAGTGGCTGGGATGCGAAGCCATCGTGCGTCAGCGGGAGAAGGAGCAGCACGCCGTGGCTCTGGCCAAATGCGCGTCCGGCGCCAGCGTGGACCACGGCTCGCGTCAGGACTCAACCATCAGCACGGATGTAAACGCTGACGCTCCAGACGCCTGTAAATCTGCTGTGAGGTGTTATATGCAGGTTTATTAAACGGTGTTGTGTTTCTCTCTGCAGTCGTCTCAGAGCAGCAGCTCCGATAAACAGAGTCACGCCGGATCACACAGTGACTCCAACAGCAGCACTCAGGTCAGATATTAAACACAACACATGTTATTGCTCTTTCAGATCTTATTTATACTTGCTTTAAATATTAGCTTTGTCTCAGATGTTTTTCCTTAAATAAGGAGACATAAATGAGCCATGCAGCATGAATATTGAGTTAAAATGTGGCGCAGCTCAGATCATGTGATCTTTGAATTTAGTAAGAAATGTTTAAGATATAATAAGATAAAGATATCTGATTTTAAAAATTAAAAAAATACATAAATAATAATAATAATAATAATAATAATAATTAGTTAATAAAAAAAATTATATATATATATACACACATATATATTATTTTATTAACTAATTAATATTATTATATTAACTAATTAATATTATTATTATTATTTTATTATTTTTTATATGTATATATATATTTTTTTTTATTATATTATATTTTTTTCTTCTTTTAATTTATATTTATTTATTATTTACAAAGTAATATTTAAATAATAATAATAATAATAATAACAATAATAGTAAATAATTTAAATCAAATGTTTTGGTTATTTACTTTCTTAGTAAGTTTCCTTAATGTCCAAAGAAAAGTGTTTATATTAATAAACGTTCATAATATTAATAATTAATAAACAATTTATAATAATATAAAATCTATCTCCATCTCTGAAATAACTTGTTTTATCTGGCGATGGAACCAAGATAATAATGTTAACCAATAACATCATAACCTGATATTTCTTATTTCACAAATGTAATTTAATTAAATAACAATAATTTTTATTTAATAAAATAATTAAATTAAAATGCTATTGATATTTACATTTATTCAAAATTATATTTTTATAATGTTTATTTAAATCATTTCTTATAATTTTTAAAAATGTATTCAAGTGAAAAAAAATTGTTTAGTTTTTTTCCAAACCTTTCTGCTAACATGACCAGTATAGTTATATTACGTTTATGTGAGCATAAATCTAAATATTACCTAATAATGTAATAACCTGATATTTCATATTTCACAAATCCTGTATGATGTTTTACTCTTAAAATAAAAAGAAATTTTGGCAAATATGCATTTTTCTCTGAAACCTAATTAAAATAATTAAATCAATTAATTAAAATAATAATAATTTTAATTTAATAAAATAATTATCTTGGATATTTACTTGATTAATACATTTATGAAAAATAAACTTTTAATAATTATAATCATAATTTAACAATTGTAATAATTTCTTATAATTAAAAAAAAAAGTTTTCTGCTAACATGTCCAGTGTACTGTAGTTATATGCTCTGTATGAGCAAAAAACAAAATAATATCATAACCTGATATTTCTTATTTCACAAATCTAATTAAAATGAATTCATGTAAAAAAAAAAGTAATAAAATAATTAAATTCAATAAAATTCTATAGATATTTTCTTGACTAATAATTTTTTTTATTAGATTTTTATCATTATAATTAAAAAAAAAAGTCTACATAATTTTTTAGAAATCCTGATGTATGTTTTATTCTTAAAATAAGATTTTTTTTATATTTTGACAAAATTAAGATCTTTTTCTCTCAAATACATCTGACATAAAAGAGGCTTAAAACAGATGTCACAATTAATTTTTTTATTTAAATGAAAATATTTATATTATATGGGTATTTATTTTCAAAAATGTCTTTAAAATGTATAATTTTAAATAATTCAAATATGCATAAAATAGTTTTTTTTTTTTTTTTTATAAATGTCATCAATCTTTTATCAACCATAAAAACTTTTTTTTAAATTTCTGTTTCCATTTGTTCTGCTCACAAAACCAGTATAGTTACATCGAGTTATACATACATTATTCATTCATTTATAGTTGTGGGTGGGGACAAAATACTCTCAACCTATAATATCATAACCTCATATTTCTGATGTATAAAAATAAGTCCTAAATGAGTATTCAGGTTTTAGCTGGTCTGATTTTCCTCCTCCTGTCTATTCCTTTATCCGCAGGTGTTTGGCTCTGTAGACGAGGTGGACCCGATCGAATCCGAGCCCAAACCAAAAGACGAGAAGCCGCAGCCCAAAATCCCAAACGGCACTCTGCCCAACTGCACTAGCTCTCCAGACTCCGGACACCCATCCTCCCGCAACTTCTCCGTGACCTCGGCGCTCTCAGACTGCTCTCCAAGCACAGACGAGACGTCCACGCAAGAGTCAGGGCCCAAAACCGCAACCCGAGAGCCGGCGTCTGGACACCAGACGGCTGAGAAGACCAAAGAGGAGCGGCCAGAAAACAGCTCAACTACTCAGGATACGGTCAAAGATGCTGTAGAATCACAAACTGAGAGCGCAGCTTCAGAAGCAGCGATAAAACCTTTAGAAAGTGAGAAACTAGAGTCTTTGAATGCAGAAGAAAAATCTAAGACAGAAACGCATAAGGTGGAAGATTCAGAAGATGCAAACTCAAAAAAAGCTGTTGAGTTGTCTGAAAAAGAAGCCAAAAGGCAAAACACTGACAGGAAACCTGAAGAAAATGACCTGAATGAATCAAAACAGGATCCTGTTGAAGAATCATCCAAATCCTCAGAGTCAAAAGAGGTTGAAGTCGAAGATCCAGGACCCTCTGGAGAAGAAATCGCAAACTCGAAAACTGACGTAGAAAGTTTGAAAGTAGACAAAAGCCAAGACTCCAAAGACGATCCACAACAATCACTGGACGTTACAGAAATCTCTCAAATGAATGAAAACAAACCTGAAGCTTTGGAAAAACAGTCAGAATGTTCATCCGAGCCTCAGAAAGCGATACGAACCCCGGACGAAGCCGAAACCATCGGCGCACCGCAAACCATCGGCTGGGACACGGATCACAGCAGGACCCGATCGATAATCAAACAAATCACCGAATCCGAGTCGGAGAGCTTCCCCATCACTTCCCTGTCGAAACAATCTCCAGACATGTCTGACGACTCGCCGTCGGCGTTGGAAATGGAGGAGATCGCTTCGTCTGTGGTTTATATGTCCACGGAGAGCACCTTGTCCAGGACGCCTCTGACTTTGGCTCGTCCCGTGGCGCCGGAGAAGACGGTAATGGGAATGCCGGCTCTGGAGCTCTGCACGGAGCCGGGCGTCAACACGAGTCCGGAGGAAACGGACTCGGCGCTCTCCGAGGAGGAACCGGAGATGGATAACTTATTTCCCAAACCAGACTCGCTAGCGGTTACGGGGGACAAGAACGATATCGCGTCTCCAGTGTCGTCTATCGGGACCACCTACTCGGTATGTCCCAAAAACATAAGATCTTTTATGATTAATGAGCAATCCCTTCAAATGATCTTGTGTCTTCCATGAAACACATTATTTTATTTTTTTTATTTTTTATTATAGTTTAGGACTTCTCTTGTAAAGGTCAATGTGGCTTTCTTGGTTAAATAAAGGACGGATACATTAGAAATAGAACTAGATTTTTTAAAAGTTTAGATTATGGCTTGCATGGCTGAGGTCAGTTGGACCTTAAAATAAAATAAGTTATTTTAAAATATATATTTAATTAATTAAATGCATATTGTTTTTGTTTAGACTTTCATTGTCAAGGTCAGTGGGACCTTAATTAAGCAATAAGGTACGAGAGGCCTAATGCTGCGTTCACACCAAACGCGAATATGCGTCTGGCGCGAGTGATTTCAATGTTAAGTCAATGGTAAGACGCGTTTACGCGCGTCTGGAGTTCTTGCGGCGCGAATTGGCGTTTAGCGCGGCACGGTAGACGCGAATTCGCCTCATTCGCGCGAATGGCGCGAATTGAGCGTCTGGCGCGTTACGCGCGAATTGTGCTTTTTGTGCATCATGCGTTTGACGCGAATTCGCGTCTGCCGCCCGAGTTGAAAAATCTGAACTTCTGCGTCAATTCGCGCCGCGTTAACCAATCAGGAGCCTGCTTGATGCTGTGGCGGCAGGCCCGCCCGGAGTCACTCATTCAGATATGAAACATGAATACTAAATGCCTAGTGCGGTTCTAATGCACAACAAAGCAAGTGTTTTATCACATATATGACACATATTCATTTTGTATTGAATGCTATTTAATCCATATCTAAATCTTAATTATATGAAACATGTAGAACAATAATAACTATAATAGTGTGTATACTTTAGTGTGTCTGGACAGTGTTGTGTGAGGAAAATAAAGAAATCACAGGACAGGTTAAATACTTTTGGAGGCTGGCTCCATTTATCATCAAAACAAAAATAAATAACAGATTTTACAGTAATAACCTGAACAAAAAAATGGCACAGACCTATAGAATTATTATACATCAAAAGAGGAATGACATAAACGAGTAGTTCACTTTTAAAATGAAAATTCTGTCATCATATACTGCTCCAACGCACAGAGGGAAGTTCCGCCGCTCCTGAAATCCCCTCGCTCCGATGCGGGAAAGCAGGTCATCGAACTGGGCGCGGGACAGGCGGAAGTACCGCTGAAATCGGCCGTCATCCAGGCGCAGCTCCTGGAGCAAGTGATGAAACTCGCCGAACTGGGTTCGCCTCCGAAGGGTCTGGTGGACCCAAATACGGCGACGATGATCCGTACGCGGCTGTTCTGCTCTCCAGAGCAAATACAGAGCGGTGACTCTCTCGATAAATGACCGAACAACAACAGAATCTTGTAAAAAAGATGGCCGCCAACGGGGTTTGAAACTTTCGCCTCTGACGCGCGTAAATTTCGCTTCAAACTTTTGTTTTTACGCGCGTCGATTTCGCTCTTGACGCGCGAATGAACACAAAGTGGTCACGCGAATAACTAGACGCGGCAGGCGCGAATTTAGACGCATATTCGCGTTTGGTGTGAACGCAGCATAACAACGCCCTTCAGCCATGATTTATTCATGATACAGCACGGCCTCAAGTACCTTATTGCTTTTATAAAACGGTTACCACACAATAAAAATATTAAAATCAAAAATATATATTAATTTATATATATTAAGTTGTACGTTTTCATAAAGTAAAATCATTAACTGCCTTCCGCTGCAAAAAGTAGTCCCTAACTGCTGCAGCTGTGTTTACGTTGCGAAGGGTGGTTGCTAAGGGGGTTCAATGATACACAAAACCGTTGAGTGAAACGGTCATAGCAGTGCCGTATCATGAATACGACACAGCTGCTGACCAATCAGAATTGAGGAATGGAACTAACCGTTTTATAAAATGAAATAAAACACAAATAAGTAAATGTTTAAATAATTAAAGAAATATTATTTTAGTTTAGTTTATGACTCCCATTGTCAAGGAAAATGGGAGCTTAAAATAAATATTTATTAATTTAACAAATATTGTTTTAGTTTCATTTATGACTTTATTGGTATTTTTTGTGTCTCTTTAATGTTCGTTTTTTTCTTTTTGTATTTCTTTTGTGGATTTTGGTTCTATTTTTGGTTTAAATAATTAAAGAAACATTATTATTTTAGCTTTATTAATGACTTGCATTGGCAAGGTTGATGGGACCTTAAAATAAAATAAAATAAATATATTTTTTAATATTGTCAGTTTTATTTATGACGTAATATCTATCTATCTCAGAGGTTGCGTTAAACTTTAACATTGTCAGTCATTTTGACGAACAAAGTCTTAAAAATTCTGTCATAATATATTATTCCCCGTCATTTTCATTTGAATTATAATAACACATTAATTGCATTTATTTTTGTGTTACATTTAATTTAAAATTCTCATTTTTATGAACCAGTGTAGATTCTTAAAGGAGTAGTTCACTTTCAGAACAAAAATTTACAGATAATGTACTCAGCTGGGATCATTTAGAGCCCTTTGAAGCTGCATTTTAAAAGTTCAAACTCTGGGGCACCATAGAAGTCCATTATATGGAGAGAAATCCTGAAATGTTTTCCTCAAAAAACAATTTCCTTACGACTGAAGAAAGAAAGACATGAACATCTTGGATGACAAGGGGGTGAGTACATTATCTGTACATTTGTTCTGAAAGTGAACTACTCCTTTAAATGCTGTTTTCAGTTGATGAATGAACAGTACGCCCACATAGTTCTGTGCTTTGTTACTTTTGATAGAATTTGAAATCTGAGACTTGGTTTTATGTTCATTTTATTTGCAAATCCAAGCAATAAATAGCATTTTGGCACTCTTTAATGTGTTGCGATAGGTCGCTGTGCTCGCCTCTACGTAATCAAACACAGACTTATTTTGTCTTCTCGTTTCTCATTTACAGCAGGAGCTTGTGGACCTGTACACACTAAATCTGCACCGCATTGACAAAGACGTTCAGCGATGTGACAGAAACTACTGGTATTTCACCCCGGCCAACCTGGAGAAACTGCGCAACATCATGTGCAGGTAAAATAAAGCTGATCTTTGATTTTAGTTAAGATTCTGGCCTCTTTTAAGACTCCTCTGCTCACCAAGGCTGCATTTATTTGTTCAAAAATACAGTAAAATGGTGAAATATTATTGCAATTCAAAATAACCATTTTCTATGTGAATATCTGTTCAAATGTAATTGATTTCTGTGATCAAAGCTGAATTTTCAGCATCATTTCTCCAGTCTTCAGTGTCACATGATCAATGTTGAAAACAGTTGTGCTGCACAATAATTTTTGTGGAAACCGTGATACATTTTATTTTTCAGGATTTCTTAATGAATAGAAAGTTCAAAAGAACAGCATTTATCTGAATTAGAAATCTTTTGTTACATTATACATTATGATTATAAAATGTGCTTTTTTTGTGTTTCAAGCTATGTTTGGCAGCACCTTGACATTGGATATGTCCAGGGAATGTGTGACTTATTAGCGCCCTTGCTGGTCATTCTGGATGATGGTATGTTAACTCTGATTTAATAAAAGCCGTTTTTTTATTTTATCGGACTGTGCTAGAAACACTCAAAACATTATGATTATTTGTGACCCTGGACCACAAAACCAGTCATAAGGTTAAATTTTACAAAACTGAGATGTATACATCATATGAAAGCTCAATAAATAAGCTTTCTATTGATATATGGTTTGTTAGGATAGGACAATATTTGACTGAGATACATCTATTTGAAAATCTGGAATCTGAGGATGCAAAAAAATCAAAATACTGAGAAAATCACCTTTAAAGTTGTCCAAATTAAGTTCTTAACAATGCATATTACTAATCAAAAATTACATTTTTATATGTTTATAGTAGGAATTTTACAAAAAATCTTCATGGAACATGAACTTTACTTAATTTCCTAATGATTTTTGGCATAAAAGAAAAATCAATAATTTTGACCCATACAATGTATTTTTGGCTATTGCTACAAATATACCCCAGCGACTTAAGACTGGTTTTGTGCTCCAGGGTCACATTTGTTTCTGAATGATCTTTGCCTTTAAATCAGAGGCCATGGCCTTCAGCTGCTTCACTGAGCTCATGAAACGGATGAACCAGAACTTCCCTCACGGAGGAGCCATGGACACACACTTCGCCAACATGCGCTCCCTCATTCAGGTTTACCCACAATCACACACACTTCATTACTAAACACATTCTGCTGATGTTTCAGACTGTGTGTGTGTGTGTTGTGTGTGTATATATATATATATATATATATATCTCATAATTCTGTCACACAAACCTCTTCAGATTCTGGACTCGGAGCTGTTTGAGCTGATGCAGCAGAACGGCGATTACACACACTTCTACTTCTGCTACCGCTGGTTCCTCCTGGACTTCAAAAGAGGTGAGCGATTTTGCATCTTTTTTTTTACTGCAAAACAAAACAAAAATGCTAGTAAATATGATGTTAATTAAATATATATTGATTCAAATGATCCGGTGAGAGCGAGTCTGTTAAAAACTCACTTAGGGCTGTGCAGTTAATCGAAATTCAGTATCGATTTCGGCTTTAAACGATCATGAAAATTCAGTAATCTAGATAAAACGATTATTGTGCCCCATTCCGCCCCTTTCCAGTCCCTTTCACTTCTCAATAAAAGCCTAATTTCACATGCAAATCAGCAAAATCTTGTAACGTGACTTTCATGAAACGGGACGTGCTTGATTTATTAATGTTTCTTTGATGTTGCGTTTTTAGCAAGAATGAGAATGAGCAGAACACGAACATGTAAAGTTATCTTTTGGCTCAAAGTGCGCGTCTACACAGGCAAATATTTCAAAATGAGGCATTTAGTAATTATTCATGTAAACCCTTGTGAGTGAAGTCTTAAATGATTATAAACAGTTGAGAATGAAAACACGTGTGTAACAGTATATTGCATCCGTGTGGCTTTTAAAGGGGCAACTAATAATATTCCTAAACGTAAAAATACAAAGAGAAAAATCACTCACTGCTCTTGAATGAAGGACTTTTTAGTTTTAATGAGAAGCAAAGCATGTTTAATTATTATAGTGAAGATGCTGTTTTATTGTACATTCAAATAATCTCATTCAATTTCTGTAGTATTGTTAGACTACTTTAGACTTGCATAAAAGTATTCAGTATTTAAAAAAAATGACTTTTTTCCATTTGTATCTTTTTTCTCTTTTATTGCTATCTTTAAATTAATCACTAATAATTTTTTTTCGACTCAGTCATAATCGTGTTCAATAATCCCAATGACAATATTGACTAAAATAATTGTGATGATGATTTTTGCCAAAATCGAGCAGCCCTAAACTCACTGATTCAAATAAACCAGAGTGAATCTCCAGTCAGCAACTCACTGATTCAAATGATACTCCATTCTAACACCTACACCATCTTATTCCTAAATGACAACGATTCACATCGCACTGCTCACACTCCATTGACGCTTACGATGTGAAACAGGTGTTAAAGACATTCAAATCTGCTTTCATGCTGCTGTTGATCCAGAAAGAGCAACACAAACCACATAATCATCATTATTTCTATGATACAGACATTTAAATAATAGAAGTACTGGGATAAAAGTTTACAGTTTAGGTATATAGACGTATTGTCTACAGTAGCGATCAAAATGAAAGTATCTTAACACTTGAATGTAGATTGAATGAGATTGCAATAGTGAAACAAGTCTTTATTAAAAGACATCGACGTCATTTTTTAATTTTGGTTGAATATATTGTTTAAAAGACTTAAGCAATGAACATTTTGTCAGAACCACTAGTAAATTACGTTATTTTGTTTAGATTTTGATCTCCAATTTATAAAAAAAAAAAGAAAAAAAAAAGTGTGATTTTCAATTTATCCAGAATCATGCAGCTTTAGTTTACATGTTTATTACAGCATATAATTCATTAAAATAGAAGTTTAATTTCATAAAGTACAAGTTCATATCTAAATGCACATGCATTTTGTGTTTTTCAGTTGAATAAAATACTATTTTTCACTACTTTCCCTATATATTTCATCATTGTCAACGCTTGACGGAAGGCGTGGCTAACGCCATGGTCATAGCAGTGTCAGCCAATGAAATTAGACAGGAATGTGATTGGCTGCCGCCTGGCTACTGTATTTGCATAGAGTGATCCTGATTGGCTGACGCTTTCCGTCGGCGGCGCTTCACTGGCATTGCTCGCGGCAGAAGTTGAAAAATTCTCAAAATCCCGTGTAAACACACATTTAGGGGGTCATCCGTTGCCCCATGCACTTTTACAAGCTGTTATAACTGAAATGTGTGTTAGGAGTGTGTGTACACAACCACCCTAGAATGACAAAGATCCACCCTGTAGTTTTTTTTTTTATTTAGTAAAATAATTTGCCTCTTCTCATATCAAGCCGTTCTCAGATGCCTGTCGTTGTGGCCGCTCCTGCGATAGTTGATAGGCATTTATATAGTGAGATAGTGTTTTAGCATAGACCTGCCCAGAGTCTGAAGTAAACTGACAGCACTGAGGGAATGTGGCCGCCGATCTATCTAAATGGGTTCATGTTAGGGATGCACCGAATATTCGGCCACCGAAAATTTTCGGCTGAAAATGGCCCAAAAGTGCATTTTCGGTTTTCGGCCGAAAGATTTTTATCACCAAAACAACACGGGCGAAACAGTATGTTGATGCAAACAGAAACCGCGGCCTGCACGTGCTTGTCTGAAGCAACACTTCTGTGGTGTGGACGTATTTCAGTATATCTGAGAAAGACCCACGGATAGCGATTTGCAAAACTTGTAATGCCGAAATTTCAAGAGGGGGTGTGTCTGCAGTCGTGCGGGCAGTGATGAGAGCAGAGATCGAGACAGATGTAGCTTTCAGTGAGTGAAAGACAAACTAACGCACACATGCAACGTGAAAACTGCGCAATATGTTAAAGTGAAAGTAAAAACTGACAGTGCTTCAGCATCTGACGTGCTTTCTCTCAGAGACAATGAGAGACGATTATACATACATATATATGAGCGCTGCAGTCATTTTTCTGCGCTGCTTTGTGTTCTACCATTCTGAAAGGGCCTCCTGCTGGAAGAGAAACACGTAGAGTTGTAAATGTGAACCGATTGATCCACAAGATAATGTGTTATAAAAAATTTTAACAATTAAACAATTTAAACAAAGGCAGTAAAATATATGTATGTTATTTAAGTAATATAATACTGGATTGATAATAATTGTTTAAATTAATGTTTATTCTTTTTAACCTTTTTATTCTTTGAAACTTTATTAATTTATGCAATTGCAATGCCTTGATTTTAGTAAGATTAGTACACAGTCATAGCCATAAATGCAATGGTACTAATAATTGGCAGAATTCTTTCGGTGTTTCGGTTTTCGGCATTGGTTTCCTCTTTTCCGGTTTTCGGTTTCGGCCAAGAATTTTCATTCCGGTGCATCCCTAGTTCATGTTTACGTGAATCATTTCTCACCATACTGCTTTAAAAACGAGGGCAGGTATATAAAGCTTAGCTTTGTAACGCTAGATGGTTTAAAACGGTGTCTGTTAATGATTAAGATGTAACGTTAACGCAATACCAGCAAAAGTGTTTACAGCCCGCAACTGCACATGAGTAAAGACTATAACACTCACATTTATGTATTTCAGTATAAGGACGGGGTAAGTTATGTTAACCAATCACTTTTTTGCTCTTGTTCAATCAGCTATGCCTCAGTAAACACATCGCGTTCGTCTCTCTCTCAGTACTCTACCCTGCCAGTACATATAAAAATAAATCAAAGTGACATTAAGTTTACTAACCATTGAGACACGTCCGGTATAAGCCGTAATTGCCGAACTTCTTTGCGGGTGTCATCTTGTTTCGGTTCCAACTCCGGTTTTTAATTAAATTTTAAATGGATAGGGTTGTACAGTGTCTTTAAAGCCCCCAAATGCCATTTTCCCCCAAACTATACAACTATACCCCCAACTGTTGTCTAGGCAACACCCTGTGTGCTATGTAATGACACGCCCCACAGAACTGAAGGGCGGGGTGAGCAGAGGTTCATATCATTTAAAGGGCCAGGTACTGATATCGCTTGCTCAGAACAGAGGCATTTTTTTACCAGGTAAAATTGTTTTTTTACACTCACTGCAAAAAATGCTTTTCTTACTTGGATTTTTTGTCTTGTTTCCAGCCAAAATATCTAAAAATTCTTGAATCAGGAAGGATTTTCTAGACAAGTAAAAATTATTGTCTTGTTTTTAGTAAAAACAAGTCAAAATTAAGTGAGTTTTTGCTTAAAACAAGCAAAATAATCTGCCAATGGGGTAAGAAAAAAAAAATCTTATTTCAAGCAGACAACAAGATTATTTTTCTTACCCCATTGGCAGATTATTTTGCTTGTTTCAAGCAAAAACTCACTTAATTTTGACCTGTTTTTACTAAAAACAAGACAATAATTTTTACTTGTCTCGAAAATCCTTCCTGATTCAAGAATTTTTAGATATTTTGGCTGGAAACAAGACAAAGAATCTAAGTAAGAAAAGCATTTTTTGCAGTGCTAACATAGAGAATTTTTAATCAAAGTATCTTACAAACTTTTCATTTGGACCCTAAAGCATCATATTAACTTGTGGAAAATGGGCATCTGATGACCCCTTTAAAATTGTATATGTGACCCTGGACCACAAAACCAGTCTTAAGTCGCTGGGGTATATTTGTAGCAATAGCCAAAAATACATTGCATGGGTCAAAATTATTGATTTTTCTTTTATGCCAAAAATCATTAGGAAATTAAGTAAAGATCATGTTCCATGAAGATTTTTTGTAAAATTCCTACTGTAAATATATCAAAATGTAATTTTTGATTTGTAAAATGCATTGTTAAGAACCTAATTTGGACAACTTTAAAGGTGATTTTCTCAGGATTTTGATTTTTTTGCACCCTCAGATTCCTGATTTTCAAATAGATGTATCTCGGTCAAATATTGTTCTATCCTAACAAACCATACATCAATAGAAAGCTGATTTATTGAGCTTTCATATGATGTATACATCTCAGTTTTGTAAAATTTTACCTTATGACTGGTTTTGTGGTCCAGGGTCACATATATTTTGTCCAGTGTTCTGTATTTTACAGCATATTGCTTGTTAACACAAATTTTGTTTGTCCTCATTTTTTGACTTGTTTGCACACAAACTAACCTGATGTCAGAAATGGTCTACGACGATGTGTTCTCGGTGTGGGAGACCATCTGGGCCGCACGTTACGCCTCCTCGGAGCACTTTGTGCTGTTCATCGCGCTGGCGCTGGTGGAGCTGTACCGCGACATTATCCTGGAGAACAACATGGACTTCACAGACATCATCAAGTTCTTCAACGGTGAGCTGAATGACCAGTGTTTGAGCAGCCATGCAAAATCAGAGCCTCAGTGACGTGATGTTTGTCGTCCTTGTGTCTTCATCTAGAAATGGCTGAACGACACGACGTCCCGAAGCTGCTGGTCATGGCCCGAGAGCTGGTGCACAAGGTCCAGATCCTGATTGAGAACAAGTGAACCGACATCTATTAGCAATCTGAAGACACTCGCTATCTGTTTTTGGCCATTAAACCACCCCTCAGCTCAAGTAAACACCAAACCAGTGTTGTTTTCATCTGCCCAGACTAATATTAATGAATCTGTAGAGAATGCATATTGAAATAGAAAGTTTGAGCAGGACAAATCGCCCATTTGACTGGACAGAAATACATGTTAAATGCCTATACATAACATTTATTTAGTTATGGAATCAAAGCTAAACTGATTTTGATTTCACAGGGTCTGTAAGATTAAATATGACTGAGAATATATATATGAGAGATAAAGAGAGATATTATAAAAAGTAAAAAAATGTAGGATACTCTGAGAATAGTTTTATACGAGGTCGCGGATGCAAACTAATGGCTATGAAATATATAAAGATGATTTATGAATGGCAGTGATGGCGTGCACCCTTTCTAAGACAGATTTTCTAAAAGCACAAAGTATTAAAAATAATGCTGTATATTTATTTATTTTTTAAATGTGTGAAAATCAAACATAATCATTATTGCAGACGTTTATCGTACTTCACACATCACTTCATGACGTTTGCACGGAAAAAGAGACGAGTTAGTCATTTTCAGCTGACTGGTTGAGTCTCACCTCATATTTCACCTCTAAATACAAAAGAAAAAAATGAGAAATGATGCATTCTATTTTTAAGACCATTAAGATTTTTGCATATTTGTGAAAATGTAGTGAATCATTATTGTAATTTTTTTTTTTTTTTTTTTTTATAAATTAAGTAATGTAAATGATTTTATTTATTTATTTATTTGGCAGTAAACTGTGCTTAACTGTCAAGAAATGGTCTTAAAAATAGGCTGAATTCTCTTTTTGTTCATATTTCACCTCTAAATACTAAGGAAAAAAAAAAATTCTGTTTTTAAGACCCTTATTATTTTTGCGAAAATATAGTAAATCATTAATGTTTTACATTTTCATTAATGTTTAATTTTTTTTTTTATTAAAATGAATGATAGGATGTAGAATATAAACTACCATGATGTGTATATATACACATGATGTATATGTATATATAATATAAGCATATTTTGGTTGCATTTACAGTAATGAAAATTTTATTAAAATATTTTTATTTGGCAGTAAATTGTGCTTAATTGTCAAGAAATGGTCTTAAAAATAGGCTGAATTCTCTTTTTCCTTATATTTCACCTTTAAATACAAAGTTAAAAAAAAAAAGAAATTTTAATTCTATTTTTAGAATCATTAATATTTTTGCATGTTTGTAACAATTTAGTAAATTGTTATTGTAATACATTTATTTACTTTATTTAAATAAATTAAAGGATGTTGAATAAATACTACCATGATGTGTATATATACACACACACATGATGTAGAAGTTTTTTTTTTTTTTTGCATTACAGTAATACAATTTTATTTAGTTTATTTTATAGTTTTTTTATTTGGCAGTAAATTGTGCTTAACTGTCAGAAAAAGGTCTTAAAAATAGGCAGAATTGTATTTTGTCTTGATATTTGACCCCTTAAAAACAAAGTAAAAAAACTTGCATTTTATTTTTAGAATCATTGATATTTTTGCATTTTTGTGAAAATGTAGTAAATTGTAATTTAAATAAATTAAAGGATGTAAAATAAATACTATCATTATGTGTGTGTCTATATATATATATATATATATATATATATATATATATATATATATATATATATATATAACCCTGGAGCACAAAACCAGTCTTAAGTCGCTGGGGTATATTTGTAGCAATAGCCAAAAATACATTGTATGGGTCAAAATTTTTGATTTTTCTTTTATGCCAAAAATCATTAGGAAATTAAGTAAAGATCATGTTCCATGAAGATTTTTTTGTAAAATTCCTACTGTAAACATATCAAAATGTAATTTTTGATTAGTAATATGCATTGTTAAGAACTTAATTTGGACAACTTTAAAGGTGATTTTCTCAGTATTTTGATTTTTTTGCACCCTCAGATTCCAGATTTTCAAATAGATGTATCTCGGCCAAATATTGTTCTATCCTAACAAACCATACATCAATAAAAAGCTTATTTATTGAGCTTTCATATGATGTACATATCTCAGTTTTGTAAAATTTAACCTTATGACTGGTTTTGTGGTCCAGGGTCACATATACATATATACATATATATATATATATATATATATATATATATATACACACATATATACATACATACATACATACACACACACACAGTAAATTGTGCTTAATTGTCAGAATATGGTCTTAAAATAGGCAGAATATTTTTTCTTGATATCTGACCTCTAAAAACAAAGTTAAATTAGCATTTTATTTTATAATCATTATTTTTGCATGTTTATGTAAATTTTGTAAATTGTTATTGTAATACATTTAATTTACTTTATTTAAATAAATTAATTTGTCACATTACAGTAATAAAAAAATATTGTATTTATTTGCGAGTATATTGAGATTAACTGTCAGAAAATGGTCTTAAAAATATGCAGAATTTTTTTTCTTGATATTTGATTTCTTGAAATTTAATTTTTCAATTTGCATTATATTTTTAGGATCTGTAATATTTTTTTAATTGTTTGCAAAAATATAGCAAATCATTACTGTATTACATTTTATTTAAATGCAAAAAAAAAAAAAAGGTTTTATTTTTTCCTTTAGATTTTGGGGGTGAAATGTGATCATCAACCGCCATGTTTTCAGGAGTCAGATAATGTGTTGAGCTGCTACACAATGACGTACCTCACTCAGTGAAGCTACTTTACTGTAAAAACAATCGATCACCAGAGAGAGTTTCATCTGTATTGATCTTTTTGCCTTAAGTTTCTCTGTTCAGGGACGCGTGTGCTGGGCGCTTGATGTTCACGTATATCTGATATCTACCATATAGACACGCGTGTGTGTGTGTGTGTGTGTGTGTGTGTCTGTCTACAGACTTGCTCTTCTACCAGCAGCCAAACTTTGTAAGTTGTCCCAAACATTTAGCACTTGTTGGATCTGATGTAATTGTATTACCCTGCTGTAATGGAGAGCGATCGGTTGAAGTGCCAGTGTTATCGACACTAACCCCCCGTCATATTTGCCATCTCATGTCTGTACGTATTGCTGCTTTTTGCCCTGTAACATTAGCTTACATTGAATGGCGCTGTATGTAGCTCACAATATAAGAATATCTACAGATGTTGGACGTGTGAATTGTAAAAACTTCTTGGGATCGATGCATTCGGCTCACAGCCTCAGTGACACGAACTACAGACAACGACAGACACTAAAGATTTGTTGAAACTGTATTGGAAACCTATATATTTTTATTGTACTCTGTGAAACTACATGGTATATTGTTAGAACTGCGTGCTGCATATGATATAATCTGTATTATAATATTTAATAAATGTACGTGTTGACTGTTTTGCGGGTGAATCGTGCTTTACTTGATTGGTAGGAAAATATCTGCGAAATTATTCATACCCCTTCATTTTTTTCACATTCATGTTGCTGCCTTATGTTAAACTACTTTAAATTACTTTTTTTCCCACAACAATCTACACTCCCTACTCCATAATGGCAAAGCAAAAAATAGGTTTTTAACATTTGTGCAAATTTATTACAAATTAAAAACTGAAAAGTTCCCGTTGCATAAGTATTCATACCTTTTTTGTGGGACACTCGAAATTTAGCTCAGGAGCATTCATATTGCTTCTAGATGTTACTACACTTGGAGTGGAGTTAAACTGTGGCACATTCATTTGAATGAGTCTGATTTAGAAAGGCACACTCCTCTCAGAAAAGGTCTAACAGCTGAAAATGCATATCAGAGCAAAAACCAAGTCCTGAGGTCAAGATAACTGCCTGTAGAGCTCAGTGACAGACTTGCGTTAAGGCGATGATCTAGGGAAGAGTTCAGAAAAAAATCTGCTGCATTGAAGGTTGACAGAAGCATTATCCATAAAGGAAGACGATTGGAACAACTAGGACTCTAGAAAATGTCTGCCAGCCCCCATCCAAGCTGACAGAGATGGAGAGGTGAAAAGGTGAGGGAAAGAATGGCAGATAATTGCCAAATGCAGATGTGCAAAGATGCTCACATCAGACCCAAAAAGACTTGAGGCTGTAAAGGTGCTTCAACTATGTACTGAGTTAAGGGTATGAATACTTATGCAATGTACTTATTGCAGTGTTTTATTTTTAATACATTTGTACAAATGTTAAAAACCTATTTTTTGCTTTGCCATTATGGAGTAGGGAGCGTAGATTGATGTGGGAAAAAAGTAATTTAAAGTAGTTTAACATAAGGCAGCAACATAACAAAATGTGAAAAAAATTGCACTGTATATTTGATATTTAAAATGCCGTTGTTTAGACATTATTAAAAACGTCATCAAAAATACAATAATAATCAACCTATAAAGAAATGCTGGGCAATATACAAATTAAATTCTAATGCGTAACAGCATTAAAAAATAAAATAAAATTTAAAAAAGAAAAAACAAAAAAATTGACGTTAGGCATCTTATGAATTTCTTAAGTATCTTTATTATTTTATGAAGAATTAAACGGTTTAATGTCAGTAAATGTTGACTAATAATTGTATTTATTTATTTATTATTATTATTGTGAAGGAAATTCTTCTATTATTAAAATTATTATTAAATATTGAAATATTGACCTTCAGCACTTTATCAACTCTTTTTTTCTTTATTTAGTGAAGTAAAGGGTTCTTCAGTAAATGTTGAATTTAAGCACTGACCTTCAAACAGTACTATTTCAGTAAATATTTTCAGCACTTTTTTTAACCATTTATTATTTTTATTATTATTGTGAAGAAGGAAATTGTTCTGGTTCTTCAGGAAATATTGACATTTAGTCTCACCTATTTATTTATTTGAAAAAATATATATATTTTTCTTTAGTAAATATTGACCTTCATTAGGACTTTCCCGGATTTATTAAGCTTTTTCTATTTTATTTATGCATTTATTTGTTTTGTGAAGAATTAAACTGTTTAACTTCAGTAAATATTGACTAATAATTTGATTAATTATTATTATTATTATTATTATTATTATTGCAAAGAAGGAAATTCTTCTATTATTAAAATGATTAATAAATATTGAAATATTGACCTTCAGCACTTTTATCAACTCTTAATTTCTTTATTTTGTGAAGTAAATTGTTCTTCAATAAATGTTGGCTTAAAACACCTTCCCATTTTTGCTATTTTTTCAGTTATATTTTCAGCACTTTCTTATTTTTATTAATTCTTTGTTACTATTAATTAAATAATTTTACAAAGAAAAAAAAATAGTCTTTCCTATTTACTTATTCATTACATTTTATTAACCATTTATTATATATTATATTATTGTGAAGGAGGAAATTGTTCTGGTTCTTCAGGAAATATTGACATTTAGTCTCACCTATTTATTTATTTAAAAAAAAAATATTCTTCTTCATTAAATATTGACATTTATAAGCAACTTTACCGGTTTTATTAACCTTTTTCTATTATATTAATTTGTTTTTTAAGTAAATTGATCTTCAATAAATGTTGGCTTTAAGCCCTTCCCATTTTTGCTATTTTTTCAGTAATATTTACAGCACTTTCTTATTTTTATTAATTCTTTGTTATTATTAGTTAATTAATTAATTTTGTGAAGAAAAAAAAATAGTCTTTCCTATTTATTCATTCATTACATTTTATTAACCATTTATTATTTTTATTATATTATTGTGAAGAAGGAAATTATTCTGGTTCTTCAGGAAATATTGACATTTAGTCTCACCCATTTATTTATTTATTTATTTAAAAAAATAAATTCTTCTTCTTCAAATATTGAACTTTATTAGCACTTTCCCGTTTTTTTAAAACTTTTTTTTCTCTATTTTATTCATTTAATTAAATTCTAAATTTTACAATTTTATTTTTTATTTATGCTTTAAACAACAGACACAAATAAATACAACATATATTATAAAGTCAGGGAAACTTAAAACAAATAAAATAAAATAAAATAAAAATAAATAAAAAGTTGCAATCAAAAAATGCATGACCTTTACATTTCTCAAAGATTTTGAAGACTAAATGTCTTCATGAATAAATGGACAGTTTTGATTACTTTTCTATTAGTACTATGAAGAATAGTACAGAAATAGTTTTCCAATTCTTTATAAAACACTGTAAAACAGGGTTTTTTGTTAGTAAATTTGCATTTATGAATGTGAAACTTAACTAGATTAATTACGAATGCTTCATTATTCATATTATCATAATCAAAATATCCAAAAACAACATTTTCAAAATGCAAATTAAAATTAGAGAGTAT
The DNA here is from genome assembly GCF_049309525.1 of Garra rufa. Lineage (NCBI taxonomy): Eukaryota > Metazoa > Chordata > Actinopteri > Cypriniformes > Cyprinidae > Garra > Garra rufa. The sequence continues at coordinate 2,969,480 of NC_133383.1, read as the reverse complement.
CTTTTTTTTTTTTTTGATAAACACAAAGGTATCATACCATAACTTTTTAACATGACTACAGTGCCAAATATAATGAGCAAAAAGAGCAATTGACATCAATAGCTCTCTTAACCCTTCTGCGGTCTTCTGGGTATTTTTTTACCCCAAATGACTTTTGCTAAAATTAAAAAAAAAATGTTCTCTTTGTGCAAGAGGCATAATACTTTGTAAAATTGTCAACACTTTCTAGATCTACAAATTTAAAAAAAAATTGGAATGATAGCATGATTTTATGTTGGTGTAAAAAAAAAAAAAAAAAAAAAAAGTCACACTCGTGGTCTTTGCAATTGCAATTTTGTAACAAAATAATAGTTAAAAAAAAAATGTTATTTTCCTGTTTATTAATGTTTTTACTCCACATTTGTGGAGTTTGAGGATTTAGGATATTTTTTAAATTTATATAAATTAATAAATATTTTTTTATATACACAATTTTTTATACTTTTTATGTAAAATTCATTTTATAAAAGACCCACATGTCTAACTTTCATTCATGGGGATAACATGGATAATTTCACATGGTTTAGTGTAAGATTTTTGCACATCTTTTGGAAAATCCAGTTTTAAAAGTAAAAAAATAATAATTTTACCACTAGATGGCTGCAGTGCATTTTTGCTATATGACTAACTGAAAGATATCTTTTCACAAGATTTTTTTCAGTTGAGATCATATCTACATATTATTAAATACACAGGACACACAGAAATACATTTGCAAGACCATAAAAACTAATTATAATTTGTCAAATAAAAAAAAATATATATTTTTTTTTGCTGTGGTTGCATTATTATGTTCATGTTGTGTACTGCTACTCAATATGTAATAGAACTGATTTGTTTCAATACAAAAAAATGCTAAATTTTGACAAAAAGTAATTTTTATTGTTAGAATTGTGATTTCATAATATGTAGATATGAACTCAACTGAAAAAACTTGTGAAAAGATATCTTTCTGGTGGGCAAATAGCAAATAGCATATAGTGGAGCTCTGCAGCCATCTAGTGGTAAAAGTGATTTTTTTTTTTTTTTACTTTTAAAACTGGATTTTCCAAAAGATGCAATTTTACGCCAAACCATGTGAAATTATCCATGTAATCCCCATGAATTAAAGTTAGAAATGTGGGTCTTTCATAAAGTGAATTTTACATTTAAAAAAAAAAGAAATTGCATATTATTAACCCACTGAAAACTGCACAAAACTGCTACAAAACAAAAAAAAAAATTTTGTTCTTGAAGTCAACATTTACTGAAGAACCATTTACTTCTCAAAATAAAAAACTAATCAATAAAATAAGAAAAGTGCTGAAGGTCAATATTTACTTAATAAACGTCTCCTTTAGAATAATAATAATTTTAATATTAATAATAATAAATTCAAATTATTAGTCAATATGAACTGAAGAAACTATTTAGTTCTTCACAAAATAATAATAATAATAATAATAATAATAATAATAATAATAATAATAATGATGAATTAAATTTTATTTTTATTTTTTAAATAACAAAAATAGGAAGGTGCTTAAAGCCAACATTTACTAAAGAACCATTTACTTCACAAAATAAAAAACAAATCATTAATAAAATAAAAGTGCTGAAGGTCAATATTTACTTAAGAAATGTCTCCTTTAGAATAATAATTTTAATATTAATAATAATACATTATTCAAATTATTAGTCAATATGAACTGAAGAAACTATTTAGTTCTTCACAAAATAATAATAATAATAATGAATTAATTTTTTTTTTTTAAATAACAAAAATAGGAAGGTGCTTAAAGCCAACATTTACTAAAGAACCATTTACTTCACAAAATAAAAAACAAATCATTAATAAAATAAGAAAAGTGCTGAAGGTCAATATTTACTTAAGAAATGTCTCCTTTAGAATAATAATAATTTTAATAATAATAATAATAAATTCAAATTATTAGTCAATATAAACTGAAGAAACTATTTAGTTCTTCACAAAATAATTATAATAATGAATTAATATATATTTTTTTTTTAAATAACAAAAATAGGAAGGTGCTTAAAGCCAACATTTACTGAAGCACCATTTACTTCACAAAATAAATAAATAGTTTAAAAAATACAAACACGACTACAGTGCCAAAAGATGTGGGGTACAGTTTCCAAATATAAAGAGCAATCGACATCAATATCTCTCTTAAAATGCCGTTTTGTCCTTGGGACTTTTAACCCCGCTTTGCTGACGTAATCACCGTGCGCCACGCGAGACCACGTGGTATCGCCAAAGTCAACCGAGATCACGGAATCAACACAGAGCTCTCGTCTGAACAGAATACAACATTAAACCGCTAAGCCGTGGTGTCCGAAGATGAACAGCGTCGGCGAGGGCTGCACGGAGCTCAAGCGCGAGTATGATCAGTGTTTCAACCGCTGGTTCGCCGAGAAATTCCTGAAGGGAGACCGGAGCACCGATCCCTGCAGCGAGTTATTCCTCAAATACCACACGTGTGTTCAGGTACTGCATTACATCTACGTCTATGCATATGAACATTTAACCATGTCAATCAGAAAACAACTCTCAAAAAATAGCTAGCTTCCTATATAGACAGCAGCGGTTTTGAGCCTTTAACTGTCTGAATAAGAGACTGAATAAATATTAGAATTTTCGTGTCAAAATATATTTTTTTAAATGCGATTGCAATTATTTATAAGAGTATAATGACTAAATCTTGCAATTCTTTCACTGTACATTGCTATTCAAAAGTAAAAGTTGATATCTTACATTTTTTTTGTTTAACACAGGGGTCTCCAAACTAAGGCCTCCACATTTGGACCGGTGTTCTGAAATATTCGGTGTCTGAGATTTTCTGTGACACTGGGCGGAGCTAACATGAATATTCATGAGTCTCCTGTTTCATGTTAAAGCGCCACTAAAATTTGTAGTGCTCCTTGGACCATATAAACTGTTTTCGTTAAATTAATTTAATTTCAGCGTCAAACTAATGTAAGTTTTTTTTTTTATTCCTTTTATTTTTTTATTCCTTTAGATTGTTGATTTAATTTGTAGACTGTGTGCTGTAAGTTTGATTTAATATAATTTATTATTATTTAATTTAAGGACATGATCTAACTAATGAGCCAACAGGCATTTATAGGACAGTGTTTTAGTGCCACGTAAAAAAAAAAAATCTAAGATTACGAACACAACAAATGAAGGTCGTAACATTTCGAGAATAAAGACAACGTACTACGAGAATGAAGTTGAAATACTACGAAAATAAAGTCGAAATATTACAAGAATAAAGTCGAAATACTACGAGAATAAAAGTCAAAATATTACAAGAACAAAGTCGAAATATTACGAGAATAAAGTCCAAATACTACAAAATAAAGTCGAAATATTACGAGAATAAAGTTGAAATACTATAAAGTAAAGTCAAAATATTATGAGAATAAAGTCCAAATACCACAAAAATAAAGTCGAAATATTACGATAATAAAGCCAGAATATTACAAGAATAAAGACGAAATGTTTGAGAATTTAAAGTTAATTAAAGTTTAATATATTGAGAGTATAGCCTATTTTGCGCATACAAAGGCCCGGATTGATGCCTCCGCATCATTTTACTGGGATGAGGAAGAGCCAATTTTATTGACTTACGAAAACAGCTTAATATCAAAAAATATGATATGTATTAACAGACTGAGCAGGACCAACTTTTGAAATTACGTTACAGAAAGCTGTATTTTTTTAATCAGGAGCACTAATATTTGAGTGCAACTTTAAGACGAAACTCGTGAACGGGAAACTCATGAATATTCATGTTAGCTCCGCCTAGTGTCACAGAAAATCTCAGACACCGAATATTTCAGAACACCGGCCCTCTGAGCAATGCCAGAAAAATGAAAAATTTTAAATATGTTTTACTTGCATCATGTCGGTATTTGATTATAAAGGTTGGCTTTCAAACTAAAATTTCCCTTGGTTATTAACACAGCTTAATTATTTGTCAAATTCGCCAATACATTAAACATAATGTGTCATCGCAATCGAACAGGTGAAAATTCAGTGATGACAAAAGGACTCAATAGCATTTGAGGTGAAACTACAGTAGCACTGCTTTTGGGACTTCACTCATCTCCCAGTTACCCAAAGTTTTTCAGCTGAGAAAGTCTGATGCTGATGATACACTGGGGAACTCTGGCAAATGTTGCCATCAACAGGCAGCCAGGTGTGATACAGGGCCCAAAACTGATCTAAATTATCCAGATAGAAATGTGTTACCCATTCTCAATGGGAAAGTGCCCAAGCAACAAAAAGTTGGATTCTTGAAAAGATTTAGCTTGACAAGCCTCTTAAGGCTGCGGTTCTCTCGTTGGTTGTGCATCTTTTTCTTCTACATTTTTTCCTTCCACTCAACTTTCTGTTAACATGCTTGGATGCAGCACTCTGTGAACAGCCAGCTTCTTTGGCAATGAATGTTTGTGGCTTACCCTCCTTGTGAAGGGTGTCAATGATTGTCTTCAGGACAACTGTCAGATCAGCAGTCTTCCCCATGATTGTGTAGCCTAGAGCAGTGTTTCTCAACTCCAGTCCTCGGGACCCACTGCTCTGCACATTTTGTATGTCTTCCTCATTTAAGGCACCTGATTTTGATCATCAGCTCATTAGTAGAAAGATTCATGAACTGAACTGAGTGTGTCAGACTCAGAAACATACAAAATGTGCAGAGCAGTGGGTCCCGAGGACTGGAGTTGAGAAACACTGGCCTAGAGAACCAAACTGAGAGACCATTTTGAAGGCTCAGGAAACCTTTGCAGGTGTTTTGAGTTGATTAGCTGATTGGCATGTCACCATATTCTAATTTGTTGAGATTGCGAATTGGTGCGTTTTTGTTAAATGTGAGCCAAATCATCACAATTAAAAGAACTTAAACTACATTAAATGTATTTAATACACAAGTTTCACAATTTGAGTTGAATTACTGAAATAAATGAGCTTTTCCATGACATTCTAATTTATTGAGATGCACCTGTATATCTTTTGAAAAGAAATGATCAGTCTGTGTGGTGCATAACAAAATAAACTATTCTAGCATTAAAAGGTAGAATAAATACAGGTAAAATCAAAATAATAATAATAATACTACTACTACTAGTAGTCAGTCCAGCCCATGGTATTTTCTTTTATAAATCGACCCGGCCTTCCATTAATGAAAAGAAAATTATGTGGGCCTCTCAGAAAAAAGTTTGGGGACCCCTGGTTTAACAGAATAAAAAAAAAAAAAAAAAAAGGCCAATCGCAACTTTCACCTCACAATTCTGACTATAATTTATACTTTCTTTTCAGAATTATGAATTTACTTTTTGGATTTTTGTTTGTTTCTGCCACAGAATAAAAAAAATATTTGCAACTTTATCTTACAATTCAGACTTTTCCCCTTAATAATCTTGCAAAGACAATTTATTGAGTTTACATCTCTCATGTATTTTCATGGAATAAAAAAAAAAAGTATTTGACTTTATCTCACAATAGCAAGTTTACGTCTCACAATTGCAAGGTATACCTGTTGTTGTGGTAAAAAAAAGTTTTTTTTTTTCAGCACTGCAACAGTTATTTTACATAATTTTATAATAAAAACACAGTATGACATTTTATATATATATATATATAAATAAAACAACAATTTCACAATGCTGAAGTCAGACCATTCTGTTTTTGCTTAATGTTTAAATAAAATCTAATTAAAATTAAAATTTGTATTGTGATTAAAATGCAGTGTTCAGTTCAAATTTTCAGTTTATTTATTTATTTATATATATTAAAAAATATTTCGTTCTTGTAGTAGCAGCAACTGCAAAAACAGTTTCATGGCCAGGAAAAAATATTTATGGCTGGAGAATTTTTTTCAAATCACCAAAAAATAGTTTGTATCATGATTAAAATGGCAGCTATGGCAAAAAAGTTTTAGGCCCTGCTTGCAAGTGTAGAAATTACGACAAAAGTATTGTTATTTCCCTACCGTAGAATAAGGTAAAATTACATACCTGTGAAATACTCATTCTCATTTATTTTGCAGAGTTGTTTCCCAATATTAGTGTCATAAGAATAATCATATAAAATTATAATTATATTCTAATTTGTTTGGTTTCTAAATATACCAGTGTGAGAGTAATTTAGACTGAGACACCATATCACAACTAAAAAGAGGATTGAGTCCCCTTTAAACCTCAAGATCAAGTCAATCCACTAGCTTTTTTCTTTTAGTTTTGCACACTGAAACTGTATTGGAGCTCTGAATTGTGAACTTTCAAAGTGCACCAGATAGATGAATTTAACTCTAAAATCTACAAAATTTTCTTACGGAGAAGCAAGCCCCTGGACCCCCCTACAGGGACGGCTGTGGGAATTCTCACTCCAAGCTGAACTCAAAAGTCGGCAGCCCTGAGTCTACTGTCATTTACTGATCCTCTCTTGTTCATTTACAGAAAGCCATCAAGGAGAAGGACATCCCTATAGAAGGTGTGGAGTTCATGGGCCCAAACAGAGAGAAGCCGGACAGCTGATGGCCTGGTTTTGTTTTGTATGGACTAGGACAGATGTGTTGCCGTCTTTAGGACGCTCTGACACACAGACTGCTGATGGACACTTGCTGTTGGGACTAAAACTCTACATTCAGTGCTTTGCCTATTGATTCATTATTATTAGAGAGGGCTTGTTTGGCATGTGTGAGCTGTCGGCTAAATAAACAAGCAGGGAAATGCATTGTGCATGTGTGCATTAGAATGAGAATAGTTGGGTTTGGGTTGCCAGGTGCAGCTACTTTCTATGGAAGCTTGTTTCTACCATGAAATAATAATAAATGAAAATAAAATAAAGGTAATGGCAACTTTTTCTCTCATAATTCTTAAGTTTTTTTTTTTGTTTGTTTAACAGAATTAAAAAAAAAAGGGAGATCACAACTTTTTCACCTCACAATTCTGATTTATTTATTTTCTAATTATATTATTATTATATTACTATTTATTATAACTTATATTTCTTAGAATTCTGAATTTACTTTATGGATTTTTTTTTTTCTGCTTATGTCACATAAAAACAAAATTCAACTTTTTCATCAATTCAACAATTCAGACCATATAATTTTTAGTTTACATCCTGGTAAAAAAAAAAACATCCTCTTTTTCTCAAGCGGCATTAATAATTAAGTTTACATCTCTCATTCTTTATTGAATTATATATATATATATATATATATATATATATATATATATATATATATATATATATAAACAGTATTTTTGTGACTTTTTATCTCATAATTTAAAATTGTGAGAGATAAACTTGCTATTCTGACAAAATAAAGTCTAAATTGTAACTCATAATTCAGATTTTATTTCTCTTATAATTGTTTAAAAAAAAGTTTATATGTTACAGTTCTTTTTTGTTTAACAGAATAAAAAAGGGCAATTGCAACTTTTTCCCCCTCACAATTCTGACTTGTTTATATAGTAATTTATACTTTCAGAATTCTAAATTTACTTTTTGGATTTTTTTGTTTTGTTTTGTTTTATCTTACAATTCAGACCTTATAATTTTGAGTTTACATCCTGGTAAAAAGACAACCATCCTCTTTTTTGATTAAGTGGCAAAATGATAAATGATATCTCTCATGAGTTTTCATGGAATAAAAAAAAAAAAAGTAGTATTTGACTTTTCCTCTCAATTTAGACTTTATTTCGTCAGAAAGTTTATACCTCCAAATTGCAGGTTATAACTCATAATTCAGATTTCTTTTTGTTTTACAAAAAAGTTCATATCTTTTAATACAATTTTTCTTACAATTTTTTTTGTTTGTTTAACAGAATAAAAAATGACAACTTTGATTCTCTCAAAAATCTGACTTATTTATACATTCATTTATACAATTCTTCTCAGAATTTTTTTGACACAGAATTAAAAAATATATATTTGCAACTTTCTTACAATTCAGACTTTTCCCTTTTTTAATTTTAAGTTTACATCTTGCAATTCTCTCTTTTTGTTTGTTTGTTAAAAAGAAAACCCAAGTCTTTTTTCTCATAGTTGCAAGATTATATCTCAATTTTTTTTTTCATCATTTCTGTTTACATCTCTTCAGTATTTGTGACATTTTATCTTAGAATTTAGACGTTATAACTCACCATTCTGATTTTGTTTCCCCCCTCAAAATTGCAAATTACAAACCAGCGAGTTTAGATTTTAGATTTTTAACAGTTTCGATTTTCAACCACTACGGAATTACGAAAAAAAAAGTAATTGCAACTATTAATCTTACATTACTGAATTATGTGTTTTTATTTACCTTTTTTTTTTTAATGCATATCTTACTATTTTGTTAACCAAAATTGTAAGAAAAGCTTTTTTATTCCTTAGTGGAAACAAGATTCCAGTTTTAAGCTTCAGTGTGCTTCAGAATATGTTTATGTAGATCAAATGACGTGGGAGTGGGTGATTGATTTTTTTACTTCTATCATTTTATTTTTCATTGCAAGGCCAACAATAAGAACACATGTTTTGCTTCTTCCACAAAGTGTCCAATGGCCCTCAAAGCCGTAACGAAGCTGTTCGAATCAATTGCAAAATAATTCACAGTTTCGAATCGCCACACGCTGGTCAAAAAGTGTAAGTGCAACGAAAACGACCCAAACATACATAAAATCCTTGTACTAACCAATGAAAGTGTGCGTGTGTTTTTTAGACTTTATAATCAATATAATCATTTCATTTGAAAGGCTTGTTTGCTTGTTTTATGAAGCGGTTAATCAAGCCAACAACAGACTATTAAGTACAACTCATCCTTTATTTTTTAGAGGACAAATGTATCATTAAAAATGTTTACAAATTTATGAAAACAGTGATGATTACTTAAGAAATTAAGCGGGAACTGCCATTCAAAACTAGTTCAATATTCGTTTTTCAATCGCGGATAGATCGCTTTAACCAGCGGACTAAAAAAATAAATAACACGTTGTATCCATGTAAAATTACTGTAAAAGTACCCGAACGAACCATAGTTTACTGAAATAACATAGGAGTTTAATACGCGATCCGAATCACTGATTCTAAGGTTTTGAAGCCTCACAGAGTTTACAAAACACTAATCTAAGCCAATATAGAACAGTAAAACAACAATAATTATTTTATTTTAAAATATACACAAAAAAGGCCAGATGTATTATTGAATTCACGACGTTCAGTTATGAATTACATGAATCGCGTAAACGATTTACCCTATATTTCACACACAAAACGCCGAAATGTGACAGAAAAACATCGCCTAAAGTAAAATCTTGATTTTGGTTTAACATTTATATCGTAAAACAGTTGTCAAATCTTACCTCACTCTCTTTGACCGTTGAAACTAAAATTGTCGCGCTGAAATTCAAGTTATACTGCTCCGCCTTCTTTGATTTGATTGGCCATCTCAGAGATTGGCGAACGCTGATTGGCTTAAGGCGAGACACTGCAGGTGAATATGGTAAACAAATTAACTAGTAGTTATTGCCTTACTTACCCAGTTGATTAATTACATTAATAGCTGCAAGCATTTTTTTTGTATTATGAGTTTTCTAAAATGTTAGGTTTAATTATGCAAATGAGCCACTATTTACTGAAATATGCGCTAATTTGCGGGTTAAATTTCTAGTACAAAAATCCAAACGATGAAGTCAGTTTCTTCAAGTCAAATTCTTGTTTTTTTTTTGACATATTAAAGTCAAAAATCTCATTTTTGTCACTCCATAATTTAGAAAATACTTAGAACAGACAGAAAACAACATATTTTCACAATTTTGGGGGGTTGAAAATGTATATAATCAAGCAAACTATATATGAACAAATCCATCTGTAAAAACCTTCAGGATATAGGCAGGAATAAAAATGTAAAATTTGGTGTGTGTAACTGCTTATGAAGTGGAGATTTATTGCTTAGTGTAGGAGAAAAAAAACGCTTTTTAAGAAAACGGCTTAAAAATATGAACTGAATTGAAAAATTTAGATGAAAATGCTATAAAAGAAATACTTAACAGTGTTTTTTAGATGTTTTCTTTCCACTAGTCTGAAAAAAAAAAAACACTATGAAAAACCAAAAAGCCCAGGTCTATGAAAAAACAGTGTTTTTCCCTGCAGTGTCTCCCCTTTAACAAATAAAAGTTAGTGTTGACTTCAACATTACTGAAACCTAATACATATATGGGACATCAAATCAGAATACATCAGTCTATTACACTAATGGAATAATTACAAGTCTGACTAATGGGCTTCTCAGACATTTTTAGACAAATGCAAATTTCATGTTTATATTCAGTTGTGATTATGTTTTCCATTTGTTACCAATCATTCAATTTAAACAATTAGACTTTATGTGGACAATTGGCTCAGATAAAACAAAAAATCGTATGAATTAAATATGCAATTGCTCAAACATGTCACTAAGAAAATACTGAAAGCCTAGCATAATTTAAAAAATTAACTGCTATATAAAAATCATTAACGCATTACAGTAAGGTTATATTTATTAACTACATTAATGTGATCTAACATTGAGCAGTTTTTAATATTTAATATTGTTATTTTTTAACATTTGTTAATCGAAAATATCTGTTGACATCAGCATTTCCAAATGAATAAAAAAAACTTGTGCATTCCAAAAAAAAAATGTCCATGTCCAAAAACTGTCATAAAAACATGATTTATTAATATTTTTTTCCACTTTCACTGACGTCGATTTTTTTAACCAGCATCTGTTCTATCCATAGATACCAAACGTTCATTAATTTTCAGAATTGTAACCCTTTAAATGCTGGTTTGTTTGCATAATGCCACAGATGTTTTTTTATGAAAAAATTAAAAATAGTAGTCAATTTCCATATACTAAATGCTAAGCAGAATTTTTTTCTTTGCTTATTAGATTCTTGGGTGTGTCAGTGAAGAACAGCAACATTCATTTTGAGGCATTTATATTTGTTATGTAGTGTTACATTTAAAAAAAAAAAAATGCCAAATTTGAAAAAAAAAGGGCACAATCTAGTAAAAAATGGTAAAAATGTAAAATTTGAAGCCTTGCCGATATAATGCTTGTTAGCAAATATTGTGTCATTTTATAGCCAAATGGCCCTGGGTTAAAAAATTGCAGTTTTAATGGGTTTCACTGTGTATACATTTTTGTCCTTAAGGTCCTGAGTGTGAGTATTTTTTTGAAGGAAATGAGGATGAAATATTAAAATTTCAATAAAAATAAACACCTGAGCCAAAATGTATGCAGTTGGCATTAACACAGGCACACTTATGACAAAAAACAAAACTGAAATGGACAAAACTGTCCATAAGGTCGCACAAGGGTTCAACTCTATTTTTTAATATTCCTGCAAAACACTAGTTTGTAAAAATGACTCAACATACAGAAGCTTTGATTCAATGCTTTAATTGAAAAAAAAAATTATGCATACAATCATCACATGATACAAAACCAGAAAAAAAGCAAAAGAAAAACCACATGGGGAGATTCCAGAAAGAAACGTTTTAAAATTGCAGCCTTTTATTCAAATTATAAAAAATAAAAATCATAAAACAGTCGACGTCTATGAAATGGACCAGATTAAATCACAAACAACACATCTTTACACGTCTGTTGCCTCATGTCAACACTCACAAAGGACAAAACGGGTTATTCATCTTCAGATCTTTCACAATCATAACCACATCCACGTGATCATTAACATTCGCAAGCTCTCCGTGAACTGAACGGTGAATAAGGCCTTTGGGGTTCCTACAATGGAATGTAAATTACAAAACTGAGAAAGAAAAGAGGGTGCGAGGCGGCGAAGAGGCGTCCGCTCATCGATAGTGGCGCGGCGGGGGGCTGTGATGCTGGAGCGGGGCTCGTCGGGAGGGCGGGCTATGGCGGGTCATGTGACGCGGCGGCGATCGGTAGCGGGACGGCGGTGACCCTCTGCTCTGGTACGGGGGTGTGTAACGTCCGCGAGATCTGGAGCGGGAGCGTGAGCGACCCCAGCTTGTGCCCCGCTCCTCCATCACTCTGATGTAGGACGTCTCTCCCTGTGACACAAACAATTACTGTTGAACGAATGTTGATATGTTGAAACATGATATAAATACTGTTCAGTTTGTCACAAAAAAAACGATCGTTTCGTGTCTTAGGGCATCAATATATCGTTACGAGCCGCAGGGTGTAATTTGGATTTGTCTGTGCATGTTTTTTTTTTACTTTTAAAGGTTTGGTGCCCATCCACTGCCATTATATGACTGACAGACTGCACCACTTTGAGTTAAAAATCTTTGTTTGTGTTCTGCTGAAGAAACAAAGTCACCTACATCTTGGATGCCCTGGGGGTAAGAAGATAAACTTCAAACTTTCATTTTTGGGTGAACTATCCCTTTAAGACTGGTTTACTTAAGACTGGTTTTGTGGTCCAGGGTCACATATATAGAATACTAGGGATTAGGGCTGGGTATTAGCTATCAATATGTGACCCTGGACCACAAAACCAGTCTTAAGTCGCTGGGGTATATTTGTAGCAACAGCCAAAAATACATTGTATGGGTCAAAATTATTGATTTTTCTTTTATGTCAAAAATCATTAGGAAATTAAGTAAAGATCATGTTCCATGAAGATTTTTGTGTAAAATTCCTACTGTAAACCTATCAAAATGTAATTTTTGATTAGTAATATGCATTGTTAAGAACTTAGTTTGGACAACTTTAAAGGTGATTTTCTCAGTATTTTGATTTTTTGCACCCTTAGATTCCAGATTTTCAAATAGATGTATCTCGGCCAAATATTGTCCTATCCTAACAAACCATACATCAATAGAAAGCTTATTTATTGAGCTTTCATATGATGTATATATCTCAGTTTTGTAAAATTTAACCTTATGACTGGTTTTGTGGTCCAGGGTCACATATTTCATTTAAAATGTTAGATTTGCAGACATAGGATCCATATTTTGATATAAATGCTGGTAACTGAAACTCTCCTACTTAAGTTTATTACTGAAATGCACATCTACATTAATAATAGGGTCAAATCAACACTGTAACAATAAGTCATAAATATGTGCATCCATTGTACACCATGTAAACAAACTGCAAAATGCACATTACTGTAAAAAAATAAAAAGACTGTAAATGTGCAACAGTGAAATCTATTAAGAACTTCAAACAAGTTTAAGAAAACATTTTTTTTCTAGATTTAAAACGTTCAAAACAGGCCCATCATAAAGCCCTTGTCTGCGTATACAAAACAATCTAACTGTCCATAAAACAGTTCTTAACTACAGCCGAATCATTTTTGATCACCAGATTTTCTGCAAAAAAAGCAGCTGATGGTGACACCTTCAGGACGAGAGGTGAATATTCATATCCTTTTACGTGAAGCAGGCGCATTAAGAATCGATTCGGGGATTTCCCGAATCGATATCGTTGCGTTAAACTGAAGATCGATTAAAAACGGAGAATCGATATTTTTTACCCAGCCCTACTAGGGATGCACCGAAATGAAAATTCTTGGCCGAAGCTGAACAAAATTAAACACTGGGCCGAAGACTGATTACTGAACATGCTGTTTGTGTTTTTCCTCCCATGTATTTTGCCTTTTTTTTCCACCATTGCATAAATTAAATAGACAGATTTGTCTGCTTTTCAAAAAAGATAATAAATCAATTATAAAACAACAATATAAAAATATTTACTGAACACTGAACACAAAGCTATAAGTTAGTAAACTAATATGTTTTGGCCATTTTTAAGACCTCTTCTAGAATCAGGCATGTGTTTTTAATGTTATGGACAATGTTAAAATGTTTTAATAGAGCTGCTGTAATGATTGTTATCACTATTTTTGTCTTTTTGTCTTTTATTTTACAGAACAACAGTAAAATTACAATGCAAACATTTATGAATGTTGACTTTTATTTTGGCGGAAACCTGCAAGAAGACCATAGACTATAAAAAAAAATATGGACGTAGTGTCTGTGACGTCACCCTAGGTGGGTGCTGAAACCACGCCCACCTAGCGCGACAGTGGTGAGAGCAGTGGCAATCCACCTGTCACTCAAGTGGTCACGCCCTTAATTATGCAGAATTTTAAGGCTTAATATAACTTAAACGAACGAGTTTAAAAAAAAATCACCCCCCTGACAGTTGACATGAAGGGCAAAATTAGCTATATAGACCAAAACCACTTATTGTTCCAGGTTGTAAATATATTTTTTTCTGCTGTAAAGTTGGGCATTTTAACATGGGGCGTCTATGAGATTGCAGTAAGTCTGTAGCAAGTAAGTCGATGAAAATTAAGCCACTTCCGTGTTGGTTTCAATAGAGAGAGCGGGAGGTTGCTGCTTGAAGAAGATCTTTGCCTCAGTACTACTTTTTGCTGCCATTTATGAATGATTCTCATCACGCAGATTTTTCTTGTGCTTTGGACTTTGAACCCTGGCTAAGGAGCTCGTGCAGAGCTGTCAGAATAAATACAATTCATGCATGTATTAGACAACATAACATTCTATAGTGTTTCCCACAGGATTTTTTGAGACTGTGGTGGGTGGACCTATCTGGTGCACTTTGAGAAATTAAAAAAATTAAAAACTTCAACACAGGTTCAGTGTGCAAAGCTGGTGAATTGACTTGTAATTAAAGTTTAAAGGGAACTCGGTCCTCTTTTTAGTTGTAATATAGTGTCTCAGTCTAAATTACACTCGCACTGGTGAATTTGGAAGCCAAACAAATTAGAATATAATGATAATAATAATAATAATTTTATATTATTATTCCTGACTGTAATAGCCATCACTGTAAAATAAATGTGACCCTGGACCACAAAACCAGTCTTAAGTCGCTGGGGTATATTTGTAGCAATAGCCAAAAATACATGGTATGGGTCAAAATTATTGATTTTTCTTTTATGTCAAAAATCATTAGGAAATTAAGTTAAGATTTTTTGTAAAATTCCTACTATAAATATCAAAATGTAATTTTTGATTAGTAATATGCATTGTTAAGAACTTAATTTGGACAACTTTAAAGGTGATTTTCTCAGTATTTTAATTTTTTTGCACCCTCAGATTCCAGATTTTCAAATAGATGTATCTCTGCCAAATATTGTCCTATCCTAACAAACCATACATCGATAGAAAGCTTATTTATTGTGCTTTCATGTGATGTATACATCTCAGTTTTGTCAAATTTAACCTTATGACTGGTTTTGTGGTCCAGGGTCACAAATGAGTAAATAAATTAGTCATTAGAAAATAAAATAAATGAAATAAAACGAGTATTTTACAGGTATATTACTTTACCTTATTCCACAGTAGGGAAATTACAATACTTTTGTCCTAATTTCTATTCTTGCAAGCAGGGCCTAAAACTACCTTTCCGCCAATGGCTGGTGACTTGAGAAAATTTACCAGCCATAAATATTTTTTCCTGGCCAGTTTTTGCAGTTGCTGCTACTACAACTAAACATATTTAATAATACACCAAAGAACCAACCATTGCATTTTAATCACAATACAAACAAAGATGAAACACGACTTTATTGATACGTTTTTTTTTCCTTTTAGTGTCCTCAAAATATAATAATTTGCGTATCTGACGAGTATTCCATATGTTTGTCAGTTATGTTAAAGCTTGCAACATGTCAGTCTGAAATATACAGCTCATATCCTCCTCTCATGCAGTTATAAATGCAGCGTTTTGACTGAACCACTTCTACTTTTGCTGCACGAGATCAGAACACTTTTTATAATTTTCTGAGTCATGAAAGAGTCTGCCTTTCTTTACTGCAAAGCATTTGCTCCGTCTAGATGCGCTTAAATCTGCACTAACCATGCGTTCCTGTCACGTATCACACATGCGCACTTCAATAAACCGACAGAAAGCGGGTTATTGCGTTTACGTGCCGCCTGAAATCGGGGCAAGAGGCAGAAAGCTACTTGTGTTGACCGTTTTATGTTTACACCGATTACCTTACTCCAGTAAAAGAAAACAGGTTACCGTTTTTTTATGACCATGTCCGTTTTCGGCTTATTAAGCATAATCGGTTTAAGAACGTGCATGTAAATGCACTCAATCAAAGGAGCCGCTCTGACTCTGAGACGCCACAAACACCGATGACAAGTTGATCGCCTGAATGAAATGTGCGCTTCGCTTTAAAACAAGCAGCGCAAACAGACTTGATGAGAGGATAACGCCATAATTACACTTAGTTCCTTTGATGGACACTCTGCCAAAGCGATGTCACGAAACACAACGTTAAAGACATTTTATGTTAAAATGACGAGTATGAACGGTTTATTATGAAACTGTGGCGGGCCGCCACACTCTAGTTAATGAATGGGAAACACTGCTGTAGCTTATTTACTAATGGTTTGAGGCCATTTCACAATTTCAGTCATACAGTAACCAGCTACAACCAGCTCTTTCTCTTCTCATGGAAGACATGCAATGCACTTCTAAACAGTCTCTTGCTGTCAATGCTTGTAATCATTTTTGTGCCTTTCTCTGACAGTTTTAAATGCTTCCACACTTCCGACATGTTTGCTGCTCAATTTTGGCAAAAATCATAATCACGATTATTTCGGTCAATATTGTAATCACGATTATTTAAATGATTATGACAGGGTCCAAAACTCTATATAGTGATTAATTTAAAGGTAGCAATACAGGGAGAAAAAAGATTGCTTTAAAAAAATACTGAATATTTGTATGCAAATCTAAAGTAGTCTAAAAGTACTACAGAAATTTTATGTTATTATTTGAATGTAAATAAAACAGGGTCTTCACTGCAATAGTTAAACATGCTTTGTTTCTTATTAAAACTCCAAACGTCCTTCATTCACGAGCAGCGAGTGATTTTTCTCTTTGTATTTTTACGTTTTATTCATATTAGGCACAGAGACGGCAGAAGGAATATTATGTGTTGCCGCTGTACCACACGGGTCCAATATACTGTTGCACACATATTTTCATTCTCAACTGTTTATGGTCATTTAAGACATAACTCTTGTCAGTTTACATGAATATTCACCAAGCGCCTCATTTTGAAATGTTGTTGCGTGTATTTGAGCGTTTAGGCGCACCCTGAGCTAAAAGATACCTTTAAATGTCCGTGTTCTGCTCCGTCTATGAGCACATTCACAGAGCAGCGCAAGTTTTCTTATGCGCTATTAAAAACACAACATCGAAGAAACATTAATAAATCAAGCACGTACTGTTTTATGAAAGTCACGTTACATGATTTAGCTGATTTGCATGTGAAATTAGGCTTTTATGGAGGAGCGAAAGCGCACCAGTGGAAAGGGGGCGCAATAATCGTCTCATTTCGATTACTGCATTTTCATGATCGTTTGAAGGAGAAATCGAAATCGAAACCGAATTTCGATTAATTGAACAGCCCTAGCGTCACGCCATTGTTCGCCATCATTTATTCTGCCTTTTTGCTTATTCGGCCGAACACGGAAAGAGCTTTTTTTTGCTATTTTCAGCCCGAATAACTTCAGTTGCCGAACATTTGGTGCATCCCTATAGAATACAACTTGCAATGAGGTGTAAACCTGGTCAGCTAGTTATGCATTAAATATAAATAAACAATAGACCCTGACCTGGTGGGATCTGAACTCTGTGCCGTCGAGGCGTCTCAGCGCGTACTCCATATCCTCACGTCTGAGGAACTCCACCACACCTTCGCCGTCACGCTGCACATCAGCGAAACACACGTCTCCAGCCTCCCGCATGTGGTCTTTCAGATCCTGCCAGCTTCCGGTGGGAGGAAGACCTGCATAAGAGACACGACACAAATGTAAAATGTTTTTTATGCTACAGTCTTGAAAATTATAAAGGAAAGTGCTGTAAACGTGTGTAAAATGTAGATGCGTGCAAACAAATGATCCTATTTTTGCACTATTTAAGTCAAGCATTTACAATGCATTACAATAAAAGCTTAAGTTAAATGTATATTGTGACCCTGTTTGTAGCAATAGCCAAAAATACACTGTCTGGGTCAAAATTATTGATTTTTCCTTTATGCCAAAAATCATTAGGATTTTAAGTAAAGATCATGTTCCATGAAGATCTTTTGTGCATTTCCTACCTTAAATATACCAAAACATCATTTTTGATTAGTAGTATGCATTGCTGAGAACTTCATTTGGACAATTTTAAAGGCAATTTTCTCAATATTTAGATTTTTGCACCATCAGATTCCAGATTTTCAAATAGTTGTATTTTGGCCAAATATTTTCCATAAATCAATGGAAATTATTTATTTACATTTCAGATTTAAAAAATGCCCCTTATGACTAGTTTTTTTGGTCCAGGGTCACAATTAAGTTCATATAGATTTAAAGGTTAGTTTTATTAAATGCATTTTACACCATATCAGCATCAAAGGCAATTAATGGCAAACTAAAATTAATATTAAGATTTAAAATGGATTTAATGAATAAATCTTAAATTAATTGTATACACTAACTAAAAACATATTTTACAAACAAATTAAAAATATATAAATAAATACATTTTTTGTAATATTTTACTAGGAGAAACTTAAAAAAAAAATCCATTAATGTACTTTTGAGTATTATAAGGGACAGTTCATCTGAAACTGAAGATTCTGTCATCATTTACTCACCAAACCCATAATTTATCTTATAGGCTTTTGTCTCTCCATTGAAAGTTCAGGTAACCAAAAAATGAAGATCCAAAAAGATAAAACTAATTCATATGAATCAAGCATTTAATCCAAGAGAAATGATCCTTTTAATCAGCCTGAATGAGGTCTGTTTGTCATATAAAGCGATCAAATCTCTTTACAAGCCTTGGATCAAACTGCTGGATTTATATGGATTTATTTTACAATGGAGAAACAAACAAACAAAAAGGTTTGATTAAACTGACAATCCTAATTTTGGTTGAACTGTCAATTTAAATACTCAGAAAGTACATTAATGGACATGGACACAAAAAAATAAAAAAATCTGATATTTTCCCAAGAGAAATTATCGACCATCATTTTAAAAGATTGTATATACATATATTTGTTCATTTATTTATTATTTTTTGTGTGTATGTGTTTTCTGTTTTCATGTTTTAGTATGTTTTGTGTGTTTTTATTCTTTTATTTCAGTTTTAGTTATTTTAGTACATCACAATTCTTATATTTTTCCAAATGAATTTATCAAAAATCAATTTAAAAGACTGCATATAATTGTTATTTTTCTTCATTTATTTATTTTTGTTAAATAATATGTTACTTTACTATTATTGAAATACCATTATCGTTTTTGTTAATATTTTGAACAAGATTTTATTTTTATATTTTGTTTTCATTTTTATTTCCTTTAACGTTTTAGTAATTTGTGTTTTTATTCTTTTATTCAGTAAATCAAAATGTTTATATTTTTCCAGATGAATTTATAAAAATCTATTTTATATAAGTGTTATTTCTGTTCATTAATTTACTTTTTGTAAAATAATTGTATTTTAGTATTACTGATATTCTACAGGTCCTTCTCAAAAAATTAGCATATTGTGATAAAGTTCATTATTTTCTGTAATGTACTGATAAACATTAGACTTTCATATATGTGACCCTGGACCACAAAACCAGTCTTAAGTCGCTGGGGTATATTTGTAGCAATAGCCAAAAATACATTGTATGGTTCAAAATTATTGATTTTTCTTTTATGCCAAAAATCATTAGGAAATTAAGTAAAGATCATGTTCCACTAAGATTTTTTGTAAAATTCCTACTGTAAATGTATCAAAATGTAATTTTTGATTAGTAATATGCATTGTTAAGAACTTAATTTGGACAACTTTAAAGGTGATTTTCTCAGTATTTTGATTTTTTTGCATCCTCAGATTCCAGATTTTCAAATATTGTCCTATCCTAACAAACTTTTTTTTACAAACAAATTTTACCTTATGACTGGTTTTGTGGTCCAGGGTCACATTTAGATTCATTACAACACAACTGAAGTAGTTCAAGCCTTTTATTGTTTTAATATTGATGATTTTGGCATACAGCTCATGAAAACCCAAAATTCCTATCTCAAAAAATTAGCATATTTCATCCGACCAATAAAAGAAAAGTGTTTTTAATACAAAAAAAGTCAACCTTCAAATAATTATGTTCAGTTATGCACTCAATACTTGGTCGGGAATCCTTTTGCAGAAATGACTGCTTCAATGCGGCGTGGCATGGAGGCAATCAGCCTGTGGCACTGCTGAGGTGTTATGGAGGCCCAGGATGCTTCGATAGCGGCCTTAAGCTCATCCAGAGTGTTGGGTCTTGCGTCTCTCAACTTTCTCTTCACAATATCCCACAGATTCTCTATGGGGTTCAGGTCAGGAGAGTTGGCAGGCCAATTGAGCACAGTAATACCATGGTCAGTAAACCATTTACCAGTGGTTTTGGCACTGTGAGCAGGTGCCAGGTCGTGCTGAAAAATGAAATCTTCATCTCCATAAAGCTTTTCAGCAGATGGAAGCATGAAGTGCTCCAAAATCTCCTGATAGCTAGCTGCATTGACCCTGCCCTTGATAAAACACAGTGGACCAACACCAGCAGCTGACATGGCACCCCAGACCATCACTGACTGTGGGTACTTGACACTGGACTTCAGGCATTTTGGCATTTCCCTCTCTCCAGTCTTCCTCCAGACTCTGGCACCTTGATTTCCCAATGACATGCAAAATTTGCTTTCATCCGAAAAAAGTACTTTGGACCACTGAGCAACAGTCCAGTGCTGCTTCTCTGTAGCCCAGGTCAGGCGCTTCTGCCGCCGTTTCTGGTTCAAAAGTGGCTTGACCTGAGGATGTTTCTACTCCAGACTCAGTCCACTGCTTCCGCAGGTCCCCCAAGGTCTGGAATCGGTCCTTCTCCACAATCTTCCTCAGGGTCCGGTCACCTCTTCTCGTTGTGCAGCGTTTTCTGCCACACTTTTTCCTTCCCACAGACTTCCCACTGAGGTGCCTTGATACAGCACTCTGGGAACAGCCTATTCGTTCAGAAATATCTTTCTGTGTCTTACCCTCTTGCTTGAGGGTGTCAATGATGGCCTTCTGGTCGGCAGTCTTACCCATGATTGCGGTTTTGAGTAATGAACCAGGCTGGGAGTTTTTAAAAGCCTCAGGAATCTTTTGCAGGTGTTTAGAGTTAATTAGTTGATTCAGATGATTAGGTTAATAGCTCGTTTAGAGAACCTTTTCATGATATGCTATTTTTTTTAGATAGGAATTTTGGGTTTTCATGAGCTGTATGCCAAAATCATCAGTATTAAAACAATAAAAGGCTTGAACTACTTCAGTTGTGTGTAATGAATCTAAAATATATGAAAGTCTAATGTTTATCAGTACATTACAGAAAATAATGAACTTTATCACAATATGCTAATTTTTTGAGAAGGACCTGTATTATAGTATTTGTTAATATTTTGAACAAGGTTTTATTTTCTTTAATGTTTTAGTAATTTTTTTTTGGGGGGGGGGGGGGGTTATTATTTTCAGTTAGTTATTTTAGTGCATCAAAATTCTTATTTTTCCAGATTAATTTATCAAATATAAATGTGAAAAATTGTATATACTTTGTATATATTTTTGTTCATTTATTTATTTATAATTGTTTGTACAATAATAGATTATAGATAATAGATTTTATTTTTACATTTTCCATTTTAATTTTTATTTTCTTTAACGTTTCAGTTATTTTTTGTGTTTTTTGCCTTTTCTGTCCAGTGTTTTAAACTCTTTTATTTCAGTTTTAGTTATTTTAGTGCATCAAAATTCTCATATCATTCTAGATTAATTTCTCAAATATAAATGTAAAAAATGGTATACACTTGTTATTTTTGTTCATTTATTTACTTTTTGTACAATAGATAGAATAGATTATAGATAATATATTTTATTTTAATATTTTTTGGTTCAATTTTTTTTTTTCTTTAACGCTTCAGTAATTTTTGGTGTGTTTTTGCCTTTTCTGTCTTTCATTTCAGTTTTAGTTATTTAAGTACATATATATACATATAAAACTATATATTATATTTTTCCAGATGAGTTTATAAAACATCAATTTAAAAGATTTTATATACTTATTATTGTTCATTCATTTATTTATTTTTGTTAAATAATATGTTACTTTACTATTATTGAAATAGTTTTCGTTTTATATTTTGAACTAGATTTTATTTTTATATTTTGTTTTCATTTTTATTTTCTTTAATGTTTTAGTAATTTTATGTGGTTTCTCTTTTATTTCAGTTTTAGCTATTTTAGTAAATTGAATTTAAACTTTTCAAATATTTTTTCAAATAAGTTGATCAAATTTAAATTTAAAAGATTGTATATGTTTGTTGGTTTTATTTATTTATTCTTGTAAAATAATGTTATTTTAGTATTACTGACATACAATTATAGTTTTAGTTAATATTTTGAACAAGATTTTATTTTTTATATTTTCTTTCACATTTTAGTAATGTTTTTGGGGTTTTATTATTTAATTTCAGTTTTAATTATTTTAGCACATCAAAATTCTTTTATTTTTCTAGATTAATTTATCAAATATTAATGTAAAAAGCCGGTATATACTTGTTATTTTTGTTCATTTATTTATTATTTTTTGTACAATAATAGATTATAGATTTTTATATTTTCTGTTTTAATTTTTCAAGTTTTAGTTATTTTAGTGCATCAAAATTCTCATATCATTCTAGATTAATTTCTCAAATATAAATGTAAAAAATGGTATACACTTGTTATTTTTGTTCATTTATTTATTATTTTTGTACAATAATAAATTATAGATAATAGATTTTTTTAATAGATTTATTTTTGTTAAATAATATATGTTTCTTTACTATTATTGAAATACTATTATAGTTTTTGTTAATATTTTGAACTGGATTTTATTTTTATATATTCTGTTTTCATTTTTATTTTCTTTAACGTTTCAGTAATAGTTTGTGTTTTTGCCTTTTCTGTCTACAGTGTTTTTATTCTCTTTTATTTCAGTACATCAAGAAAAATTACATAAACTGAAATAAAATGAGTCTTATATTTTATGCAGTTACTATTTATTTGATTTATTTTCAAGTAATGATTTTTTGTTTTAGTTAACTATAATATCTAATACTATTTTTGAAATACTAGTTTTTGTTAATATTTTGAACTAGGTTTTATTTTAATATTTTCTGTTTTCATTTTTATTTTCTTTCACATTTTAGTCATTTTTGGTATTTTTATTCTTTTATTTCAGTTTTAATTATTTTAGTTAGTCAAAATGCTTATATTTTTCCAGATTAATTGATCAAAAATCAATTTAAAAGATTGTATATAATTGTTATTAATTTATTTATTGAAAAATCATGTTATTTTAGTATTACTGATATACTTTTATAGTATTTGTTAATATTTTGAACAGTTTTATTTTTATATTTTTATATTTTTTTATATTTTATATTTAATGTTTCATTCATTTTTTGTTTTTATTCTTTTATTTCAGTTTTAGTTATTTTGGTGCATCAAAATTCTTATATTTTTCCAGATTAATTTATCAAATATAAATGCAAAAAATTGTATATACTTATTATGTTTGTTCATTTATTTATTTATAATCTTTAGTACAATAACAGATAATAGATTTTATTTTTATATTTTTACTTTGTTTAACATTTTAGAATTTTTTTGTTGTTATTCTCTTTTATTTCAGTTTTATTTTAGTAAATCAAAATTCTTATATTTTCCTACATTAATTTATCAAATATAAATGTAAAAAACTGTATACACTTGTTATTTTTGTTATTTTTTTTTGTACAATAATATATTATAATAGATTATTTTTATATTTTGTTTTCATTTTTATTTTTTAATGTTTTAGTAATTTCTTGTTTTTCTCTTTTATTTCAGTTTTAGTTATTTTAGTGCATCAAAATTCTTTTATCATTCTATATTAATTTATCAAATATAAATGTAGAAAATTGTATACACTTGTTATTTTTGTTCATTTATTTACTTTTTGTACAATAGATAGAATAGATTATAGATAATATATTTTATTTTAATATTTTTTGGTTCAATTTTTTTTCCCTTTAACGCTTCAGTAATTTTTGGTGTGTTTTTGCCTTTTCTGTCCAGTGTTTTTATTCTCTTTCATTTCAGTTTTAGTTATTTTAGTACATATATATATACATATATATATATAAAAATATATATTATATTTTTCCAGATGAGTTTATAAAACATCAATTTAAAAGATTTTATATACTTGTTATTGTTCATTCATTTATTTATTTTTGTTAAATAATATGTTACTTTACTATTATTGAAATCGTTTTCGTTTTATATTTGGAACTAGATTTTATTTTTATATTTTGTTTTCATTTTTATTTTCTTTAATGTTTTAGTAATTTTATGCGGTTTCTCTTTTATTTCAGTTTTAGCTATTTTAGTAAATTGAATTTAAACATATTTTTTCAAATAAGTTTATCAAATTTCAATTTAAAAGATTGTATATGTTTGTTGGTTTTATTTATTTTTTCTTGTAAAATTATGTTATTTTAGTATTACTGATATACAATTATAGTTTTTGTTAATATTTTGAACAAGATTTTATTTTTTATATTTTCTGTTTTTATTTTCTTTCACATTTTAGTCATGTTTTTGGGGTTTTATTATTTAAGTTTTAATTATTTTAGCACATCAAAATTCTTATATTTTTCTAGATTAATTTATCAAATATAAATGTATAAATATATAAATGTTCATTTATTTATTATTTTTTGTAAAATAATAGATTAAAGATTTTGATATTTTCTGTTTTAATTTTTATTTTCTTTAACTTTTTAGAAAAAAAATTATTCTCTTTTATTTCAAATATTTTTTAGTCAAATATTAATGTAAAAAATGGTATAAACTTGTTATTTTTGTTTATTTATTGATTTATTATTTTTTGTACAATAATAGATTATAGATAATAGATTTTATTTTTACGTTTTCTGTTTTCATTTTTTTTTAACATTAGTATTTTTTTAGGTTTTTATTCCCTTATTTTAGTACATCAAAATTCTTATATTTTTCTAAAAATTCATCAAATATAAATGTAAAAAATTGTATACACTTGTTATTTTTGTTCATTCATTTAATTATTTTTTGTACAGTAATAGATTTTATTTTTATATTTTGTTTTCATTTTCTTTTCTTTAATGTTTTAGTAATTTTAGGTGGTTTCTCTTTTATTTCAGTTTTAGCTATTTTAGTAAATTGAATTTAAACATATTTTTTCAAATAAGTTTATCAAATTTCAATTTAAAAGATTGTATATGTTTGTTGGTTTTATTTATTTTTTTCTTGTAAAATAATGTTATTTTAGTATTACTGATATACAATTATAGTTTTTGTTAATATTTTGAACAATATTTTCTGTTTTTATTTTCTTTCACATTTTAGTAATGTTTTTGGGGTTTTATTATTTAATTTCAGTTTTAATTATTTTAGCACATCAAAATTCTTTTATTTTTCT
Source organism: Garra rufa (assembly GCF_049309525.1). Lineage (NCBI taxonomy): Eukaryota > Metazoa > Chordata > Actinopteri > Cypriniformes > Cyprinidae > Garra > Garra rufa. The sequence continues at coordinate 2,943,890 of NC_133383.1, read as the reverse complement.
AGATTAATTTATCAAATATTAATGTAAAAAGCCGGTATATACTTGTTATTTTTGTTCATTTATTTATTATTTTTTGTACAATAATAGATTATAGATTTTTATATTTTCTGTTTTAATTTTTATTTTCTTTAACATTTTAGAAAATAAATTATTCTTTTTTATTTCAAATATTTTTTAGTCAAATATTAATGTAAAAAATGGTATAAACTTGTTATTTTTGTTCATTTATTGATTTATTATTTTTTGTACAATAATAGATTATAGATAATATATTTTATTTTAATATTTTTTGGTTCAATTTTTTTTTTCTTTAACGCTTCAGTAATTTTTGGTGTGTTTTTGCCTTTTCTGTCTTTCATTTCAGTTTTAGTTATTTAAGTACATATATATACATATAAAACTATATATTATATTTTTCCAGATGAGTTTATAAAACATCAATTTAAAAGATTTTATATACTTGTTATTATTGTTCATTCATTTATTTATTTTTGTTAAATAATATGTTACTTTACTATTATTGAAATAGTTTTCGTTTTATATTTTGAACTAGATTTTATTTTTATATTTTGTTTTCATTTTTATTTTCTTTAATGTTTTAGTAATTTTATGTGGTTTCTCTTTTATTTCAGTTTTAGCTATTTTAGTAAATTGAATTTAAACATATTTTTTCAAATAAGTTTATCAAATTTCAATTTAAAAGATTGTATATGTTTGTTGGTTTTATTTATTTTTTTCTTGTAAAATAATGTTATTTTAGTAATACTGATATACAATTATAGTTTTTGTTAATATTTTGAACAATATTTTCTGTTTTTATTTTCTTTCACATTTTAGTAATGTTTTTGGGGTTTTATTATTTAATTTCAGTTTTAATTATTTTAGCACATCAAAATTCTTTTATTTTTCTAGATTAATTTATCAAATATTAATGTAAAAAGCCGGTATATACTTGTTATTTTTGTTCATTTATTTATTATTTTTTGTACAATAATAGATTATAGATTTTTATATTTTCTGTTTTAATTTTTATTTTCTTTAACATTTTAGAAAATAAATTATTCTTTTTTATTTCAAATATTTTTTAGTCAAATATTAATGTAAAAAATGGTATAAACTTGTTATTTTTGTTCATTTATTGATTTATTATTTTTTGTACAATAATAGATTATAGATAATAGATTTTATTTTTATGTTTTCTGTTTATTTATTTTTTACATATTAGTATTTTTTGTTTTTATTCTCTTATTTTAGTACATCAAAATTTTTATATTTTTCTAAAAATTCATCAAATATAAATGTAAAAAATTGTATACACTTGTTATTTTTGTTCATTCATTTATTAATTATTTTTTGTACAGTAATAGATTTAGTTTTTATACTTTCTGTTTTCATTTTTATTTTCTTTAATGTTTTAGTAATTTTATGTGGTTTCTCTTTTATTTCAGTTTTAGCTATTTTAGTAAATTGAATTTAAACTTATATTTTTTCAAATAAGTTGATCAAATTTCAATTTAAAAGATTGTATATGTTTGTTGGTTTTATTTATTTTTTCTTGTAAAATAATGTTATTTTAGTATTACTGATATACAATTATAGTTTTTGTTAATATTTTGAACAAGATTTTATTTTTTATATTTTCTTTCACATTTTAGTAATGTTTTTGGGGTTTTATTATTTAATTTCAGTTTTCATTATTTTAGCACATCAAAATTCTTATATGTTTCTAGATTAATTTATCAAATATAAATGAAAAAAGACGGTATATACTTGTTATTTTTGTTCATTTATTTATTATTTTTTGTACAATAATAGATTATAGATTTTTATATTTTCTGTTTTAATTTTTATTTTCTTTAACATTTTAGAAAAAAAAAATCTTTTATTTCAATTTTTTGTCAAATATTATTGTAAAAATTGTATAAACTCATTTTTGTTCATTTATTTAATTTTTATATTTTCTGTTTTAACTTTTATTTTCTTTAACATTTTAGAAAAAAATATTTTTATTTCAAATATTTTGTCAAATATTAATGTAAAAATGGTATAAACTTGTTGTTTTTGTTCATTTATTGATTTATTATTTTTTGTACATTAATAGATTATAGATAATATATTTTATTTTTATGTTTTCTGTTTTCATTTTTATTTTTTTAACATCAGTATTTTTTTTTGTTTTTATTCTCTTATTTTAGTATAGGGCTGCAACTAACGACTATTTTAATAGTCGACTAGTCACCGACTATTGAAACGATTAGTCGACTAATCGGATAATTATTCAATTTTTCTCAAATTTAGCATGAGATTGCTTTAATTATGTGGAAAATTATAGTAAACACAAGAAAGAAGGGGGTACTTCAATGAAAAATGCATATTTTGCTGCTGATAGGCCAATTCATACTAAAAGTAAATAAAAATGCCCTGTCTAAAACCAATTAGGCACAGTGCTCGGTCAGTACAGACATAAATGCATAAATTAAGAAACTCTATAATTTTTTTAATGGACAGGCACATTTGTTTTATAAGAAAAAATAAATTAAAATCAAGTAAACATTTTCTTCCTGTAAACCATCAGCAGCAATAAAACAGTAAACAAAAATGTATATCCAAAACAAAACGTATTGGCTTCCATGTTATTTAAATCTTACCGAGGCCAGCCAAACTCCGTTTCATTCAACTGTCCGACGTGCTTTCTCTTTAAATGTTCGTGCATCACAGAGGTGCTGCCGTGATGCGCAAGGACTGCTTTACAAACCATGCAGGTAATATTTTAATTCGCCATAGCAGGCTAAAATGCTCCCAAACTTTACGCCTGTTTCATACATACTCAGTCTGCAGTGCGTCTACAGTCCATGTGCGTTACGTATGCGGTGCAGAAGAAGCACAGACTCGTTTTGCTTTCACACAGAACGCGTTTGCAGTCCGTACATTGTGAACGTTCTAATCCGTTAACATGGGTGTGGAAAAAAAAACGCACTGCAGACGGAGTATGTGTGAAACGGGCTTGTTTTGGTACGCGCAGCTGCTGCGTTGGACGCCGCCATTTCTGTATGTTATCGCTCAGCATAGAAGCTGCGTATGTGCGACTCTCGGCAGAAAGATGCCTCACTCGGTTGTCTGGCGACAACATCGACAATGAAATTCATTGTCGACTATTTCTATTATCGATTTTTGTCGACAACGTCGACGAATCGTTGCAGCCCTATTTTAGTACATCAAAATTCTTATATTTTTCTAAAAATTCATCAAATATAAATGTAAAAAAAATTGTATACACTTGTTATTTTTGTTTATTCATTTATAAATTACTTTTTTGTACAGTAATAGATTTTTTTATATTTTCTGTTTTAATTTTTATTTTCTTTAACGTTTCAGTAATTTTTGGTGTGTTTTTGCCTTTTCGGTCCACAGTGTTTTTATTGTCTTTTATTTCAGTTTTAGTTATTTTAGTACAAGATACTTTAAATAAAAATAAGCAATGGTGCCTTGGCAGTCTTACATTTTATGCAGTTAATATTTATTTTCAAGTAATGATTTTTTGTTTTAGTTAACTATAATATCCCTGCTACACAATCCATTGAAGTATGATTCTTAATACTCTATATTCTTGCCTCAATCCTGTTAACTCACCCGTCACAATAACACGAAACTCAGATCTGCGCGTCGGGGGCCCGAAGCGTCCCCGTGGTCCTCCTCCTCCTCCTCCTCCTCCTCCTCCTCCTCCAGGTCCACTAAATTTGGATCCAGAAGATCGAGGATATTCCACACGCAGCTTACAGTCTCCAAATCCATATCCATTCCTTCCAAAGACGGCGTCCTCCGCATCCCTAGAGGAAGAGAGGGAAAGTGCTCCTAATTTGCGTTCTACACTTGAAAAAGCCTCGTCCGCGTGTTCCGGGAGGCCGCGCGACTCACCGTGGGTCCTCAAATCGCACGAAGGCAAACGGGATGGTGCTTCTGTTGTTCTTCAGCTCAATATCCCGAATTTTTCCGTATTTGTAGAAGAGATCCTCAATGTCCCTCTCCTGGACGTCCATGGGAAGGTTTCCCACGTAGATCCGTCCGTCCGACATGGCTTTAACCTTCGAGGAAATAGAGCGTTTCCCTGCGTCAGGGGCTTTCAGAACATCCAAACTCTAGTCCGTCCCAATAAAAGCCTCTATTTACAACTCTAAACTCATGTCGAGTTCAAGAAACCCAGCACAGGACCCTCCAGGACCACAGTCTGAAAACTTAGAAACAAGGACAATCAATCAGAATGAACATACACGACGGTCAGACGAGGAACAAGGGCCTGATGCTTTCAATCCAGCATTAAACCTTTGAATAACATCATTGACATCGTAATTAACCTTATTTATTTAATCCAAAGCACAGCCGAAACCGTAAAATCACAAAATATTTTTAGTTTTTAAAATAAATGCTTTCTATTTGAATATGTTTTAAAATGTAATTTATTCTGTGATTTCAAAGCTGAATTTTTAGCATCATTACTCCAGTCTTTAGTATCAGATGCTGGTTCAGAAATCATTCTAATATTCTGACTTGCTGCTCAAAAACTTTTATTATTATTATTAAGTTGACAACAGATGAGTAGAAATCGTTTCAGTTCAGAATAACAGCATTTATCTGAAATTGAAATCTTTTGTAACATAATAAATGTCTTTATCATCACGTTAAAGCATCCTTGTTAAATAAAAGTTTTAATTTCTATAACTAAATATAATAATAAACAATTAATAGAATTAATAATATAGAATAATAATGATTCTATAATATAAAAATTATGACTCCAATCTTATGTTACAAAAGCTTTTTATTTCAGATAAATGCTGATATTTGGCTTTCTATGCATCAAAAAATCCTGAAAAAAAGCTCACCGTTTTAAATATTGATAATAACACTTTAATAATAGTATTAATAATAATACTCTAATATATCATATTATATATAATAATAAAAATAAATGTTTTTGAGCAGCAAATCAGCATATTAGAATGATTTCTGAAGAACCATGTGACACTGAAAAATGAGTAATGATGCTAAAAATGCAGCTTTGGTGACAGAAATAAATTAAAAGGTTAAAACATATTCAAATAGAAAGCAGTTATTTTAAATAGTAAAAATATTTCACAATTTTACTGTTTTTGCTGTACTTTGGATCAAATAATTGCAGGCTTGGTGAGCAGAAGATACTTTTTTTTTTTTAACTTTAAAAATCTTACTGTTCAAAAACTTTTGACTGGTAGTGTAAAAAATATGTTAAATGAAGATACTTATTGCTAAGGCCTAAAGAATGACTTTTAATATGTTAAAAGGCATGCAGCACACTTTAATAAGCAGGAAATTAGAAATAACTGCTAAATAAACATCTGATATAAGCTTTGCAAAGAGAATCACTTCGCAAATATGTACGTTTCAACATTTAATTAAAAAAAATCTGTTTATATTTAATCTCTTTTTACGGCAGGCTTTGATAATTCAATAAATGGAGTCAAATGCAAATCAGAGAACAGCCATGACAGCTGCTAACAATGCTAATATCTCTCAGGTCGTCTAACGCATTTAATTCACTATTTAACTCAAAGTATCTACCTAAATCCGTTCGTTTTCGTTTATATGTTACGTGGTCACCTGAACAAGACTAAAAGTGTGATATTTCTGTGTTTGATAACACTACAACACAAACACATTAGCATACTAGCTGTTAGCTTCTTTGTTGAGACAAGTGCTCAGAGCAAAATAACGAACAGCAGCAAATAACGAGGACAGGCTTTTTTTTTCTTACGCATAAATGTGGTTAAAGATGAAATAGAACTTAAGTCTGAAACGAATGGTTGGGTTTACCTCTGTAATTTGCAGCTCGTAATAAAAACCGAGGATAAATAAGCGCACGCGCTTCCCCTCCCCGGATCAGGAAGTGACACCAACTTCCGCCCCCTTCAGACTCAAACGAGCAACTGCAGCAAACGGCGGAAACCTGTCACTACAAAACTCACAAGCAAAACACGAGCACAAATGTTGTCTATATCACAGTCGAATTAAAATTAGATAATATAAAGATGCGGATTTGACTGATTTAGGATTTTTATATTCTTAAAATTGAAGAAAGTTAAACTAAACAGATAAATGTTTTTCCTAATGTATTAATTTCATGTACACATTTTAATCAGCCCCGGATAAACCGCTCTTGTTTTCATTTGTAAAAAAAAAAAAAAACGTAATCTCACCTGAACATGTTTGCAGATGTGTGTGGGATGTCTCCGACATGGAAAGTCCATATAGATATTTTATTTGTAAACATACTTAAGTTTTTCTCTTATTTCAGTTAATCTCATAAAACTAGCATGCTAAGCCAGTTGTACTACTTCCTGTCTGGTGGTTTTAAAAATCACGCATTGATGGGTGGAACGAAGCTTTTCGAATCTCTGTATCGCTTAAACCATTGCGTCGCAAAATGATTCACTGTTTTGAAGCGCTCCAATCGGATCGCGAATCATTTGTATTAATTCGGACTTTGCAGCGGGTTCGCGAATCATTTTGCAAGTTGAATAATCCCTGCTTCAAGTACTGATCTGAAAAGATGGTTCGGGGCTTTAGAGCGCAGATCGTGATTCATTTGACTCAGATTGGAACTTTGGAGCGGATTCGTGAATCTTTTGACTCAGATCTGAACTTCGGATCAGGGTTGTGTATCTTTGGATTCAGATCGAAACATCAGAGAGGGTTCGCGAATCTTTTGAATCAAATCGAAACTTCGGAGAAGGTTTGTGAATCATTTGATTCAGAATGGAACTTTGTAAAGGGTTTGCAAATCTCTTGATTTAGATTGAAACATCGGAAAGGGTTTGCGAATCTTTTGATTTAGATCGAAACATTGGAGCGGGTTTGTGAATCTTTTGATTTAGATCTTCGGAGTGCGTATTTGACTCAGAACGGAACTTCGGAAAGGGTTCATGAATCTTTTGATTCAGATTGGAACTTCGTAGCGCGTATCGTGAATCATTTGATTTAGATCAGGCTTTTTGGTTCACAAATCATTTTGAGAATTAAATGACCTACGCTTCGAGTCCTGATCTGAAATGATGGTCTGCTAATCATTTGTTTCAGATTAGAAATTTGGAGCATGTACGCAAATCATTTTATTTAGATTGGAACTTTGGAGAGGGTTCGCGAATCTGTTGAATCAGATTGAAACCTACGAGAAGATTTGTGAATCATTTGATTTAGAACGGAACTTTGGAAAGGGTTTGTGAATCTTTTGACTCAGATCTAAACTTCGGATCAGGGTTGTGCATCTTTGGATTCAGATCGAAACATCAGAGACGGTTCGCGAATCTTTTGAATCAAATCGAAACTTCGGAGTGCGTATTTGACTCAGAACGGAACTTCGGAAACGGTTTGTGAATGATTTGATTTTGATCGGAACTTCGTAGAGGTTCATGAATCTTTGGATTTAGATCAGGCTTTTTGGTTTGCAAATCATTTTGAGAATTAAATGACCTACGCTCCGAGTCCTGATCTAAAAATGATGGTCTGCAAATCATTTGTTTCAGATCAGAAATTTGGAGCATGGACGCAAATCAGGTTCGCGAATCTGTTGAATCAGATTGAAACTTAGGAGAAGGTTTGTGAATCATTTGATTCGGGAATGAAACTTTGAAAAGGGTTCGTAAATCTTTTGATTTACATCAAAACATCGGAAAGGAATCATTTGACTCAGATTGGAACTTTGGAGTGGGGTCGTGAATCTTTTAATTCAGATCTTCGGAGTGCGTATTTGACTCAGAATGGAACTTCGGAAAGAATTTGTGAATCATTTGATTTTGATCGAAACTTCCAACTGGGTTCATGAATCTTTTGATTCAAATCGGAACTTCGTAGCGTGTATCGTGTATCATTTGATTTAGATCAGGCTTTTTGGTTCGCAAATCATTTTGAGAATTAAATGACCTACGCTCCGAGTCCTGATCTAAAATTAATCTTTTGATTCAGATTAATCTTTTGATGCAGACCGAAACTTCATAGCGCATATCGAATCATTTGTTTTAGATCAGGCTTTTTGGTTTGCAAATCATTTTGAGAATTAAATGACCTACGCTCCGTGTCCTGATCTAAAAGTGATGGTCTGCAAATCATTTGTTTCAGATCAGAAATTTGGAGCATGGACGCAAATCAGGTTCGCGAATCTGTTGAATCAGATTGAAACTTAGGAGAAGGTTTGTGAATCATTTGATTCGGAATATAACTTTGGAAAGGGTTTGCAAATCTCAGATCGAAACTTAGTAGAAGGTTTGTGAATTATTTGATTCAGAACAGAACTTCAGAAAGGGTTTGCAAATCTTTTGATTTAGATCAAAACATCGGAAAGGAATCATTTGACTCAGATTGGAACTTTGGAGCGGGGTCGTGAATCATTTAATTCAGATCTTCGGAGTGCGTATTTGACTCAGAACGGAACTTCGGAAAGAATTTGTGAATTATTTGATTTTGATCGGAACTTCCAAGTGGGTTCATGAATCTTTTGATTCAAATCGGAACTTCGTAGCGTGTATCGTGTATCATTTGATTTAGATCAGGCTTTTTGGTTCGCAAATCATTTTGAGAATTAAATAACCTGTGTTCAGAGTCCTGATTTGAAATGATGGTCTGCTAATCATTTGTTTCAGATCGGAAATTTGGAGCAAATCATTTTATTTAGATTGGAACTTCAGAGAGGGTTTGTGAATCTGTTGAATCAGATTGAAACCTAGGAGAAGATTTGTGAATCATTTGATTTAGAATGGAACTTTGGAAATGGTTTGTGAATCTTTTGACTCAGATCTAAACTTCGGATCAGGGTTGTGCACCTTTGGATTCAGATCGAAACATCAGAGACGGTTCGCGAATCTTTTGAATCAAATCGAAACTTCGGAGTGCGTATTTGACTCAGAATGGAACTTTGGAAAGGGTTTGTGAATCATTTGATTTTGATCGGAAATTCGTAGCGGGTTCATGAATCTTTGGATTTTGAATCAGATTGAAACCTAGGAGACGGTTTGTGAATCATTTGATTTAGATCGGAACTTTGGTGCAGATTTGTGAATCTTTTGACTCAGATCTAAACTTTAGAGAGGTTTCGCGAATCATTTGACTCAGATCAGAACTTTGGAGCGGGTTCGTGAATCTTTTAATTCAGATCTTCAGAGTGCTTATTTGACTCAGAATGGAACTTCGGAAAAGGTTCATGAATCATTTGATTTTGATCGGAACTTCGGAGCGGGTTCATGAATCACTTTTTAGATTGGGACTTCAGAGCAGGGTTGTGAATCTTTTGATTCAGATCTTCAGAGTGCGTATCGCAAATCATTTGATTTAGATTACAAAACATCAAACCATTAAGATAATACAGTTATAAAAACAAAAGAAAGAAAAAAGAAATATGCCTAAATGTACATCTTAAGAGGACACGTACAGTTGTATGAATATAGAGATATAGTCTTCATTGCTTTCGGATTACCAGAGCTTTGGATATTTTCCATATACTCTAGATCAACTGTACATCATACATTTTTCTCTTATTTCAGTTAATTTCACAAAACTAGCATGCTAAGCCAGTAGTACTACTGACGGTGTTGTGTAAACATGGCTGGAGGCACGAGAAGCGGAGGAAGAGACTTGATTCAATTGAGTGAGTCATTTACCCTGGCACCTCCTATTGATTCAAACTTAAACTCGTCATTTTGATCATTAATTTTAGGTTATTCACAAGCAAAAGCCAGTTTAAAAGATATACTCCTGTGTGATAATTTTAAAAAGTACACAGTGATGGGTGGAACAAAGCTTTTCGAAACTCTGAATCGCTAAAACCATTATGTCGCACAATGATTCACTGTTTCGAAGCGCTCCAATCGGATGGCGGATCGTTTTAATTAATTCGGGACTTTGCAGTGGGTTTGCGAATCATTTTGCAAATTGAATAATCCCGTTCTGAGTCCTGATCTGAAATGATGGTTTGGGGCTTTAGAGCATGGATTGCGAATCATTTGATTCAGATCAGAACTTTGGTGCGGATTTATGAATCTTTTGACTCAAATCTGAACTTGGATCAGGGTTGTGTATCTTTTAATTCAGAACGAAAATTTGGAGAAGGTTCACAAATCTTTTGAATCAAGTCGAAACTTCTAAGAAGGTTTGTGAATCATTTGATTCAGAACGGAACTTTGGAAAGGGTTTGCAAATCTTTTGATTTAGATCGAAACTTTGGAGTGGGTTCATGAATCTTTTGATTCAGTGCGTATTTGACTCAGAACAGAGCTTCGGAGCTGGTTAATGAAGCTTTTGATTCAGTTTGGGACTTGGGAGCGGATTAATGAATCTTTTGATTAAGATCGGGACTTCGGAACGGGTTCACGAATCATTTGATTTATATCAGAACTTCGGAGTAGATTCATGAATAGCTTTTTAGATTGGGACTTTGCAGCGGGTTCGCGAATCATTTTGCAAATTGAATAATCCCGCTACGAGTCCTGATCTGAAATTATGGTTTGGGGCTTCGGAGCAAATCATTTGATTCAGATAGGAAATTTGGTGCAGATTTGTGAATCTTTTGACTCAGATCCGAACTTCAGATCAGGTTTGTGTATCTTTTAATGTGGATCAAAACTACGGTGAGGGTTTGCGAATCTTTTGAATCAAAATGAAACTTTGGAGAAGGTTTGTGAATCATTTGATTCAGATCTTCGGAGTCCGTATTTGACTCAGAACAGAGCTTCAGAACTGGTTAATGAATCTTTTGAGTAAGATCGGGACGTCGGAACGGGTTCGTGAATCATTTGATTCAGATCGGAACTTTGGTGTTGATTCGTGAATCTTTTGACTTGAATGTGAACTTGGATCAGAGTTGTGGTATCTTTTGATTCAGATTGAAACTTCGGGGAGGGTTAGCGAATCCTTTGAATCAAATCGAAACTTCTGAGAAGGTTTGTGAATCATTTGATTCAGCACGGAACTTCGGAAAGCGTTTGCATATCTTTTGATTTAGATTGGAACATTGGAGTGGGTTTGTAAATCTTTTGATTCAGATCTTTTGGTTTATATCGGTACTTCGGAACTGGTTCGCGAATCATTTGATTTAGATCGGAACTTCAGAGTGGGTTAATGAATCTTTTGATTCAGATCAGGACTTCGGAACAGGTTTGCGAATCATTTGATTTAGATCAGAACTTCGGAGTAAATTCATGAATAACTTTTTAGATTGGGACTTTGCAGCGGGTTCGCAAATCATTTTGCAAATTGAATAATCCCGCTACGAGTCCTGATCTGAAATTATGGTTCGGGGCTTCGGAGCGAATCATTTGATTCAGATCAGAACTTTGGTGCAGATTCTTGAATCTTTTGACTCAGATCTGAACTTCGGATCAGATTTGTGTATCTTTTAATGTGGATCAGAACTTCGGTGAGGGTTCGCAAATCTTTTGAATCAAATTGAAACTTTGGAGAAGGTTTGTGAATCATTTGACTCAGATCGGAACTTTGGTGCGGATTCTTGAATCTTTTGACTCAGATCTGAACTTCGGATCAGGGTTGTGCATCTTTTAATGCCGATCAGAACCTCGGTGAGGGTTCGCAAATCTTTTGAATAAAAATGAAACTTTGGAGAAGGTTTGTGAATCATTTGATTCACAATGGAACTTCCGAAAGGGTTCGCAAATCATTCGATTTAGATCAAAGCATCGGAGAAGGTTCGCGAATCACTTGATTTAGTTTAAAACATCAGAGAGGGTTTGTGAATCATTTGACTCAGATCAGGACTTCAGAACGGGTTCGCGAATCATTTGATTTAGATCAGAACTGCGGAGTAGGTTCATGAATCACTTTTTAGATTGGGACTTTGGAGCGGGTTTGTGAATCTTTTGATTCAGGTCTTCGGAGTGTGTATCACAAATCATTTAATTTAGATTCGAACTTCAGAGCGGCTTCACAAAATGATTCACTGTTTCGAAGCGCTCCAATCGGATCGCGAATCATTTGAATTAATTTGGGACTTCGCAGTGGGTTCGCGTATCATTTTGCAAATTGAATAATCCTTGCTTCAAGTACTGATCTGAAATGATGGTTCGGGGCTTCGGAGAGGGTTTGCGAATCTTTTGAATTATATCAAATCTTTGGAGAAAGTTTGCAAATAATCCAATCAGAGTTCAGCTCCAACCCTGATTAAACACAACTGAATCAACTAATTTGGATCTTGATAATTACAGACAGGAGTGTTTGATCAGGGTTGGAGCTGAACTAATGAAGGTAGATCTCCAAGAACAGGGTTGGACACCCCTGTTTTAGAAACTCACTGATTAGGGTTAGGTGTCTCAAACCCATGACCTAGACTAGCTGATTCAAAAACACTAATAATATTAAATCCATGTATGATTAAGATGACGAGTAGGACCTGACATGTTATCTAAGTCCAATAGAGTCCAGAATGTCAATCGAAGACAGCAGACAGCACTAGCTCAGAAAGTTCCAGTACAAATGTCACGAGGGACTTATCATTACACTTATCACACTAGATGGTGTTATATAAAGCATCATTATGCCACAAGAATTATACCGGAAACCAGAGCCCTGAGAAATGCTGAAAATAACCCTGGGGAACACCTTTGCTTATCTTTATTGTCTTAGATAAATCCACAAATAAAGCAGCACAATGCGGTTTTCTGTCCAAAGCGCCAATAAAATCACTTGTCACATTCATGATAGTCACAAAAAATATTATTATCAGCTAAAACTGTTTTAAAAGCAAATCTACCTGGAATTCAAGGATCTTATCTAGATCCGGAAGTTTGGAAACGTTCAACTTCCAAAGTGTCTGCACCTTTAATTTTGGTTAAACCTTTAATAACATAATGTTAAATTGTATAACTTTTATGTTTTAAATTAATTAGTCATGCTTTTAGATTATTAAGGTTTATTTAACCATTAAAATGGAATCTTGAATAGTGAAAATAAAATAAAATAAAATATTAATATTACCAGAATTTGGTAAAAAGAAAAAATGTATTTCATAGGGCACTAAAATGTAATTTTTGTTAAACCTTTAATAAACTGGTGTTAAAATGATTGCTTTTAGATCACTACTATTTAATATATTCTACCCGTCAAAAGGTTTTGAACATTAAGATTTTTTAAAAGTCTCTTTTCCTCACCAAATTGCAAAATATTACTGCATAAGCATTAATTTTGTGAAATATGCAATGTAATTGTAATAATACAATGACCACTATCATAGATAGCCAAACAACAGTGCTTTCTGTGATAATAGTTTTGGTATCACTCCATGGTTTCCCATGTACATTTAGCTAGAGTAACATTTCAATAAACAGGTGAGGCCCACCTAAACTGAGGTTGGGAATTCCCTTTTTGCCTTTACAGTCTAAGTTGACTTGAACTGTAGCCATGCATTAGCCTGCCCTGATCTACCTCATGCTCCACCTAAAACTGGACTTTTGTCAGTTACTAACCAGACACAGATTATGAGGTAACAAGGATACAACTTGAGTAAACAGAATCAATTCAAATCTGACAAATTATGATCAGTCATGTAATGACTTATTACATATTATGCAAATTACATAATAAATTCAGAGATATCACATCAAATTCACATCAAAAAAAGATTAAAAGTTGCATACCTGACGCACTGATACATGATACCAAACATGACTGTGAATATCACTTGGTGTTATTATGTGGAAACAGATGCCTCTGTGTCTGAGGTTCTTCCAGCCGTACACACCTATTTTTGTATTGATTTTTACCCTGTTCTTGTCATGAAAATATGACACTATTGTCTTATGTAGAGAAATGTCTATATAGAAATATCAAATGTGACCCTGGACCACAAAACCAGTCTTAAGTCGCTGGGGTATATTTGTAGCAATAGCCAAAAATACATTGCATGGGTCAAAATTTTAGATTTTTCTTTTATGCCAAAAATCATTAAGAAATTAAGTAAAGTTCATGTTCCATGAAGATTTTTTGTAAAATTCCTACTGTAAACATATCAAAATGTAATTTTTGATTTGTAATATGCATTGTTAAGAACCTAATTTGAAGAACTTTAAAGGTGATTTTCTCAGTCTTTCTGATTTTTTTGCATCCTCAGATTTCTGATTTCAAATAGATGTATCTCAGCCAAATATTGTCCTATCCTAACAAACCATACATCAATAGAAAGCTTATTTATTGAGCTTTCATATGATGTGTAAATCTCAGTTTTGTCAAATTTAACCTTATGACTGGTTTTGTGGTCCAGGGTCACAAATGTGACTTGACCTCAGAAAAGTAGTTAATTAGTGACCTTTGCGACTTCGTTTGGGGCTTGCAAATCATTTGATTCAGTTTGAGACTTCATTTGGGGTTCGTGAATTATTTTATTCAGTTTGCGAGTTCTTTTGGGGATCGCAGATCATTTGATTCAGTTTACAACTACGTTTGGGGTTCGCGAATCATTTGATTCAGTTTGCGACTTCGTTTGGGGCTTGCGAATCATATGATTCAGTTTGCCACTTTGTTTTGGGCTCGCAAATCATGGTTTAAATCAAATTAACCTAGGGACTTTGGAACACATATCGCGAATCATTTGATTTTGAAGTAAGCCAAAATATTTGTATATTTTAATTGTTTTTTATATTTCAAACTTGAAACAACTAATAACTAATTCAAAACGCTCATAAAATATATCTTATGAATAATTTATTTTATTAATAATAGGCGACTAAAAAATAGAATACTATCTAGATCAGTGTTTCTCAACATTTTCAGTGGGTCACGGAGTGTGTGGTCAAAAAAAAACAACAAAAGTTTAATTTTTAACTTAGCAGTAATAAAATATTGTTTATTTGTAAGTCTTGGTGATTTTCTTATGATTTATCTGTCACATTAACTTGTGTACGTTAACAAATAAATAAAAATTAATTATAATTCCTAAAATTATATTATAGTTCCTAAAAATTTGGGTCGCGGCTTGATGACCATGTAAAAATGTGGGTCCCATGGCCAAACCAGTTGAGAACCACTGATCTAGATTATACTAAAACAACAGCAGCATAATCTTAAAGTTTACTTATTGTTATTAACATTATAAAGAAAACTGTTAATATAACTATAATAGCCTAGTATCTCAGACATACTAAAATAATGCTTTATATTAATATTCAGATATTCAAATATAATTACTTTTACAATTACTAATGTTTTTCAAATGTAATTGTTATTCTAAAGCATAAAGAAGGCTATTTTTGGAATATTTTCATCGTCATGCCAAAAGTTCCATGGTACTATCATGGTACATCAGAAACCTGTAACAATAATTTATGCATATCCTGAATGATAAATCTGTTCAAAAGGTATTGTATTTTAAAAACACACACTTGCAGATTATTTAGTTTTAAACACAAGTCTGTATTCACTGTAAGCACATGTGGATATGCGTGACCGAACATGAGCAGGGTGTGTGTGTGTGTGTTACAGAGAGGGATTGTCCACATCAGACAATTCATAAAACATCAAACAAGATAACAGTAAAGCTTTTCGAGGTTGTATTAAATCACAGATGGGTGTGTTCTTCCATTGCTTGATCCACACTGACACTTTATCATTTACAAACATCTAATACAGCGTCCCGCCCCACTCAGAAAATAGGAGTGAGTTTCTCTCTGTCACTAGTAGGACTGGTTCTCACGGCTATGAATCTATCATATCAGTAAACTGCAGGATCACTGGACTGAGCTCCGTTACCTCTCTCTTTGGTTATGACAGGAGCTCTCTGGGTTTATTTTGGGAATTATTGTGATCATGCAATCCTGATCAGGTAGGCAGGTAATCTTTTATCACATATTTTGCACAGTAAATTCAAGAATGTTGTATTAGATCTGCTACTTAAGCTTTTTATTATTCTTTTTCTTAGACTAAAAAACACCAAAAACTCAGCCCAGCTCTTCAGACTGATCTGACTTATAGTTTTCATGAAATTGAAGATTAAAAAAAAGAATCTTATGGCACGGAATGTTCAAATGAGCCAACACTATTCAAACTCCAACTGTCAAAATTCAAATTTAAACAGAATCCCTTGAGACTAAATCAAGCTTCCCTTTTATCAACTTGAAATAGTTTGACGCAAAGAATGAGACGGGAATCTTTCTGTTGCTGGAACTTTACTGAACAAAGTTTAAGAGAAAACAAATGGCGATAGAAGCATTAACAAAAAAAATAGACTGCTCTCTCTTGAATGCTCCCAGCATTTTCCTTCTTCCGTCGTCCGTAGTTCGTTTGAATATATTGTAAAGGTTATCAACAATCAAATCATTAAGGCAAATCAAACTCTTATAACTCAAATTTATTCTTCAGTGTTAATTAATTGCAACTAATAAATTGCAACACAACTATTTATGATCCATTCAAACTTCCATTCTAATATTTATAATTTATTGAACTATCGGTAACACTTTACAATAAGGGTACATGAATAATCATGTACTAATGCCTAAATTAATACTTAATTCATCACCTACTAATGATTATTCAAGGAATTAACTAATTATGAACTAACAAAGGGCTATCCTTAACTACAACTGGAGTCATACGGATTCATGGATGAATAACGGCAGCCTTAACTAAATGTTAGCACATGTTTGATAGTTAATGCATTAATTTACATTTATGGGTAAACTTAATCTTTAGGAAAGAATGAGAAATACTCTGGCTTTGAAATTAATTTACGTTATTTAATACTATCATAATTTGAGCATTTGACATCTTCAGCTTTGTCTTAAACATTATTGGTTGTCAAAGGATTAGTTGATCCTCTTCATCAAGTGTAGAAAATACTAAATACACTAATGCCTGATCTTGTCTGTTTTATGTTCTCCTCTTTCCCTTTAAACTCACCCTATTGACTTATACACAGAATAATTAAAAATAAAAACCCAAAACCCACTAAGAACATTTGTAGAACAATTCCTAAAGAAATGCTCAAACTAGAAAGAGTTCACTCTCCATCCAGACAGAGCCGTGAAGATCCTGCACCTCCGCTCTCTGACTTCTTGAAAATCCACACGGCATCTTGGCACAGCATAACCAGCTGATACTCACCGTGTTAGTACATGTGTATTTGATAGGAAGTATATCATAAATCATGAGCTGAGTTTAGTGAGTAGTTAAGAGTGAATTCATTATGATTAGGCCCTCTCAAGTAAAGTCATGTCAAAATCAACCTTAACAAGCCATTAGTTGATGTTAGTGCATGGGTAGTAAATAATGAGTTAGTAATGAAGTGACACATTAACAAATCATCAAATTACATACCAAATTCAAATTTTATTTGTCACATACACAGTCATACACAGTATCATATAAAGTGAAATGCTTATACGACTGCTAATAACCCATGCATTTTATAAGGAAGTTTTAGTATAGAATGAGAAATAAGATAATTAAACAAATTAGAATATAAGAAGATTAACTTTAGTTGTAAAAAGAAATTTGCATTTTGTACAAATATACAATAAAAAAATAACCGTAAAATATTAGAAATAGGAATAGACTATAATAAATATTTTTAAAAAATGAAATGTGCAATTATGGGCAAGACAATGTGCAGATGAATAAATATTAAACATTAAACATGCAGTAAGAGTGTCCTCCTTGTTCATTTACACCACCAGTACAACTAACAATTTACATAATTTCACATATGTGACCCTGGACCACAAAACCAGTCTTAAGTCGCTGGGGTATATTTGTAGCAATAGCCAAAAATACATTGCATGGGTCAAAATTTTTGATTTTTCTTTTATGCCAAAAATCATTAAGAAATGAAGTAAAGTTCATGTTCCATGAAGATTTTTTGTAAAATTCCTACTGTAAATATATCAAAATGTAATTTTTGATTTGTAATATGCATTGTTAAGAACCTAATTTGGACAACTTTAAAGGTGATTTTCTCAGTATTTTGATTTTTTTGCATCCTCAGATTTCTGATTTCAAATAGCTGTATCTCGGCCAAATATTGTCCTATCCTAACAAACCATACACCAATGGAAAGCTTATTTATTGAGCTTTCATATGGTGTATAAATCTCAGTTTTGTCAAATTTAACCTTATGACTGGTTTTGTGGTCCAGGGTCACATATATGGACTCAAAAGAAAGTCCAAACATAATGTTACCTCTAAAGACACACAGAAGGTCAAATATTTTATGTTCAGAAGCTCAAAACCATGCTGTTTTTTTAATATGCCTAACTTTCCACACAAAAGAAATGCAGATGCAGATGCAAACATAACTTTGATTTGGTTTACAAAAGCAGACGACATTAAATTAAAATGGCATTACCGAAACAAACCTTACGCGCCGAGCGAGGGTAAAGTCTAGAAGGGATACAGCTATGGCTACTGGGCATGCGCACATCAGTCTAACGTTATTTTTGTCACACTGTACAACAATAATACTTTTTTTGTATTATAGTAAGGGCTAAGTTTAGGGTTGGGGTAGGTGTAGACGTTAATAAAACACAATCTAATAGGTAGAACAATTAATTTCATTGAAGGGATACAGCTATGGCTACTGGGCATGCGCACATCAGTCTAACGTTATTTTTGTCACACTGTACAACAATAATACTTTTTTTGTATTATAGTAAGGGCTAAGTTTAGGGTTGGGGTAGGTGTAGACGTTAATAAAACACAATCTAATAGGTAGAACAATTAATTTCATTGTTAGTTTCCGGTCTGAGCTGTATACCCTCTAGCCACAACCCCGAGCGAGTGCCTAGAGTGCGCCACTAATGAGTGTCCCTCCAGAAACAACCTTACATACTGAAGTTCCATTTATTTGAAATGGTTTAATTATTGATCAGTGAAAATATTAGCTATTGGTCTATTTTCTAATTTTGGTTTAATATAGCTGTCTAATTAATGGCACTAATACTTTCAACGAACAATAATTTAATAATTTAAAATAAAGGGGACTACAGAATAAGGTTTGTTTCAAGTGGGACACTAATTAGTGGCGTACTCTAGGCACTCGCTTAGCGCGTAAGGTTTGTTGTTTCGGTAATGTCGATTTTTTTATCTGCTTTTGTAAACCAGATTAAAGTCATGTTTGCATATGCGTTTTTTTTATTATTTATTTATACACGTTAATTAAACGTTTTTAAGTTTCTGGAAGCTAAATATTTAACCTTCTGTGTGTCTTTAGAAGTAACATTATGTTTGGACTTTCTTTTGAGTCCAGATATGTGAAATTATGTCAATGAAAAATAAAGTGACTAAAAAAAACACTGTTTGTTGTACTGGTGGTATAAATGTACAGGGACACTCTTACAGCATGTTTAATGTTATGTAATTTGATGATTTGTTAATGTGTCATTGTGTCACTTCATCATTAATAACTTTTTATTTACTACCCATGCACTAACATTAACTAATGGCTTGTTTATGTTGATTTTGACATGACTTTACTTGAGAGGGCCTAATCATAATGAATTCACTCTTAACTACTCACTAAACTCAGCTCATGATTTATGATATACTTCCTATCAAATACACATGTACTAACACAGTGAGTATCAGCTGGTTATGCTGTGCCAAGATGCCGTGTGGATTTTCAAGAAGTCAGAGAGCGGAGGTGCAGGATCTTCACGGCTCTGTCTGGATGGAGAGTGAACTCTTTCTAGTTTGAGCATTTCTTTAGGAATTGTTCTACAAATGTTCTTAGTGGGTTTTGGGTTTTTATTTTTAATTATTCTGTGTATAAATCAATAGGGTGAGTTTAAAGGGAAAGAGGAGCACATAAAACAGACAAGATCAGGCATTAGTGTATTTAGTATTTTCTACACTTGATGAAGAGGATCAACTAATCCTTTGACAACCAATAATGTTTAAGACAAAGCTGAAGATGTCAAATGCTCAAATTATGATAGTATTAAATAACGTAAATTAATTTCAAAGCCAGAGTATTTCTCATTCTTTCCTAAAGATTTAGTTTACCCATAAATGTTAATTAATGCATTAACTATCAAACATGTACTAACATTTAGTTAAGGCTGCCGTTATTCATCCATGAATCTGTATGACTCCAGTTGTAGTTAAGGATAGCCCTTTGTTAGTTCATAATTAGTTAATTCCTTGAATAATCATTAGTAGGTGATGAATTAAGTATTAATTTAGGCATTAGTACATGATTATTCATGTACCCTTATTGTAAAGTGTTACCGAACTATCTAGCCTAGCAACTACAATCATGCTAGTATCATGCTAATCATGCTAGAAACATGCTAGTAACTTCTCAGTCACGCTTATGTCATGCTAGTATTTTGCTAATCATGCTAGTAACTTCTCAGTCATGCTAATGATATGCTAATAACAGGTTAATCAGGCTAGAAACATGCTAGTAACTTCTCAGTCACGCTTATGTCATGCTAGTATTTTGCTAATCATGCTAGTAACTTCTCAGTCATGCTTATGTCATGCTAGTATTTTGCTAATCATGCTAGTAACTTCTCAGTCATGCTAATGATATGCTAATAACAGGTTAATCAGGCTAGAAACATGCTAGTAACTTCTCAGTCACGCTTATGTCATGCTAGTATTTTGCTAATCATGCTAGTAACTTCTCAGTCATGCTTATGTCATGCTAGTATTTTGCTAATCATGCTAGTAACTTCTCAGTCATGCTAATGATATGCTAATAACAGGTTAATCAGGCTAGAAACATGCTAGTAACTTCTCAGTCACGCTTATGTCATGCTAGTATTTTGCTAATCATGCTAGTAACTTCTCAGTCATGCTAATGATATGCTAATAACAGGTTAATCAGGCTAGAAACATGCTAGTAACTTCTCAGTCACGCTTATGTCATGCTAGTATTTTGCTAATCATGCTAGTAACTTCTCAGTCATGCTAATGATATGCTAATAACAGGTTAATCAGGCTAGAAACATGCTAGTAACTTCTCAGTCACGCTTATGTCATGCTAGTATTTTGCTAATCATGCTAGTAACTTCTCAGTCATGCTAATGATATGCTAATAACAGGTTAATCAGGCTAGAAACATGCTAGTAACTTCTCAGTCACGCTTATGTCATGCTAGTATTTTGCTAATCATGCTAGTAACTTCTCAGTCATGCTAATGATATGCTAATAACAGGTTAATCAGGCTAGAAACATGCTAGTAACTTCTCAGTCACGCTTATGTCATGCTAGTATTTTGCTAATCATGCTAGTAACTTCTCAGTCATGCTATTGATATGCTAATAACAGGTTAATCAGGCTAGAAAAATGCTAGTAACTTCTCAGTCATGCTTATGTCATGCTAGTATTTTGCTAATCATGCTAGTAACTTCTAAGTCATGCTAATGAAATGCTAATAACAGGTTAATCAGGCTAGAAACATGCTAGTAACTTCTCAGTCACGCTTATGTCATGCTAGTATTTTGCTAATCATGCTAGTAACTTCTCAGTCATGCTAATGATATGCTAATAACAGGTTAATCAGGCTAGAAACATGCTAGTAACTTCTCAGTCACGCTTATGTCATGCTAGTATTTTGCTAATCATGCTAGTAACTTCTCAGTCACGCTTATGTCATGCTAGTATTTTGCTAATCATGCTAGTAACTTCTCAGTCATGCTTATGTAATGCTAGTATTTTGCTAATCATGCTAGTAACTTCTCAGTCATGCTTATGTCATGCTAGTATTTTGCTAATCATGCTAGTAACTTCTCAGTCATGCTAATGATATGCTAATAACAGGTTAATCAGGCTAGAAACATGCTAGTAACTTCTCAGTCACGCTTATGTCATGCTAGTATTTTGCTAATCATGCTAGTAACTTCTCAGTCATGCTAATGATATGCTAATAACAGGTTAATCAGGCTAGAAACATGCTAGTAACTTCTCAGTCATGCTTATGTCATGCTAGTATTTTGCTAATCATGCTAGTAACTTCTCAGTCACGCTTATGTCATGCTAGTATTTTGCTAATCATGCTAGTAACTTCTCAGTCATGCTTATGTCATGCTAGTATTTTGCTAATCATGCTAGTAACTTCTCAGTCATGCTAATGATATGCTAATAACAGGTTAATCAGGCTAGAAACATGCTAGTAACTTCTCAGTCACGCTTATGTCATGCTAGTATTTTGCTAATCATGCTAGTAACTTCTCAGTCATGCTTATGTCATGCTAGTATTTTGCTAATCATGCTAGTAACTTCTCAGTCATGCTAATGATATGCTAATAACAGGTTAATCAGGCTAGAAACATGCTAGTAACTTCTCAGTCACGCTTATGTCATGCTAGTATTTTGCTAATCATGCTAGTAACTTCTCAGTCATGCTTATGTCATGCTAGTATTTTGCTAATCATGCTAGTAACTTCTCAGTCATGCTAATGATATGCTAATAACAGGTTAATCAGGCTAGAAACATGCTAGTAACTTCTCAGTCACGCTTATGTCATGCTAGTATTTTGCTAATCATGCTAGTAACTTCTCAGTCATGCTAATGATATGCTAATAACAGGTTAATCAGGCTAGAAACATGCTAGTAACTTCTCAGTCACGCTTATGTCATGCTAGTATTTTGCTAATCATGCTAGTAACTTCTCAGTCATGCTAATGATATGCTAATAACAGGTTAATCAGGCTAGAAACATGCTAGTAACTTCTCAGTCACGCTTATGTCATGCTAGTATTTTGCTAATCATGCTAGTAACTTCTCAGTCATGCTAATGATATGCTAATAACAGGTTAATCAGGCTAGAAACATGCTAGTAACTTCTCAGTCATGCTTATGTCATGCTAGTATTTTGCTAATCATGCTAGAAACATGCTAGTAACTTCTCAGTCATGCTAATGATATGCTAATAACATGTAAATCATGCTAGAAAC
The DNA here is from genome assembly GCF_049309525.1 of Garra rufa. NCBI lineage: Eukaryota > Metazoa > Chordata > Actinopteri > Cypriniformes > Cyprinidae > Garra > Garra rufa. The sequence continues at coordinate 2,920,967 of NC_133383.1, read as the reverse complement.
ATGCTAGCAACTTGCTAGTCAAGATAGATACATGTTAGAAATGTGCTAGCAAATTACTAATCAGCCTAGAAACATGTTGAAAACATGCTAGCAACTTACTAATCATGATAGAAACATGTTAGAAATGTACTAGCAATTTGTTAATAATGCTATAAATATGCTAGCAACTTACTAATCATGTTAAAAACATGCTAATGACATGCTAGTAACTTGCTAATCATGCTAGAAATATGTTAATAACATGCTAATAACTTGCTAATCATGTTAGAAAAATGTTAATGACACTTGCTAATGACATGTTAATTATGTTAGAAACAGTAGCAACATGCTAACAACCTGCTAATAATACTAGAAACATGCTAGGAACTTACTAATCATGATAGAAACATGTTAGAAATTTTGCTAACATCTTGCTAATAATACTAATAAACATGCTAGAAACATTCTAGCAACTTACTAATCATGATAGAAACTTGTTAGAAAGGTGCTAGCAACTTGTTTATAATGCTAAAAACATGCGAACAACTTGCTAATCATGTTAGAAAAATACTAATAACATGGTAATAACTTTGATAACCATGCTAATGACATGCTAATAATGCAAGTAACATGTTAATTATGTTAGAAACATGCTAGCAACATGCTATCAAATGGTTAATAATGCTATAAACATGCTAGCAACTTACTAATCATGTTAAAACATGCTAATGACATGCTAGTAACTTGCTATGCATGCAAGAAATATGTTAATAACATGCTAGTAACTTGCTAATCATGCTAGAAACATGCTATCAACTTGCTAATGACATGCTAATAATGCAAGTAACTTGCTAATCATGCTAGAAACTTGTTAATCATTCTAGCAACTTGCTAATGACATGCTAATAATGCAATTAACTTGCTAATCATCCTAGAAACATGCTAGCAACTTGCTAATCATGCTAGAAACGTGCTAACAACTTGCTAATCATGCTAGAAACATGCTAGCAACTTGCTAATCATGCTAGAAACATACTAAACATGCTAGAAAAATGTTAGAATCATGCTAACTACATACTGCTGCATATTATTATTATTATTATTATTATTATATTATTGTTTACATTATAACATATTTCTTGTTCTCATTCAGTTTAACTTGGTGTACTAAAATAACTAATAAATAACTAAAACTAAAATTAAAATGATAAAAAAAATCACAAAAAAAGGAAAATTACTCAAATTTTATAAAAATACAAATAATATTAAATTATAATACAATATACAGCATTTACAATAGTGACAATCACAAAAAACTAAAT
>NC_133383.1:2854760-2919166 GCF_049309525.1 Garra rufa | reverse complement strand
GGTGCACTGAAATGCATAGCTGGAGATTAAAGCCTGTACATAGAAAGCCTGGCAAAAGCCTGTTTACTGTGTCAACAGAAAGTATAAGACACTGTTTCTGTACAAAACACAGAGACACATGCATACAAATCCACCAAACTAGTTCTTAAACACACTATTTATACAACACTGCCTTACAATACTCTGATATATTTAGCCACACAGGTAAGTGTTTCTCTTCATGAAAAGCAAAACAATGCAGGTTTAAACTTAGTTGCACTTCCAGGCCTACAGAAAACTGCTTATGAATGCTTTGTTATGCAATAATATCAACAAATGGATTCAATCTTTTTGAAAACTTTCTTTCTTTCAGTTAGCACAGGTTTTGTGTATCTTTTGAGTGAAATTACTGATGCATGTGATCAATCAGCTCCAAAAAGAAATACAAACCCTGTGTTAACTGAAAGATTGAATGCTAATGTAAATTCTAAAAGATTTTCAGTTGATTGATTAAAACGGGAGTCAGTGACAGCTAATGACATGCTAATAACTTGCTAATCATGCTAGAAACATACTAAACATGCTAGAAAAATGCTAACTACATTCTAATCATACTAACAACATGCTAATCATCTAATCTATCTAAATAAAGTTCAAAACTTTAAGCTTTTACAGCTGGTTTAAACTTTCAAGCTAGGCCAACCTAAAGTTTGCTAGCATGCTAACGACTTGCTAATCATGCTGGACACATTTTAGAAACATGCTAGAAACTTGCTAATCATGCTAAAAACATGCAACTTGCTAGTGAGGATAGAAACATGTTAGCAACTTGTTAGTCAGCCTAAAACATGCTAGCATGCTAATCATGCTAGAAACATGCTAGCAACTTACTAATTTTCGAAAAATGCTAATGACATGCTAGTAACTTGCTAATCATGCTAGAAACATTCTAGAAACTTGCTAATCATGCTAAAACATGCAACTTGCTAGTGAGGATAGAAACATGTTAGCAACTTGCTATTTAGTCTAGAAACATGCTAGAAACTTGCTAATGACAAGATAGTAACTTGCTAATTATGCTAGAAACATACTAAACATGCAAGCAAAATGTTAGAATCATGCTAACTAGAATCATGCTAGCAACATGCTAATCATCTAATCTATATAAAGTTCAAAACTTTAAGCTTTTACAGCTGCTTTACACTTTCAAGCAACTTGCTAATCATGCTAAAAACATGCAACTTGCTAGTCAGCCTAGAAACATGCCAGCAACTTGCTAATCATGCTAGAAACATGCAACTTGCTAGTCAGCCTAGAAACATGCTAGCAACTTGCTAATCGGGCTAAAAACATGCAACTTGCTAGTCAGCCTAGAAACATGCTAGCAACTTGCTAATCATGCTAGAAACATGTTGGAAACATGCTAGCAACTTACTAATGTTAGAAACATGCTAATGCAATATGCTGGTAAATTGCTAATCATGCTAGAAACATATAAGAAATATTCTAAAAACTTGCTAATCATGCTAAAAACATGCAACTTGCTAGTGAGAATAGAAACATGTTAGCAACTTGCTAGTCAGCCTAGAAACATACTAGTAACATGCTAATCATGTTAGAAAAATGTTAGAATCATGCTAACTACATTCTAATCATGCTAGAAACAAGCTAGGCCCTTGAACATGCCTGCCATACAACAGCTCGAACGGTGAGAACCCTGTTGACGCCTGGGGAACTTCTCTGTATGCAAACAGAAGAAAGAGGAGCCATTTGTCCCAGTCTCGCCCCGTGTCTGCTGCAAACTTACGAAGCTTTGATTTTAGCGTCCAGTTAAACCTCTCCACAAGCCCGTCCGTTTGAGGCCACCATCGGTCGACAACACTTTGGCAATACAAGACGTTTCAGATCTTTACACTGAGCATATAAAACCCCATTGTCAATCACAAAGTGTTCGGTCTCGGTATTGGGTTCATTAACATTTTCAGCTTTTGTAAACAAAGGGCTCAAAGACAAGTCATTCCTTTGCAAAGTGCTTTTATCCTTAACACTAATCATGCTAGAAACATGCTAATAACATGCTAGTAACTTTCTAACCATGCTAGAAACACTAAACACGCTAGAAAAATGTTAGAATAATGCTAACTACATTCTAATAATGCTAGCAACATGTTAATCATCTAATCTATCTATATAAAGTTCAAAACTTTAAGCTTTAACAGCTGCTTTAAACTTGCTAATCATGCTGGAAACATATTAGAAACATGCTAGAAACTTACTAATCATGCTAGCAACTTACTAATCATGCTAGCAACTTACTAATCATCTTGGAAACATGCTAGCAACTTTAATAATCATGTTAGAAACATCCAAAAGACATGCTAGTAACTTGCTAATCATGCTAGAAACATGCTAATAACTAATGACATGCTAATAATGCAAGTAACATGTTAATTATGTTAGAAACATGCTAGCAACTTGCTAATAATGCTAGAAACTTGCTAAACATGCTAGAAAAATGTTAGAATCATGCTAACTACATTCTAATAATGCTAGCAACATGTTAATCATCTAGTCTATCTATATAAAGTCCAAACTTTAAGCTTTAACAGCTGCTTTAAACTTGCTAATCATGCTGGAAACATATTAGAAACATGCTAGAAACTTGCTAATCATGCTAGCAACTTACTAATCATCTTGGAAACATGCTAGCAATTTTAATAATCATGTTAGAAACATCCAAAAGACATGCTAGTAACTTGTTAATCATGCTAGAAACATACTAATAACTAATGACATGCTAATAATGCAAGTAACATGTTAATTATGTTAGAAACATGCTAGCAATATGCTAGCAACTTGCCAATAATGCTAGAAACTTGCTTAACATGCTAGAAAAATGTTAGAATCATGCTAACTAGAATCATGCTAGCAACATGCTAATCGTCATCTATCTATATAAAGTTCCAAACTTTAAGCTTTTACAGCTGCTTTAAACTTTCAAGCTAGGCTTTCTCAAGCCAACCTAAAGTTTGCTTGCATGCTAGAAACTTGCTAATCATGCTGGAAATATATTAAAAACATGCCAATCATGCTAGAAACATGCTAGAAACTTGCTAATCATGCTAAAAACATGCAACTTGCTAGTGAGGATAGAAACATGTTAGCAACTTGCTAGTCAGTCTAGAAACATGCTAGCAACTTGCTAATCATGCTGGAAACATGCTAGCAACTTACTAATCATTTTAGAAACATGCTAATAACTTGCTTATTATGTTAGAAAGATGCTAGCAACTTGCTAATTACATGCTAATAATGCAAGTAACGTGTTAATTATGTTAGAAACATGCTAGCAATATGCTAGCAACTTGCCAATAATGCTAGAAACTTGCTTAACATGCTAGAAAAATGTTAGAATCACGCTAACTAGAATCATGCTAGCAACATGCTAATCGTCATCTATCTATATAAAGTTCCAAACTTTAAGCTTTTACAGCTGCTTTAAACTTTCAAGCTAGGCTTTCTCAAGCCAACCTAAAGTTTGCTTGCATGCTAGCAACTTGCTAATCATGCTGGAAATATATTAAAAACATGCTAATCATGCTAGAAACATGCTAGAAACTTGCTAATCATGCTAAAAACATGCAACTTGCTAGTGAAGATAGAAACATGTTAGCAACTTGCTAGTCAGTCTAGAAACATGCTAGCAACTTGCTAATCATGCTGGAAACATGCTAGCAACTTACTAATCATTTTAGAAACATGCTAATAACTTGCTTATTATGTTAGAAAGATGCTAGCAACTTGCTAATTACATGCTAATAATGCAAGTAACATGTTAATTATGTTAGAAACATGCTAGCAACTTGCTAAACATGCTAGAAAAATGTTAGAATCATGCTAACTAGAATCATGCTAGCAACATGCTAATCGTCTAATCTATCTATATAAAGTTCCAAACTTTAAGCTTTTACAGCTGCTTTAACTTTTTGAGTTATGCAAATGTAAATTTTAACAGATTTTCAGTTGATTGATTATAACGGAAGTCAGTGACAGCTTTAGTGATAATAATGGGAGCTTATGAATGTGTTACATCCCTGCTAACTTTGTAAGACTAGTCTAAGCTGTTTAAGCAAGTGGCCACAGGTTCAGACAGAGTGGACTCATGTGTCTTCATATGATTTCATTTAAAGGATCCAGGAGAGTTTGGAAGGGCCAATGAAATGGGGAATCGAGTGAAGCGACTGATGCAAAAGCTGGTTTTGGGGGCGTCTGTGATTTGCATCATGGGTTTCTACTGTTTGACCAGAACCACCCTCCTTGCTACACACAGGTAAGGTATTTTGAACAGTTTAAGGTTTTTTAAAGACGTCTCTTCTGCTCACCAAGCCTGCATTTATTTGATCCAAATGACAGCAAAAGCAGTCAAATTTTGAAATATTTTTACCATTTAAAATGACTGCGTTCTATTTGAATATCTGTTCAAATGTAATTTATTTCTGTGATCAAAGCTGAATTTTCAGCATCATTACTCCAGTCTTCAGTGTCACGTGATCATTCAGAAATCATTCTAATATTCTGATTTGCTGCTCAAGAAACATTTGTATTATTATTAATAATATTTTAAACAGTCAAGTATTTTTTCGTGATTTTTTGATGAATAGAGAGATTTAAAGATCAGCATTTATCTGAAATAAAAAGCTTTTGTAACATTACACACTATAGCATTCAAAAGCTTGGAGTGATAGATTTTTATTTAGCAAGGATGCTTTAAAGACATTTATAATGTTACCGTTTCAGATAAATGCTGTTCTTCTGAATTTTCTATTCATCAAAGAAACCTGAAAAAAATTCTACTTACCTATTTTAACAACATAATAATAAATGTTTTTTGAGCAGCAAATCAACATATTAGAATTATTTCTGAAGGATCGTGTGACACTGAAGACTGGAGTAATGATGCTAAAAATGCAACTTTGATCACAGAAATAAATTACATTTTAAAATATATTCAAATAGAAAACAGTTATTTTAAACAGTAAAAATATTTCAAAATTTTACAGCCTTTGCTGTACTTCGGACCAAATAAATGCAGGCTTGATGAGCAGAAGAGACTTTAATATACAGACATTAAATATACAACATCTTACTTACAAGACTGCAATGAGAAGATCATTTGTGACCTCAGTTTTATGACCAGATCTTAATCAGGACTGAAACGGCTTTAAGAGATTGTTTATGACCAGATATTGCTGTAGCTGCCCAAAAACAAAATGTTAAGCACTTTTCTAAAACCTCTTAAAGGGTTAGTTCACTCAAAAAAGAAAATAAGCCCATGACTTACCCTCAAGGCATCTTAGTTTGTATATGACTTTCCTCTTTCAGCTGAATCCAATTGGAGTTATATTAAAAATTGAATGGTGGTGGCAAAATTTGCTTTTGTACTTTACAATGAGCTAATAACCACCATAATAATACGGGTGGTAAATCAGAAAAATCACATAATTAATCAGATTATGTCATACGTCCATGGGCGGCCCATAAAACAATACACACGTTTAGATAACACACTATCAGCAAACATGATAAACAGTAATTAAATAACCTGCAATGTAACAAAACACACAAATTTATGCTACTGATAATAAAAATGAGGAAAACATAATTATGTAACTAAAAAAAAAACTATAACAACTAGATAAAAAAGTTTGTCAATACAAACTTTAGGTTGGCTTGAGAAAGCCTGGCTTGAAAGTTTAAAGCAGCTGTAAAAGCTTGCAGTTTTGAACTTTATATAGATAGATTAGATGATTAGAATATAGTTAGCATGATTCTAACATTTTTCTAGCATGTTTAATATGTTTTTAGCATGATTAGCAAGTTACTATCATGTCATTAGTAAGTTTCTAGCATGATTAGCAAGTTACTATCATGTCATTAGCAAGTTTCTAGCATGATTAGCAAGTTACTATCATGTCATTAGCAAGTTTCTAGCATGATTAGCAAGTTGCTAGCATGTTTCTAACATAATTAACATGTTACTTGCATTACAGCATGTCATTAGCAAGTTTCAAGTATGATTAGCAAGTTATTAGCATGTTTCTAACATGATTAGCAAGTTTTTAGCATGTTTCTAGAATGATTAGCAAGTTATTAGCATGTTTCTAGCAAGATTAGCAACTTACTGGTATGTCATTGACATTTTTAACATGATTAGCAAGTTGCTAGCATGTTTCTAGGCTGACTAGCAAGTTGCTAGCATGTTTCTAGCATGATTAAGAAGTTGTTAACATGTTTCTAGCATGATTAGCAAGTTGCTAGAATTTTTCTAGGCTGACTAGCAAGTTGCTAGCATGTTTCTAGCATGATTAAGAAGTTGTTAACATCTTTCTAGCATGATTAGCAAGTTGCTAGCATATTTCTAGGCTGACTAGCAAGTTGCTAACATGTTTCTAGCATGATTAAGAAGTTGTTAACATCTTTCTAACATGATTAGCAAGTTGCTAACATGTGTCTAGGCTGACTAGCAAGTTGCTAACATGTTTCTAACATGATTAAGAAGTTGTTAGCATCTTTCTAGCATGATTAGCAAGTTGCTAGCATGTTTCTAGGCTGACTAGCAAGTTGCTAACATGTTTCTAGCATGATTAAGAAGTTGTTAGCATCTTTCTAGCATGATTAGCAAGTTGCTAGCATGTTTCTTGGCTGACTAGCAAGTTGCTAACATGTTTCAAGCATGATTAAGAAGTTGTTAGCATCTTTCTAGCATGATTAGCAAGTTGCTAGCATGTTTCTTGGCTGACTAGCAAGTTGCTAACATGTTTCAAGCATGATTAAGAAGTTGTTAACATCTTTCTAACATGATTAGCAAGTTGCTAACATGTGTCTAGGCTGACTAGCAAGTTGCTAACATGTTTCTAGCATGATTAAGAAGTTGTTAGCATCTTTCTAGCATGATTAGCAAGTTGCTAGCATGTTTCTTGGCTGACTAGCAAGTTGCTAGCATGTTTCTAGCATGATTAAGAAGTTGTTAACATCTTTCTAGCATGATTAGCAAGTTGCTAGCATGTTTCTTGGCTGACTAGCAAGTTGCTAACATGTTTCAAGCATGATTAAGAAGTTGTTAACATCTTTCTAACATGATTAGCAAGTTGCTAACATGTGTCTAGGCTGACTAGCAAGTTGCTAACATGTTTCTAGCATGATTAAGAAGTTGTTAGCATCTTTCTAGCATGATTAGCAAGTTGCTAGCATGTTTCTAGGCTGACTAGCAAGTTGCTAACATGTTTCTAGCATGATTAAGAAGTTGTTAGCATCTTTCTAGCATGATTAGCAAGTTGCTAGCATGTTTCTTGGCTGACTAGCAAGTTGCTAACATGTTTCAAGCATGATTAAGAAGTTGTTAGCATCTTTCTAGCATGATTAGCAAGTTGCTAGAATTTTTCTAGGCTGACTAGCAAGTTGCTAGCATGTTTCTAGCATGATTAAGAAGTTGTTACCATCTTTCTAGCATGATTAGCAAGTTGCTAGCATATTTCTAGGCTGACTAGCAAGTTTCTAACATGTTTCTAGCATGATTAAGAAGTTGTTAACATCTTTCTAGCATGATTAGCAAGTTGCTAGCATGTTTCTAGGCTGACTAGCAAGTTTCTAACATGTTTCTAGCATGATTAAGAAGTTGTTAACATCTTTCTAGCATGATTAGCAAGTTGTTAGCATATTTCTAGGCTGACTAGCAAGTTGCTAACATGTCTCTAGCATGATTAAGAAGTTGTTAGCATCTTTCTAGCATGATTAGCAAGTTGTTAGCATGTTTCTAGGCTGACTAGCAAGTTGCTAACATGTTTCTAGCATGATTAAGAAGTTGTTAACATCTTTCTAACATGATTAGCAAGTTGCTAACATGTTTCTAGCTTGATTAAGAAGTTGTTAGCATCTTTCTAGCATGATTAGCAAGTTACTAGCATGTTTCTAGCATGATAAGCAAGCGACTAGCATGATCGTCGTTGCTAGGCTAGGCTAGATAGTTAAATAGCTTATTAATTTTAGAATGGAAGTTTGAATGGATTAGAAACAGTTGACAGAAGGGAAGCTTGATTGGGTCTCAAGGGATTCTGGGAGTTTAAATGTGAATTTTGACAGTTGGAGTTTGAATAGTGTTGGCTCATTTAGTCTAAAAAGAATAATAATAAAAAGCTTAAGTAGCAGATCAGTAGGTTTCTTTCTCAAGCCAACCTAATAACGCATTTCATTTTCAGGACTTCTTAAAACAGTCTGGCGTTGGAAAGTGTCTAATCACTAAGGAAACGCATTAAAGTGGAGCTGAAAGTTATTTGTTATATTAAGTTATATGAAGCTGGAGTCCCATTAATAGCTTTATATGTAAGAATCAGTATTTTAAATTCAATGCAAGTTATGAATTACCCATAGAAATACGCTGACATCAGTTCTGAATATATAGTGCAGTTTCTTGACTTCTCAGGGAGAGCAAAATAAAATCCGTTGCCATAATCAAGCCAGAACATAATAAAAGTGTAAATAAGCCTTTGTGCAGCAGGCAGTGATAGGAGGGTCAAAGTCTGGTAGTTTTTATCAGATGGAAAAACACTGTTTTCCAGACTATTTTTAAAATGGGCAGCGAACATCAGTTGTGTAAGAAAAACTATGCCAAGATTGCACACTTGAGAGTACAGTTACTAAATCTTCTCTTAAAAATAAAAGTGTTTTTGCAGTGATGCCATAGAAGAACCATTTTGAAAAACATTTTAAAAACCTTTTCGACTACAAAGAACCTGAGGATGTTCAAGGTTCTTCACATTGATGCCAATAAAGAACCTTTATTTTAAGGAGTGTATGTAATCGGAAAAGAACAACTGAAATTATCAAATTTTTTCAGACTTAGGTCTGTGCGTCGTCAGCATAGAAGTGAAACCCTAGACTGAATTTACAAATGATCTCTCCCAGAAGCAATGTAGTGTCTATATGCGAAACAAGACGGGCCCAAACACAGAGCCCTGTGGGACACCCTGCTAAACTAGTGTTCATTCAGATTGATTTTTCCCCGGACATACAAAGTGAAATCGATTAGTAAAATAAGATTTAAACCAGACGAACAAAGTACCAGAGACGCCCAACCAAACACAACCTTTCAAGAAAAACAGCATGAGATGGTTCCATGAAGAACCTTGAACATCCACAGACCCTTTCAAAAGCAGAAAAGGTTCTTTACACACTCTTAAAAATAAAGGTGCCTCAAAAGGTTCTTCAAGCGATGCCATAGAAGAACCATTTTTGGTTCCACAAAGAACCATTCGGTCTAAGGTTCTTTAAAGAACCATCTCTTACTTACCTTTTTATAATCTGAAGAACCTTATTTGCCACAGTGAGCCTTCAGGTTCTTCAGATGTTTAAGGTTCTTCTATGTCATTGCGAAGCACCTTTATTTTTAAGAGTGTAGTTAAAAAAGGTTCTTTAGATTTTTTAAATAGCTCTTCAAAGCGGTTCTTTTAAGAATTATTCACTGAAAGGTTCTTTGGGAAACCAAACATGGTTCTTCTATGGCATCACTGCAAAAACAGCCTTTATTTTTAAGAGTGTACTTTGTCAAAAGCAGTAAGAGTCTAACGAGACTACAATGAGAAGGTCATTGTGACCTCAGTCTTATGGCCAGATCTAAATCGGGACTGAAACTGCTTTAAGAGATTGTTTATGGGCAGATATTGCTGTCGCTGGCCAACAACAACTCCTTCAAGAACCTTTGCTAGAAAGGGTAGATGCACAATAGGCATGTAGTTACTTAATTTTTTATTAGTAATATGCATTGCTAAGAACTTCACACGGACAACTTTTGCAATTGTCTCAATATTTTGTTTTTCTTGCACCTTCAGATTCCAGACTTCAGATCTCAGCCAAATATTGTCCTATCCTAACAAACCATACATCAATGGAAAGCTTATTTATTCAAAAAACTTAAAAAAAATTGACCCTTATGACTGGTTTTGTGGTCCAGGGTCACGTATGACTTCTTTCAGACAAATCCAATCTGCATTTTATATATAAATATATAAATGTCCTGGCTCTTCTGAACTTTATAATGGCAGTGGGCGGGTGAGATTGCCAATCAAATCAAAGAAGGCGGGGCTTTACTGCTCACAGAAGTCGAACTTGAATTCAACGTGACAATTCAGTTTTAATGGTCAAAGAGAGTGAGATAAGATTTGACAACTGTTTTACGATATAAGTGTTAAACCGACTGTAAAATCCAGTAATTTATTTTCTGTCACATTTTGGCGTTTTGGGTCTAAAATACAGGGTGACATTGTCGACGCGATTCATGTACTTCATAACTGAATGTTGTGAAACCAAAAATACATTTGCCCGCTTCGCTTTTTCGACATAATAGGCAAACAAATAAAAGTGAATGTGTGCATATTTTAAAACAATTGTCCTTCGTCATTTATTCTCCTCTCGGAGACATGTGAGGCACTTTTTATTATGGATGGATGCACTTTATTGGACTTGTTTTGGACTGATGACCCAAAAAACACTCACCCATTGCATTATAGAGTTTGGCAGTGCCAGGACCATTTTTAATATAACTCCGATTGGATTCGGCCGAAAGAAGAAAGTCATATACATGCCTTAAGGGTGAGGAAATCATGAGCTAATATTCAATTTTGGGTGAACTAACCCTTTAAAGAGCAGGTCATATGGTTTTTAAAGTGCCCTAATAATGTGTTGGAGTCCCCTACGATAGGTTTAAATGCATCTAAAGTCAGAAAACATACATAGAGACATTTGCCAATGACCTACTCTGCTCTGATTGGTTAGCTGGCCAAGCCTGTTGTGATTGGCACAGAGAAGAGTACATGAGAAAGTTATCGAGCGCTACCATCTGTGTTGCCAAGTCAGTGGTTGTTTTTGATGTCTGAGGGGTTAACGTCATATTTAGCCCCATTTTACTAATTTACCAGGGGAACCCCAACAAAAAGCGTGTATTTTACACCCCGGAATATGATTTGTAACAGTGGACCCTTCCTCAAAACGAGATTGGGATAGTTATGAGCCAAACTGGCCAATCATAGCGTTTTTATGGAGATGACATTACTACTCTGAGCTGTTTACAAAGCTCCGCTGCTTTTTTAAATGAGTTTTTCTATGTAAATATGTGTTTGATGGATATCTTTGACCAATGCGCCTCGTCTCGCAGCTGTTTCAAGTATTGTGCTCTATTAGACAGATAGTAAAACTAAAGCACTTTTGCTGACATTACAGAATTTACTGACATTTTAGTGCTGTTACTGTTAAAAAGCCAGAACACAGTTGCCACGTGTGAACAACATATTTCTGTATTTACTGGTAAAGTCATACTGGTAATTTTATGGCAATTTTCAGGGATTTCTGTGTGATTGGGGCTATTATTAAACAAAGTAATTAGAACAATGACAGTCTACATTAATCAACACATTCTTAGGAAATAGTGGGTTCACAGCGAATTATCAGAGCTATGTTAGAGCAGGGCACAAACTAACGCAGGGTTAATTGTAACACACATGGTTTAAATATTTCCACACATGCTAGCATAACCAAATTTACGGTATTCACTAGTTGCCATAGCAACACTATGCAGAGAAAAAAAGAGCGCCAAAATTCAAAAGCCTTTTGAAGATATCGCTGAATATTTATTTTACCATAGTAAAAGTACATTTCTGGCTGAAGTAAACTTTTCATTTCAGTTTTTAGTATTCATTTAAAATTAGACAAATCTGCTATTATTTTAATCTCCAATTTGTTATTTATCAGTTTCGATAGTTTATTAATGCTTCGCCAACCAGCAGAAGACACTAACCTGTATTATATTCCAGTTGTGACACTGTGTGACAATATGCGCCGCTGTTATTAAACTATGATATTCTATGACATTAGCGATGCAATTTACTTCTTTAAGGATTTTGATAAGAAGCCACAAGAAACAGGTGAATAAAGGCATTTTGGCTGGTTTATGTGTGTGGTGTTCTATGAGAGCTGTGTGTGTTTTTCTGAATGTCTAAATGTGTTTCATCTCTTTGTCCACATTGTTTTGAACTACTGTACAGCTGTGTGTTGCGATCAAAGCCGTTCCAAGCATTGTTGCGATGGGTTCATTGTAAAACTCCAAAATTAGATTATTTTTATATAAAAAAAAAACATCATTACTTTATTTGAAAAAGTTAACACATGTATTTTATTGACAAAATATTTTAGTTTGTTGTGTATATTTTTTTCATTGGATCAGATAACATTTTAAGCTGTCATATGGTCGTGTTACAACGTGCCCCTCAGATGTTACAACGTACCCCACCAACGGGGCATGTTGCCACGTTTCACTTCCTTTCTTTTGAGGTAAATAACGAAAAACGTATACACTGTAAATATGAAACAAAGCGATATATTTGTACTAAACAAGTGTAAAAAATAATGTGGATAAAAATTGTATTCTGTACCCCAAGTGGATTTACATAAACTTCGAAATTCAAAAAGTGTTAGGTTGTGCCCCGCGCTCCCCTATTTCAGTAATATCATGGTTTACCTGGAAACCTAAAGCTGCACTAGGTATACATCACATATTAGCACAAAAAACTTGATATTTTGAGCACTCAATTAAAACTCTTCACTCTTTCTTTGAGAGACAATATATTTATTTATGATGCATTTTTTTGATTAACAGTTTTGCAGACTGCAAAAAACCTCCCTGTTAAAAAATCAGCATATGCTGGTTAGGTAGGTTTTGATGCTGGGATGCTGGTTTTAGCTGGTTTATGCTGGTCCTTAGCTGGTCAAGGACCAGCATAAACCAGCAAAGAACCAGCTTAAACCAGCTAAACCAGCATCAAACCCTACCTAACCAGCATATGCTGATTTTTTCAACAGGGCTGCTCTTTAAATTCAGTTTACCAGGAAACCTAAAGCTGCACTAGGTATACATCACATATTAGCACAAAAAACTTTTTGAGCGCTCAATTAAAAATGTATACATAACGTATCAATTGTACTTACAGGCTGTGGTTCAGAGACACTTGTTAGTCCAAATAAAGCAGATTAGAATCCAAAGGTTCGAATTGTATTCCTGTGAAATCGTGGAAAACATCAATTTTAATCACTGATTCTTCATCTTTCAGCAATGAAAACAAAACAAACTTGCTTTCACAACACAGGACACAGCATCTTCTCGACATGATTTAAGTGTTTGTAGGCGGGTCACAGGATAACAGGCAGAAGATTCCAAGATATAACAACTCTGAGTTCACTCTTTCTTTTGAGAGACAATATATTTATGTATAATGCATTTTTTTTTTTAGATTAACAGTTTTGCAGAGTGCAAAAAACCTCCCTGTTGAAAAAACAGCATATGCTGGTTTTGATGCTGAGATGCTGGTTTTAGCTGGTTTATGCTGGTCTTTAGCTGCTCATGTTGCTGGTCAAGGACATCAAACCCTACCTAACCAGCATATGTTGGTTTTTTCAATAGAATTGCTCTTTAAATAAAGTCTTCCACTTGGATCAAATCAACAAATTACATTTAAAACATCTGTAAATGTGACCGTTTCTTTTATTTCTGTCTCTTTAGTGTTTCTCTGGCTCCTTGCGCACCAAACGTTCAAGTGAGGAACAATTCGCAAGAAAGGACCTGCACGCCTAAAGTCAACTTGATGTTCATGAAGACCCACAAGACGGCCAGCAGCACTTTGATGAACATCCTCCTCCGCTTCGGAGAAAAGCACCAGCTGAAGTTTGCTCTCCCAGACAGCCGCAACGACTTCTTCTACCCATCGAGCTTCTTCCGAACCCAGGTGAAGAGCTACCAGCCGGGCCTGTGCTATAACGTCGTGTGCAACCACATGCGGTTCAACCCACCCGAAGTGGAGAAGCTTCTACCTCCGGACACGGTGTTCTTCACCATAATACGAGATCCGGCCGATCTTTTTGAGTCATCGTTTCACTACTACAAAGGCTACATGCCACAAACGTGGAGAATACCTGGAGATAACCAGCTGGAGGAGTTTCTCAAACACCCGAACCGCTACTTCAACCCGACGGGATTCAACTCTTTCTACCTCAAGAATCTACAGTTTTTCGACTTTGGCTTTGAGAATAATTTGGAAGCGGATGATCGGCGAGTGCAAAAAGGCATTGAGTACATCAAAAAGCGGTTTCAGCTGGTTTTACTTTCGGATCACTTTGAGGAGTCGCTCATTCTCCTGAAAGACGCTCTGTGCTGGACGATGGACGATTTGGTGTTTTTTAAACTCAATGCTCGAAACGTCACGTCTGCGTCTCGGATGAGCCCCGAACTGAGGACTCGAGCTCGGGAATGGAACGGAGCCGACTGGCAACTCTATCAGCATTTTAATGCCACTTTTTGGGCCCGTGTGGAGGCCTACGGCTGGAGGCGAATGAAGGAGCAGGTGAGGGAGCTCCGGAGGAGAAATGCAGAGATGAAGGCCATCTGCATCGATGGCGGGAGAGCCGTGGAGGCGTCGGACATCACGGACAAAGACATGAAGCCCTGGCAGCCTATCGGAAAAGCTTCTATACTTGGATACAACATGAAGAGCAACATTGAGCAACAGTACGAGGAGCTCTGCAGGAAGATGCTGACCCCTGAGATCCAGTATTTGACTAATTTAGGAGTTAATCTATGGCTCACGAGATTATGGGGCTGGATTAAAGATTGTTTTGGTCAGTTTGGGTTTAGTTAGTTTAATTGCTTCACGTGTTGTATGGATGTGTTAATAAAAAATGATTATTTATTTTATTTTTTATAGAACGCCCAGTGTTGGAAATGTAGAAGGTAGTGTTCATTTGTTAGAGTTGGGTTTCTGTAGACTAACATTAAAACAACTCCAGGCTGTTTTTAGTTATGACATATATAAAAGAAATGTTAATTTAAAAAAAAGTTTGAATTAATAAACAATAAAATAAAATTGAAATAAAAAAATGAGATGCAACTAATAGAAATACACTACCAGTCAAATTTTTTTTTTTTTTTAAATAAGTCTCTTCTGCTCATCAATCCTGCATTTTTTTGATCAAAAGTACAGCAAAAACAGTAATATTGTGAAATATTTTTATTATTTAAAATAACTGCTTTCTATTTGAATATATTTTAAAATGTAATTTATTCCTGTGATCAAAGCTGAATTTAACGTATTAATACTCCAGTCTTCAATGTCACATGATCCTTCAGGAATCATTCAAAAATGGTGATTTGCTGTTCAGGAAACATTTTTAATTGTTATTATCAATATTTAAAACAGTTGAGTACATTTTCAGCAGGAATCTTTGATGAATAGAAATATTCAAATAGAAAGATTCAAAGATAGGCATTTATCTGAAATTAATATATATATATATATATACTGGAAAGAAATGATA
This sequence comes from Garra rufa, assembly GCF_049309525.1. Taxonomy (NCBI): domain Eukaryota; kingdom Metazoa; phylum Chordata; class Actinopteri; order Cypriniformes; family Cyprinidae; genus Garra; species Garra rufa. Next base: position 2,903,776 of record NC_133383.1, on the reverse strand, counting down.
GAAATTAATACTTTTATTTAGCAAGGATGCTGTAAATTGATCAAAAGTCATGATATAGAAATGTATAATGTTACAAATGTTTTCTGTTTCAGATAAATGCTGTTCCTCCAAACATTCTATTCGTCAAAGAAACCTGAAAAAAGATGTTTTCAACAAAATAATAATAATAATAATAAATGCTTTCAGAATATTAGAATGATTTCTGAAGGATCATGTGACACTGAAGACTGGAGTAATGATGCTGAAAATTCAGCTTTGAAATCACAGAAATAAACTACACTTTAAAATATATTCAAATAGAAAACAGTTATTTTAAATATTCATATATTTAATATTGTTTAAATAGTTTTAGCTGTACTTCAGATCAAATAAATTCAAGCTTGGTGAGCAGAAGACACTTCTACATTAAAAACATTAAAAATAATAATAAAAACTGTTAGTGTATGCAATGCAAAGACTTATGAAAATTACCCTTTACTGTAATTTACATGGTAATTCATAGTTTTAGCAGCAAAAACAATCAATTTAAAGGTAGTTTTATAATAAAATGACATATAGTTACATAAATAAAAAATAGTAGATTAAAAGATTAAATAGTACATAAATAAATATGTAATTGAAATAAATACGCAAATATAAATACAGCACTATAACAGCACAGTACTATACTGAGTAGAAAATTAGATGTTTTCTAAATAATATTTTCACAGTATTAAATTTGAATCTATACACAAGGAAGGGGGTCTATGACATTTTAAAGATTGAAACCCCTTGGTGTAAGTGACTAAAGTGGGTAGGCTGTTTTTTTTTATTTTTTTTATTAAATGTTTTAATTATCAATATACTAAGTTGCTAGTAAGAATGAATGTAGCTGTTATGGCTCAATAACAGCTGTTATGGCGCCCCCTATTGGTCGGAGAGGGAAAAGAGTTTGCGGACGCTCAAATGATTTCTCATGATCAGGAAGCGCGCCTCCAAAGAGCGGGAACAGAGTAAGGAACATTTCATTTTGATTGACTAAAAATACTGGAGCAGTATTATTATTTCATTATATTGAAATATCATTGCTACCAAGTACAGTGCGGTTTCTCATTATTACTGCAGTGTTTTTAATGCACAGTGTTTGTTTTTTACTACTTGATTTCAATAGTGATGATGTTGGCTTATTCAATTCACATACAGAAGTGCTTTATCATTAGCCTCAAATAAGTATTAAGCATGTTCTTTAATTTACCTTTAATGTCATTTGTGTGTATTTGCTTTTACTCTAATCTAAGATGTACTGCGATAATAAACTAATGAAAAAATGAAAAAAGCTGTCATCTCATACTTAACCACTTTCTCTTTTAAATGTTTACAGTTTTATTAAATCCAACGTTTTTCCTCATAAGAATCCGTTAACTGTGTCAGTTTCAAAACCACTAACGGACTTTTCAGGCGTCCACCAATCCATTTTAAGCACATGTCCATTGCTGGGTTATCATTGGATATCACGGCGTTCTTCGTCTCCAAATGGGCGGGGTTTAGTGTCCCGCACATTTTCTCCTCTCACATTTTCTGGTAGGGTGGGTCTTAAAGATAATGTTCATGTTCTCTTCACTATTTTTTAAATAATCTGTAAATACGTGTCTCGATATCATTGATTACATGTAAATTACGGTCCGGAAGGACCTTTCTATAATGTTGTTGAAGAAACGGCGTGGTCAGGTGGTATCTGTTACCTTTCTTCGCGATTTTCAGGACGGACCAATCACATGAGTGCGCGTTTGCACGATAAAGATTTTTAAATAATATTTTATAGACTTTACACAAGCAGATTTTATTTTGAATCCCATGTATAAACGGTCTGAAGACGTAGATTTAAAAGATTATACTTCGAGTTAAAAAGTCCTCAACAATAACACACAAAACGCCCTCAGATTTCAACGCCTCTCAATGAAAGATTAGTCGTTGTGGGCCACCAGGCGCCCACACCGGGATCCTTTGTGTCTCAACGGACAATATTAACTATGGCAAGCCGTAATAACATTTAATCCTTAAACCGTATTAGTATCTATATTCATGCTATTTTGGTAGCTACTAGTATCCATTGAGTATGTAATAGTACTTATTCATTAGCTACCAGTGCTTTTTCTTTAGCTACTAGTACTGACTCCATCCTAAATATGCTATTCTAAGCATTACTATCTGATGAATACTTGCTATACTATTTAAAAAGACACTCGCTATTGGAATATCTCTTTTACATGTATCCTTATGTTTCTGGTCTTTGTATTGGTCTGTTTTGTTTTCTCCCATTACCTCCCCCTGCTGTTCTGCTGTAGTTGGTTTGTTCCTCATTATTTTCTCCACCTGTCAGTCATTAGTTTTACCCTTTATAAGTCATTTGCCCTTTGTGTCATCTTGAAGTTATGTTATTTGAGTTTACCTGGATTCCCTGTTCTTTATAAATAAAAACGTTTGTGGATTTACGTCCGACTCTTTGAGTTTTCACTCTGGCTCATCAACACAACTCATAACAATCTACTAGTCAGAACTGAATATTTGATATCTGAATAGAAGTCAATAGTATTTAATGAACCTGTTTCATTAGTACATTAGTTTCAAGTACTAGCAACTATTTAATAGGTAGAAGTGTCTAATAAATAAGTCTATGTCTATTTATATATAAGTATCTAGTATCTGATGAATGAGTACCAGTATCTAATAAATAACAACTAGTATCTAGCTAATAACTACTAGTATCTTTTATAAGCTTACTAGTACCTAATGGAATAGATACTAGCCCCTAAAAAATAAGGAATAGCCAGAAAAAAAAATACTAGTATGGAGTAGACGTCACAGTTACGTCACTTGCAACAGCGTGTGCATTGTGGTGGCAGAAAAACGCTGGTAACAAGTGGATGGAAATGGGTAAAATCCATGGAATAAGAGAAAAAAAAAGTATTGTCGTGCCTTTACACGATTTCAACCAGTAGGTGTCTTCAGCACACGCGTACACGTGTAACGAGCCGGATGATGAGCTCGTGCTCATGACAGTTGGACGTGGCTGTGTACCAAAGGTAAAAAAATGATATAAATACTGTTCAGTTTCTCGCAAAAACCGATCGTTTCATGTCTTAGGACATCAATGTATCATCACGAGCCGCAAGGTGTAATTTAGATTTGTCTGTGCATGTTTTGTTTTACTTTTAAAGGTTTGGTGCCCATCCACTGCCACTATATGACTCACAGATCGCACCGGTTTGAGTTAAAAATCTTCGTTTGTGTTCTGCTGAAGAAACAAAGTCACCTACATCTTGAGCAAATAAACATCAAATTTTAATTTTTGGGTGAACTATCCCTTTAAGTAGTAGACCATCCAGGAATCTTTGGAATACTTTTTTTTTTAACATACAATGATTTGGGACATATTAATTATATATTCAAATATTTTTTAGGATGGAGAGTATGCAAATTGGGACGCAGCAATGAACATTTTGGATGACAAGGGGGTGAGTACATTATCTGTAAAAACTAATACTTTAAGGTCCCCCTGAAATCAAAATTAAAGTTTTTTTGGCTGTAAGTATGAATATATTATCCTTAAGATTATCTATAAGCTAGTGTGCTTCAAAACAACGACAAAATTCGTGTTTACAAGAAATGGGCATTCAAAACTTACAGTCTCGTCACTTCCGCCAATATGAATCAACGATTTTGATGATATCACCGTGCACTTCAGTTTCTCATCAAACGTTCTGTCCAATCAAATGCTCTCTAGAGTCCGTATTGTCCCGCCCCCTACACAGACACGCAATACACGGAGCTGATCATATGTGTAATCGGCAATGTATTGAACTACACAGCCTCAGCATGATTATGAGTTTCATATTGAATTCTGTGGGGTAATTTATTAGTCTGTGGCTGTCATACAAATGCGGCTTTACCGAGCTTAACGGCTCTGGCCAGAAGAAATATAAATGAAACGCTATTGGATAGTCAAAATAAGTGGGCGGGGTTGGGCGACATGTTTTTGTTTCAGTTAAAAGCACGTCACCACATAGAATAACGCTTTGTGTTTCAAGGCACTTCAGTGGATCTTTAAATGTTAATATGGACTGCCATACTTTAACCGCCCAATGGCGCCGCGCTGCACATACAGGAGGCGGAGCCTCGCAGATCCCGCCCTCCGTCGGCTAATCGTCAATTCGTCTGAACCAAACTGCACTGCAGAGTCGGAATGGGGGGCTTGGCCCCAGTCCAGCACGGTCAAAATTAGCTCTCTGTTGAGTTACATGCAGTCAGCCAGTGGAAGCGGCTGAGATCCTGACGCCCCAGTCCTGCAGCCTTGTATGGGGTGTCCGAGCCCCGCAAGGCTGCTTCTGCTGCTGCTCGGGTCCTCTTTCGTCCACGAGCACGAACGCCTTTTCCAGCAGCAACTTTACAGCGAAAGGACAAGAACAAAGACCTTATCTGTAAGTAAACCGTCACACATTCGCCAAAAGTTAAAAAAGCCGACACTTTTTCAACGCTAGTCAATTATTGCTTTAGATAATGCACGAATTGTGTTTTTCTCAATTCAAAACTGTATCCAGCGCACAGAAAGCATAACAGACTAGAACACAGTCGAAAAACAGGAATAACGAAAGTGCTTCTGTAGATATGTCGGTATCTCAGCGCCTCCTTTGTTCTGTCTGTCGTTTAGCAGAAAGGCTAAACTTGATCGGCTAGATTCAGATTAATAAACGACAGAATCGTGTTGGTGCCAGTAAAAGAGCAGCAGCCCACTGCAAGAACTGAATGTACTATTTGTACCCAGACACAGACTGACTGTATTCCCCCCAGTCTGCCACCTACACACACACACACACTCACACACACACATTAACACACAAACCCAGCTTTAAAAGCATTATCTGGGTTACTGATATGATTAAAAAAACTTGCATCTGAGCTAAAGTGTTGGTTTAACCAGTTTTCAGTGTCATCGGCACGTCTGAGAGGTTTGGAAAAGCCAGACGCGTTTGCAGCCTCTCGATGCCAGACTCATTTCTCGGTTCATGTTAGGACAAGGTGTCTTTTTTTCCCACCATTTTCACCTCATTCAGCAGAATGCCGTGTCATCGGAGCAGGAATACCACGTATCCCTGATAGATCGGGACTGTCTGGGGAGATCCAAAGCAGTTGCATGCATGGCACAGTCCTAAATTTAGACACAAAGATGAAGTCATGCATACGGGCATCGGCGGAGACGCGTCTCCTTTGCTTTTATACTTACTTCAGCATTGTGCATGTCAAAGTGAGCTGTTTTAAAAGAGGCATCTCACTTTTAAATCACAAACCTTTGATTTTTTTTGCATTGCATTGAATGAAATGAATATGCATGCAGTTATGCTTAATTTTAGGGGTTCTTTTATTTTGGGAGTTCCTCAATAATGCATAGTAAAAATAGCGCATATGTATATATAGTAGAGTTTGGAATGGGGTAAGGTTGACGTGAGCTGGAACGGGGTCAGCAAGGGCGTGTTTCCACAATCGGTCTGTTCTGCAGCAGTCGGTTGGGTTCATCGGGTTCATGCGCGCTCAGTATGGCGGGCTGAGGCGGGGGAAAATGTGACCTCGTTTGACTGGATTTGGAAACGCTCCAAGCTGCAGTTGGGGAAGTGGAATGGAAGGCAGGTGCCTGGCCGGCGAACGCCAGCATGTGCATTTGCTTAAGAAAAGAAACGCATATGCTGCATTGGTCTTCGACGGTGCATGTTGCAGCCTTGCACCGAGTGCATCAGATAGATTTTGTCATCGTCTGAAGTCTGTCTGACTCAGCAGGAATGTGGGAGGATGACTGTTGCTTCAGAGCAGAGATTACGACCTGAAATTTATGAGATGTTATGCATGCATCTCAAAATGTGATATTTTTGTAAGAGAGTGCAACAGAAAACTCTGCATAGGTTAATAGTAACTAATAATAACTTAAGCGTTAAAGACACCTACTGATTTGCTGAAAAGTGACTCACCCTCCAAAAATAAAAGAAGTAAAAAACCCAATCAGCCTGGATTTTTTAAACTCATTTTTAAAATAATTATATTTAACAGTGGAATTCCTGGTGGAAAAACTACATTTCCCATGATTCTGCTCCAAAAAAAAAAAAAAAAAAAGAAAATAATGCCAATCAGCTCAGATTTTTTTTTACTTTATTTTTTAAATAATTATATTTAACAGTGGAATTCCTGGTGAAAAACTCAATGATTCTGCTCCAAAATAAATAAATTAATTAATTAATAATAAAAAAAGCCATCAGCCTGGATTTTTTTTTTTTTTTTTTTTTTTAGCAAATAATCATATTTAACAGTGGAAAAACCCAATTTCCAAAAATTCTGCAGAAAAAATAAATGAACAATGCCAATCAGCCTGGATCTATTTTTTTATTTATTTATCATATTTAACAGTGGAATTCCTGGTGGAAAAACAAAATTTCCAAATATTCTGCAAAAACAAAAACTGCCATCAGCCTGTATTTTTCTTCTTATTTTTTAAATGTTCATATTTGTGACACTGGACCACAAAACCAGTTATAAAGGTTTTTTTTTTTTTTTTTTTTTTTTTTTTTTTTTGAGAATAAACAAGCTTTCCACTGATGTATAGTTTATTTGGCAGAGATACAACTATTTGAAAATCTGGGAAAAGTGACTCACCCTCAGGCCGTCCAAGATGTGTTTGTTTCTTCATCAGATTTGGAGAAATGTAGCATTACATCATTTCCTCTGCAGTGAATGGGTGCCATCAGAATGAGAGTCTAAACTGCTAAAAAAAAAAAAAAACACAGTAATCCACAAGTAATCCACACCACTTCTTGAGAAGCCAAAAGCTACAATACCAGTCCATAATCCATAATAATGAGCAAACGATGCAGTGCTAAATTTCTCCAAATCTTTTCTAATGAAGAAACATGCTACATCATCTACATCTTGGATGGCCTGATTTTTTTTTTTTTTTTTTTTGGGTGAACGAACTATTACTTTAAATAATGGTATATGCTTTGGTTGAAGCCATCAGCCTGGATCTTTTTACTTATTTTTTTAATAATCATATTTAACAGTGGAGTTCCTGGTGAAAAACTTCCCATGATTCTGCAATTTAAAAAAACACCATCTGTCTGGATTTTTTTTACTTATTATTATTTTTTTTTTAAATAAGCATATTTAACAGTGGAATCCCTGGTGGAAAAGCTTAGTTTTCCAAGATTCTGCAAACAAGAAGAAAAGAAAATAAACAATACCAATCAGCCTGGATATTTCTGTTATTTTATTTTATTTATTTTAATTATATTTAACAGTGGCATTCCTGGTGAAAAAACTAAATTTCCCATGATTCTGCTCCCAAAATAAAAAAATTAAAAAAAAGCCAATCAGCCTGGATTTTTTTTTAAAACATATTTTTTTAAATAATCATGTTTAACAGTGGAAAATAAAAAAATAAAATAAAACAAACAATGCCAATCAGCCTGGATGTTTCTTTTTTTTTTTTTTTTAAATAATCACATTTAACAGTGGAATTCCTGGTGAAAAACTACATTTCCTATGATTCTGCAAAGAATAAAAAATGAAATAAAATAAACTATGCCAACCAGCCTGGATTTGTCTTTTTTTCTTATTGTATTTAACGGTGGAATTCCTGGTGTAAAAATATTCAATTGATGATTCTGCAAAAAAAAAAGACAATCAGCATGGATTTAAAAAAAAAATCATATTCTAAAGTGAAATTCCTGGTGGAAAAACTCAATTTCCCATTTTTGTGACACTGAACCACAAAATAAAGGTAATTTATTTTTAAATTGAGATACATCGTCTGATAGCTGAATAAACAAACTATACATCAGTGGAAAGCTTATTTGGCAGAGATACAACTATTTATAAATATGGAATCAAAGGGTGTAAAACATTTTTTTTGTAAATATTGAGAAAATCACCTTAAAAGTTATCCAAATGAAGTTTTTGGCAATGCATATATTTATTGTAGGAACTTTACAAAATATCTTCATGAAACATGATCTTTACTTAATATCCTAATGATTTTTGGCAAAAAAGAAAAATCGATAATTTTGACCCTAACAATGTATTTTTGGCTATTGCTACAAATATACCCATGCTACTTAAGACTGGTTTTGTGGTCCAGGCTCGCATTTAACAGTGGAATTTCTGGTGAAAAACTCAATTTCCCATGATTCTGCAAAATAAAATAAAAACTCCAATCATATGTGACCTTGGACCACAAAACCAGTCTTAAGTCGCTGGGGTATATTTGTAGCAATAGCCAAAAATACATTGCATGGTTCAAAATTTTTGATTTCTCTTTTTTGCCAAAAATCATTAGGAAATTAAGTAAAGATCATGTTACATTAAGATTTTTTGTAAAATTCCTACTATTAATATATCAAAATGTAATTTTTGATTAGTAAAATGCATTGTTAAGAACTTAATTTGGACAACTTTAAAGGTGATTTTCTCAGTATTTTGATTTTTTTGCACCCTCAGATTCCAGATTTTCAAATAGATGTATCTCGGCCAAATATTGTCCTATCCTAACAAACCATATATCAAAAGAAAGCTTATTTATTGAGCTTCCATATGATGTATACATCTCAGTTTTGTAAAATTTAACCTTATGACTGGTTTTGTGGTCCAGGGTCACATATATGCATATTTTGCAATAAAAAAACTAAATATACTGTGTCTATACATAAGTAACATCTTTAAATCAATAGTTTTATATTTCACCATTGTTTATTTTGATTGTCATTCGTGTCTGATTTTTAAATACTTTTTTGCTTCAAACCAACATTTGTAATGTTGTAACGGTTTGGTTCTGGGCTTGTAACTCTTTAACAAAGACTTAAATAAATGGAAAAAATACTTCATTAACATTAATGAAGTATTAATTTCATACCTGTATGTTGTTGAGTAAAAAATGACAGAATAATATTAATAACTGACCATGTGAAAAATGCCTCTGTGTCCCGCAGGTTGGTTCTTCAAAATGACGCCAACAGGAGCAATGGGGGATCCCATCAGGTAGGTTGAGTCTCAGAGTAATGGCAGTGTTTTGATGACGTCACAGCAGTGATTTCCCTCTATTGTGCGTTCACTTCCTCAGAGCTGACAGCTGTGTTCCTGAACCTGGTGGCGCCGAGAGGAACGACCACGAAAGATCGACATTCCATCTGTCCGACGCGGGATAGAGAAAGGCCCTCTGGGGAAATTGTATCCTCATGTATATTGTTTTTTATTTCCTAAATCATGTATATCCTTATTTTTTACGGTTATGCCGCGCGGTACAGATGAATTATGACGCTGGGGCTCTTCCCCCATCTATGTGATTAATAACATTTTAGATAAAAACCTGGGACTCTAAGCCTTGATGATATGTTCTTCGGAGGGGGCGGCAGAAAAGACACACAGCACCTCAAGACAGACCTGACAGACTGGAGCTTCACTAAAGACCCACATGTCTGTGTTTGCAAACTCCACAGGGGCCCTCAGGGGCCCGGCGGCGCCGGCGGCGGCAGCAGCACGTCTTCCACTTGTCCACTTCTACTTTACACTGCTGGACTCTTTCATACCTCTGTGATTTCCTGTGAACAAACCCACCAACAAATGTTAACAGTGTTCTGTATTGACATGCAATGTGACAAACACTAGAGACCAATATTTGTTTTTAAAGGCCAAGACCAATCTCAGGGTTCCCACATGGAAAAACTTAATTGGAGTCAAAACAGTTTTCACTCAGAAACTCAAAAAAAAAAAAAAAAAAAAAAATCCACCCCCCCCCCCCCAAAAAAATGGTGAAGAAACAATTTACACTTAGAAATTAAATACATTTGAAATCCAATTTCACTCAGAAATTCAAAATAAAACAACCAAAACAAATTGGTAAAGAAACCATTTACACTTAAAAATAAATACATTTTAAGTCAGTTTCACAAAAAAAGTGGAAAAACAAATTTCACTCAGAAATTAAAAAAAAAAAATGACCAAAAAATTTGAAGAAAGAATTTGCACTCAGAAATTAGGTCAATTTTTAAGTCAGTTTCACAAAAAAGGTATAGAAACAACCAAAACAAATTGGTGAAGAAACCATTAACACTTAGAAATTAAATACATTTTAAGTTAATTTCACAAAAAAAAGGTGTAGAAACAATTTTCACTCAAAAAACTAAAAAGTCACCCCAAAATTGGTAAACAAAAATTTACATGTACAAATGAAATTTTAAGTCAGTTTCATAAAAAAGGTGTAGAAACAAAAAAATCTTCCCCAAAAAATTGGTAAAGAAACAATTTAAACTTAAAAATGAAATCAATTTTAAGTCAATTTCACACAAAAGGTATAGAAACAATTTTCACTCAGAAATTAAAAAAAAAAAATCACCCAAAACAAATTGGTGAAGAAACAATTTGCACTTAGAAATTAAGTACATTTTGAGTGAATTTCACAAAAAAGGTATAGAAAAAAAATTTACTTAGAAATTCAAAAAAGAATAACCAAAACAAATTGGTGAAGAAACAAATTTCACTCAGAAATTAAAAAAATAAATACCCCACACCAAAAAAAAAATGTTGAAGAAACAATTTACACTTAGAAATTAAATAAGTCAATTTCACAAATATTTCACTCAGAAATGTAAAATAAAATTGGCGAAGAAATTTTTTTTACTCAGAAATTAAATACATTTGACCAAAAAAAGGTGGTCAAATGGTCAACTATCAGTCAAGCTCTGAAAGAGTCATGAAAATTGTACAAAAGTCATGGAAAGTGAATTTTGATTTGTGTTTTTATGTTTGAGTTATGCACTGCTCTTTAATTATTTAATCGTTTAGAAATTGTTCGGTAACATGATTTTTGAGATCGATCCTTTGCACAAAAAGCAATCCAACTATATGAATTCAATTCAGTGGGAACCCTGCACTAATAAAATTGAAAAGCAGACAGAATTTTTTTTTTTTTTTTTGCATTTTTATTTAATGAAAATTCTCTCAAAAGTATCTGAAATCAAAACTAGCACTTGTGTTTAGCGATCGGCCATTTAGACACGGTCGGCAAATATACGCAAACTCACAGAAGCACTTTGACGTCCCTCCCCGAAACATCCATACGTCTCCATTACTAAACCACATCGACGTCAGTCAGTACTCACACCTTACAGTATTTACTAAGGCTAAGAGTCCCCACTTCTTCTCATGCAGTTACTAAAAAAAAAAAAAAAGAAGCTACAGAGTTCATCTTTTTCGTTTCGTTTGTTGTTTTTGTTAGGATTTGCTTGTTAAGTTTTGCTTTTGAACTTTTTTTGTTGCTTTGCCAGTATATTAAAGTGTAATCATGTACGTTGTGATATAGAAATAGCTGTAGAGACGCATTGTTTCCTTGTGGTAAGTGACTGAGATGCTGCCACGGATTTGAGACACTGATGAATGGTGCTATTTTGGACTTTAATCTGCTCCTTGGTAAGGAAGCTCAGATGGGTTTGATTTTATATTTTCATTGTTCAGGAGGAGGTGTTGGTTCTTTGTTGTCTGGTTGTCGTAACTCGGATCGGATCGACTTTATTCCCCCCTTGTTGTTTCTGTGTGGCTTTCTCATTGGACAGAATTGCAGAAGAGTTGGCGTTTGGTTTGGTTTGGTTTTTTCTTTTTCACTCGGAGATGATGATTTGCAAAATTCTGAAACAGTCGGAGCAATCACAAAACTGCAATTATTAACACTATTTACCCTTTAATGTAAAGGAGTAGTTACAGTCCTGGCACTATAGTCACTTCTGGCAATAGCAAACTCTCATACTGACAGAACGGGGGACTTTACGCGGCCGGTTTCACCCTTTTAGTTTAGCAACCGACTTCGAATACATCAAGGACTGTTGTAGTTAGCTGTGCGCGATCCCAGGGCGACGGTGGTCTACATAGTGTACATACACAGATATATCATCGGCAGAGTACAAAAACGTCCTTCGATGTATTTTCAATGTAGCAGCGAAACCAACAATCACATTCAACAGCTGGTTTTGTAAGCGTTTTCCGGGTTTTAGGATGACAAAAGCTTTATATTTATTCATTTTAAGTAGCACGTCAATTGGTATTTGCAGTTTTGTCTTTGCTTCCAGTTCACATACTTTTAAAGACCAATTCAACGTCTGACTGGAAAGCCCACGTTAGTTTCGTAGTCTTCCATTTAATTTTTCCACTACAAAGTGGGGACCTTCCCGGCTTGCTCTAGTCTTTTCCTTAGTGCTTTCGGCGTATTGATCGCATGCTCTCCGCTCTTCCTTTTGTTTTAGTTCCTGATCTGAATGATTCAGTTTCTTCTCATAGATTAGATATGCCAACTGTGTTGTAAATAGCCAGTGAATAGCTTGTAGTATGTTGAAATATTCTGTAATAATTGTGTATGATTGGTATACAAAACATGAAGACTCGCCTCGTCATCTTTATAAGGATGCACCGGTATTTCATGTTATTTTGCAACTTAAGCCGTAGTTGAATAAATATGCAAGCTCTCGCTATTCTCTGTGGTGTTTATTGCTCTTGTTGTTCACAAATGAATTGCATCTCAGAAATACTGGGCAGCACAACGGTTTTCAACATTGATAATAATCAAAAATCAACACTGAGGACTGGAGTAACGATGCTGAAAATTAAAGAAAATAAATTACATTTGAACAGACATTCACATAGAAAACAATTCTTTTGAATTGTAATTATATTTCACAATATTGCAATTTTTTGTGCATTTTTAACCAAGTAAGTAAATAATTAGGGCCCTATAAAATACTTTTTATTTTTTTCTGTTAATCAAAAAACATGTCTAATTATTGAAATCATGAAATGTACACAATTTAAAAGCAATTTATTAAAAGTTTAACTTTAAAGTTTTTTAAGGCCCAATAAAATATTTTATTTTTTTTTCTTAAATTTAGTTTTGTTTTTACCAAATTCCAATGTTTTCCATTAATTCTTTCAGTTCCATTTTAATAGTGTCATTAAATGTAAAAATCAAAGGCATCTGTATTTTTTTAAAGAAAAAAAAAAAGATGTATTAAGTATGATTTAGAAAGGCACACACCTCTCAGAAAAGGTCTAACAGCTGAAAATGCATATCAGAGCAAAAACCAAGATAACTGCCTGTAGAGCTCAGTGACAGACTTGCGTTAAGGGCGATGATCTAGGGAAGAGTTCAGAAAAAAATTTGCTGCATTGAAGGTTGACAGAAGCATTATCCATAATGGAAGACGACTGGAACAACTAGGACTCTAGAAAATGTCTGACAGAGCTTGAGAGGTGAAAAGGTGAGGCAAAGAATGGCAGATAATTGCCAAATGCAGATGTGCAAAGCTTGTCACATCAGACCCAAAAAGACTTGAGGCTGTAAAGGTGCTTCAACTACTGAGTTAAGGGTATGAATACTTATGCAATGTACTTATTTCAGTGTTTTATTTTTAATACATTTGTAAAATTTGCAAATCTGGTTTTTGCTTTGTCATTATTATGGTGTATGGAGTGTAAATTGATGTGGGGAAAAACTAATTTAAAGCAGTTTAACATAATGCTGCAACAAAACAAAGTGTGAAACAAAAATGAATACTTTTGCAAGGCACTATATAATTTATATTATAAATATATTTAATGTATATTTTTCTTAAATGTATATATGCATGTGTGTGTCTTCATATATACATGATAAATAGTACAAACGCAAATATTGTGTAAACAATTTTTTTTATTGTGGATGCGATTAATCGTTTAACTGCACTAGTATCATTACATTAAGTAATATATTTCTGTCGAAGTTAAACAGAACTTTCATTTTGGAAAGTTGCTGTGAAGACCTTTGCGTTTCTGTTTGTAAATATGATGGTAATTTTTCTCAAAAGAAATAGTAAAATGCCTATTAAGTGGCTCTCAGAGAAGATTATATTCATGTGTTCATGTACGCAGAGGCTGAAAACACCGCCATTCATTCACACAGATACACAGAGCATGCAGGATTCGTATTTAAATAGTCTTTTTGCGGCTTAATATTCACATTCAGTAGTCCATACTGTGTTTTGATTTAATTGTACTGACCTACTTTTCATTTATCCATCCAAAATCTGGCAAATTTCATGACATTCCACATACAGTAAATTAAATTTTTATGGCTGGATTCAGAGTTCGTACAGATATAGAGTAAAATTAAATTTCAGGACTTTCACTGACTTTTTTTGATTTTCAAGGATTTCAATCAGAGATCTCACTTATGTCTTCTACTTCAAATAAAAAAAAGAAATAGCTAATTAAAAACATACTAATTAAAAATGGGTCTACGAATTAAAAATCTTAGATCAGAACTTTGCGCATCACAAATAATTTGATTTAAATCCGATCAAATGATTTGCGAACCTGCACCGAAGCTCCGATCTAAATCAAATGATTCGCAAACCTGCTCCGAAGCTGAAGCTGAAATCAGAACTTCAGAGCAGGTTTGCAAATCATTTGATTTAAATCAGTACTACAAATCACATATCGTGAATCATTTGATTTGAATCACTCAATTCATGAAATTATTCACAAACCCGTTCCAATCTAAATCAAATGACTCGCGATACGGAATTTGAAGTCCTGATCTGAAACAAATGATTTGCAACACACAATTCGATTGGAGAGCTTTGAAACAGTGAATCATTTTGTAACGCAATGGTTTAACTGATTCTGAGTTTCAAAAAGCTCAGTTTTGTTGTTTGTTGCTCAGTGTTGTTTATTGGTCTTGTCATTCAAATATTATTAAGCAAAGATTCCAAAAAATGAATTGTATCTCAAAAATATTGAGCAGCACAACTGGTTTTAACATTGTGTGGCCGGGCGGAGAACAGCACGACAGGACAAAGACTGTGTTGAGCCCCGGAGGGTGAGTTTATTAAACAAAGTGGTGAAAATTATACGGGTGAGTAGGCAGTCGGCGTCGTGGGTGCTCGGTGCAGGTGCTCTTCTCTTCCAGGGGTGCTTCTCGTGATTGTAGCCGGTGAGGGATGAGTGCAGGAAGTGCGGTCGTCCCAGTGGGAAAGGATCCAAGCAGCGGGAAGCCAATCGTCACGGCGAATCTGCGAGGTAAGCAACAGAGAAAGCATGTAAGTGCCGAGCTTCAGTGGAGATCGTTCTCACTTGTCTGTCCTGAGCAGTCTGCTTAAAAAGGGAGGTTTCCGGTGACGATTGGCTCTGTGCTGATGGATCCCAGGTGCCGGTCGTGTGTTGCCAGGGCGACGCTGATTGTAGCTCGGGACTCCCGCCACACTCCCCCCCCCAAGCGACGTCCTGGTCCTGGAGGCTGAGACAGAAAGAGGGGAGACAGGGGGTGGGAGGGGAGTGACCCCTGACAGACCTGAATATGCTGCCCAGGACCGAGAGAGCCCGTCGGCGTTGTTGTTGCTGGAGCCAGGGCGATGGCGCACATTAGTGATGCGCGGGTCGAGGTTTTTTTCAACCCGCGGGTCCCGCAATTATGAAATTATTTGGCCCGCCCCAGCCCGCCCCGCACCACTGTGTCTATTTTTACAACCCGCCCCGCCCCGCACCCGCAACCATTAAATAGACATACTATGCATTGTAATGCAAATGAATACAGCTTTTTTTTTGCCCGAAAGTGCTTGGAAACATTGCCCTTTAAACTGGCAACAACATACTGTAAGATTATGGATATGAACCATAAATCAAATCATATTAATAACAAGATAATCGGTGGTGTCACGTTAGTGGTGCCGGAAAAAAAGTGGGTATATACGCTTATATATGAATATCGTTTTGAACTTTCTATTTGAACGCATTCGTTTACTGGATCCTTGGACTGAAAGGTTTACAGGTTCACTGGTTTAAGGAAGTTATGATCATAAAAATCTGCTTCTTTTTATTTGTAAGGTATTGTTTTCGTTATTATGAACTGTTTAAAATGACTAGGGCGCGCACGCATCACGCGCAATCACCATCAAAGCAAGCCGGCGCCACGGTCCTGACTGTATCATTGCTGTCTTTATTGTGTGTTTTTAGCGAATATTTACATTCATTCACATATGACTGGATGTGGTTGACTGTCTTGATTTTGGCTAATGCAGGATAATGCGCATCAGAGGAGATTTAAATACGCATAGCACCAGGCCTGCAGAGCCGAATGAGCGTTCGCTTGATGCGCTTGTGGCTGGCAGCGGGAGCTGCTTGGCACTTTCGTGACGTGACGTGTTGATAACCTTATTAAAGAACTTAATAAAATATGAAAATAGATATTCCCAAATATGTAATATAGGCTATAGGGAATTGCACGCAATATACATTGATTTTTTTTTTTTTTTTAATGACCCGCCCCAACCCGCCCCGCAAATAAAGTGACAATTTCTTTACCCGCCCCAACCCGACCCGCGGGTTACCCGCGGGTTATGAGACGACCCGCGCATCACTAGCGCACATCGAAGTGGAAGTCCTGGAGTGAGAGGAACCACCTCGTAACCCGGGCGTTCGTGTCCTTGGCCCGGGCCATCCACTGCAGAGGGGCGTGATCTGTAAGGAGAGTAAAGTGACGACCCAACAGATAATACCTCAACTCCAGGACTGCCCACTTGATGGCGAGAGCTTCCTTCTCGACAGCTGCGTAGTTTCTCTCGGCCTTGGACAGCTTCCGGCTGATGTAGACAACCGGATGCTCCTCTCCCTCCTGGATCTGGGAGAGCACGGCCCCCAGTCCCGTGTCTGAAGCATCGGTCTGGAGCAGGAAGGGACAGTTGAAGTCCGGGGCGCGCAGAACGGGTTCGGTGGTTAGGGCCTGCTTGATGCGTTCGAAGGCCCGTTCGGCATCCTCGCTCCAGTGAACCCGTTCTGGCAGTCCCTTCCTGGTCAGGTCCGTCAGAGGGGCCGCTATAGAGGAAAACTGGGGGATGAAGCACCGATAGTAACCCGCCAACCCCAAGAAGGCACGTACCTGGGTTTTGCTGAGGGGTCTCGGAGCGTCCAATATCGCCTTCACCTTGTTTTCTTGGGGCCTAACGAGTCCTCTTCCCACGGTGAAACCCAGGTACTTTGCTTCGCTCATCGCTAGGTGGCATTTGCGGGGGTTGGCGGTTAGGCCCGCCCGACGTAGCTCGGACAGCACCCTGCGGAGTCGCTCTAAATGGTCCTCCCATGCCTCCGAGTGGATCACTACGTCGTCCAAATAGGCCGCTGCGTAGGTTTGGTGGGGGCGGAGGATTACGTCCATTAGGCGTTGAAATGTCGCTGGGGCTCCATGCAGGCCGAAGGGAAGGGTCCGGTACTGCCAGTGCCCGGAAGGGGTCGAGAAGGCGGTCTTGGGCCTGGCTTCCGGCGAGAGGGGGACTTGCCAGTACCCCTTCGTGAGGTCTAGCGTGGTGATGTACCGGGCCCTTCCCAGGCGTTCCAACAGCTCGTCCACTCGGGGCATGGGGTAGCTGTCGAAGTCCGAGATCTCATTTAGGCGCCGGTAGTCATTGCAGAACCGCAAGGTGCCGTCCGGTTTTGGGACCAGGACTATCGGGCTGGACCATGGGCTCCGTGATGGTTCGATGACCCCCAGTTTCAGCATCTTTTGGATCTCCTCCTCTATAGCGTGCCGGCGGGACTCAGGGACTCTGTAGGGCCGTTGCCGGACGACGACGCCGTGAGGAGTGCGGATGTCGTGCTGGAGGACATTAGTCTGGCCGGGGGTGTCCGAGAAGACATCCTGGAACTGATCGACCAGGTGCCGCAGCTCCGCCTTCTGGGCGGCGGAGAGGTTGGGGTTGGTGTCGACAACCGCGGGCTCTTGGACGGTGAGAGCGGCCACGTGGTCCTGGTCCCCAACCCATTTCTTCAGCAGGTTAATGTGGTAAAGCTGGACCGGTTGCCTGCGGCCGGGCCGCCTTACCCTATAGTTGACCGGGCCGACTCGTTCTTCCACGTTGTAGGGGCCCTGCCACTGGGCCAGGAATTTGCAGGCGGCATTGGGGACCAAGACCATCACTCTGTCTCCTGGCTGGAATTCCCGCGGTTGGGCCGCCCGGTTGTAAAGGCGTTGCTGGGCTTGCTGGGACTTCACCAGGTGCTCCCGGACTAATGGCATGACCCGGTCGATTTTGTCCCGCATGTCCCGGACGTGTTCCACGACGGTCCGGTAGGCTGCCGGCTGCTGCTCCCAGGCCTCTCGGGCCACGTCGAGAAGACCTCTTGGTTGCCGTCCGAAGAGGAGCTCGAACGGGGTAAAGCCGGTGGACGCCTGGGGGACCTCCCGGACGCCGAACAGCACGTAAGGGAGGAGGAGGTCCCAGTCCTTTCTGTCTTCGGCCGTCACTCTCCGCAGCATTTGTTTGAGCGTTTGGTTGAACCTCTCGACGAGCCCGTCGGTCTGAGGGTGGTAGACTGAGGTTCTTATTTGTCTCACCTTCAGCAGCCGGCAGAGGTCAGCCATTAGCCGGGACATAAATGGGGTTCCCTGGTCGGTCAGGATCTCCGTTGGCAGGCCCACCCGGCTGAAGAGCAGGAACAGCTCCCGAGCGATGGTTTTGGCGGTGGCTTTCCTAAGGGGAACTGCTTCAGGGTACCGGGTGGCGTAGTCCAGAATCACCAGGATGTGCTCGTGGCCCCGGCCAGACTTCGGCAACGGCCCTATGAGGTCCATCCCGATCCGCTCAAAGGGCACCCCGATGATGGGTAACGGAATGAGCGGGCTGGGGGGAGGTTTCCGGGGCGACGTCCGTTGACACCTAGGACATGCCTGGCAGAACCTCTTCACCTCGGCTTCTAGGCCGGGCCAGTGGAACCTGTCGCGGATGCGCTGGATCGTGTTCTGGGCCCCGAGGTGGCCTGCCATGGGGTGCGCATGGGCCAGTTCGATCACCGTCTCCGTTTTCTCCTTAGGCACGACCAGAAGATGTTTAACCTCCCCCCGCCGGTCGGCGACACAGTACAGCAGACCGTTCCGGACAATGAAATGTGGGAGAGGGTGAGGAGCCGGAAGAATCTCCTGGTCCTCGAGGAGGCGTACCTGCCGCCAGCAGTGTTTTAAGCGGTCGTCCTCCTTTTGGGCCTTCCCGAAATCTCCTCCTCCGGTGACCTGCTGAAACACGTTGTGGAAGAGGTTAGTATTACTGGGGGCGGACTCACCCTCTCTCCCACTGTCCGACGTCATCAGGGTGGCATGGCTCTCAGACCCCCGCGACTGTTGATGGCGTGGGCGCCGACGCTGGCGAGCAGGCTGTGTGGCAATGGTGAGAGCGGCTTCTAACCCCGGCCAGTCACGTCCAAGCAGCAGGGGTACAGGGAGGTCTTTCAGGATTCCAACCTCCATAGTCCAGGTCTCTCCTCCTTTATGAAAGGTAAGTACATTAGTGGGTACCTGTCGTGTGTCGCCATGGACACAAGTGATGGGCATCATTGACTTGGAGTGTGGCCGGGGGGCGAGCGTACTGGGCCTCGCGAGGGAAACAGCGCTGCCGGAGTCCAGCAGAGCCCGGTACTGGCGGCCATGGATCTTCACCGGGGTCGTGGGTGCCCCTCTGGGGGCTCTCTGGTGCAACACACAGCTTGCCATCCAAGCCTTGATGGGTGGTGAGGAGGGTTCGGTGGGCATCGGCTCGTCGCGGGGGCTGGAGGGTCTGCGTACCGGCCGCGGGGTGCCCTCTGGCGGTCGTCGCTCCTGGTTCACCCTCCGGGGGAAAGGCGGCGCTCGCTCCCCAGCGTCCCGGTAGGCAGCGTCCGCCAGTTCTACCGCCTCAATTAGGTCCGCGATGGTTCTGGGTCCCCTCATCCCGGCCGCCTGCCTCATCGAGCGAGGGAGCGCTCTCAGCATGCGGTCGACTACTACCCGTTCAACAACTTGAGAAGGGGACGGTGAGCTTTCCAGTAGCCAGTGTTCGGCTAACCGCATCAGATCGGCCGCTTGAGTACGCACTGGCAACCGGGCTTTAAATTCCCAATCATGAAACCGCTGCACAGCGGCGGTCGCTGAGAGTCCCAGACGACCTAATATTTCTCTTTTTAATTCATTATAATTATTTTGTGAGGACGCCGGTAAAGAAAAATATGCCCGTTGGGCTTCACCCGACAGCAACGGTGCCAGTGCAGTAGCCCAATTACCTCTTGCCCAACCTTCTGTGTAGGCTACGGTCTCAAACATTTTGAGATAGGCCTCAATATCATCATCTGCGGTTAACTTGGGTAATAGTCGAGCCGCAGTGACGCGTGGGTCGGGAAGAGGGACGTTCTGAGCCGCTGGAAGGCGTATCTCTGACAAATATCCTTGGATCTGGCCGTGTTGTTCAGTCAGCAGCTCAAAACACTGTTGCTGGCGGACGCTAACCTCCGTCAGCTGTTTCACCAATTCCTCCATGCCGCTGGGGAGGCGCTCGCCTGAAAAAAAGAAACCGGAAGTGAGTGGTGTAGCAAGATGGCGACGTAAACAAAGGGCTGTCTTCCTCGTGGCTGTTCTCGCCCGTGATCTTGCCCGCATTCTCCACCACCTTGTGGCCGGGCGGAGAACAGCACGACAGGACAAAGACTGTGTTGAGCCCTGGAGGGTGAGTTTATTAAACAAAGTGGTGAAAATTATACGGGTGAGTAGGCAGTCGGCGTCGTGGGTGCTCGGTGCAGGTGCTCTTCTCTTCCAGGGGTGCTTCTCGTGATTGTAGCCGGTGAGGGATGAGTGCAGGAAGTGCGGTCGTCCCAGTGGGAAAGGATCCAAGCAGCGGGAAGCCAATCGTCACGGCGAATCTGCGAGGTAAGCAACAGAGAAAGCATGTAAGTGCCGAGCTTCAGTGGAGATCGTTCTCACTTGTCTGTCCTGAGCAGTCTGCTTAAAAAGGGAGGTTTCCGGTGACGATTGGCTCTGTGCTGATGGATCACAGGTGCCGGTCGTGTGTTGCCAGGGCGACGCTGATTGTAGCTCGGGACTCCCGCCACAATTGATAATAATCAGAAATGTTTCTTCTGCAGCAAATCAGCATATTTGAATGACATCTGATGGATCATGTGACACTAAAGACTGGAGTAATGATGCTGGAAATTCAAATGATTTGCGAACCTGCTCCGAAGTTCTGATCTAAATCAAATGTTTTGCGAACCTGCTCCAAAGTTCCGATCTAAAGTTCTGATCTAAATCAAATGTTTTGCGAACCTGCTCCAAAGTTCTGATCTAAAGTTCTGATCTAAATCAAATGATTTGCGAGCCTGCTCCGAAGTTCTGATCGAAATCAAATGATTTGCGAACCAGTTCCGAAGTTCCGGTCTAAAGTTCTGATCTAAATCAAATGATTTGCGAACCAGCTCCGAAGTTCCGATCTAAAGTTCTGATCTAAATCAAATGATTTGCGAACCTGCTCCGAAGTTCCGATCTAAAGTTCTGATCTAAATCAAATGATTTGCGAACCAGCTCCGAAGTTCCGATCTAAAGTTCTGATCTAAATCAAATGATTTGCGAACCAGCTCCGAAGTTCCGATCTAAAGTTCTCATCTAAATCAAATGATTTACGAACCTGCTCCGAAGTTCCGATCTAAAGTTCTGATCTAAATCAAATGATTTGCAAACCTGCTCCGAAGTTCCGATCTAAATCAAATGATTCGCGAACCTGCTCCGAAGTTCTGATTTCTCTGAACTACATCAAATGATTTGCAAACCTGCTCCAAAGTTATGATTTTAAATCAAATGATTTGCAAACCAGCTCTGAAGTTCCAATCTAAATAAAATGATTTGCAAATCAGCTCCGAAGTTCAGATCTAAATCAAATGATTTGCAAACCTGCTCCAAAGTTCTGATTTAAATCAAATGATTTGCGAACCTGCTCCGAAGTTCTGATCTAAATAAAATGATTTGTGAGCCTGCTCCGAAGTTCAGATCTAAAGTTCTGATCTAAATCAAATGATTTGCGAACCAGCTCTGAAGTTCCAATCTAAATTAAATGATTTGCAAACCTGCTCCAAAGTTATGATTTTAAATCAAATGATTTGCGAACCAGCTCTGAAGTTCCAATCTAAATTAAATGATTTGCAAACCTGCTCCAAAGTTATGATTTTAAATCAAATGATTTGCAAACCAGCTCTGAAGTTCCAATCTAAATTAAATGATTTGCAAACCAGCTCCGAAGTTCTGATCTAAATCAAATGATTTGTGAGCCTGCTCCGAAGTTCAGATCTAAAGTTCTGATCTAAATCAAATGATTTGCGAACCAGTTCCGAAGTTCCGGTCTAAAGTTCTGCTCTAAATCAAATGATTTGCGAACCAGCTCCGAAGTTCCGATCTAAAGTTCTGATCTAAATCAAATGATTTGCGAACCTGCTCCGAAGTTCCAATCTAAAGTTCTGATCTAAATCAAATGATTTGCAAACCTGCTCCGAAGTTCTGATCTAAATCAAATGATTTGCGAACCAGCTCCGAAGTTCCGATCTAAAGTTCTGATCTAAATCAAATGATTTGCGAACCAGCTCCGAAGTTCCGATCTAAAGTTCTGATCTAAATCAAATGATTTGCGAACCTGCTCCGAAGTTCCAATCTAAAGTTCTGATCTAAATCAAATGATTTGCAAACCTGCTCCGAAGTTCTGATCTAAATCAAATGATTTGCGAACCAGCTCCGAAGTTCCGATCTAAAGTTCTGATCTAAATCAAATGATTTGCGAACCAGCTCCGAAGTTCCGATCTAAAGTTCTGATCTAAATCAAATGATTTGCGAACCAGCTCCGAAGTTCCGATCTAAAGTTCTGATCTAAATCAAATGATTTGCGAACCTGCTCCGAAGTTCCGATCTAAAGTTCTGATCTAAATCAAATGATTAGCGAACCTGCTCCGAAGTTCCGATCTAAAGTTCTGATCTAAATCAAATGATTAGCGAACCTGCTCCGAAGTTCTGATCTAAAGTTCTGATCTAAATCAAATGATTAGCGAACCTGCTCCGAAATTCCGATCTAAAGTTCTGATCTAAATCAAATGATTTGCGAACCTGCTCCGAAGTTCCGATCTAAAGTTCTGATCTAAATCAAATGATTTGTGAACCTGCTCCGAAGTTCCGATCTAAAGTTCTGATCTAAATCAAATGATTTGCGAACCAGTTCTGAAGTTCCGATCTAAAGTTCTGATCTAAATCAAATGATTTGTGAACCTGCTCCGAAGTTCCGATCTAAAGTTCTGATCTAAATCAAATGATTTGCGAACCAGTTCTGAAGTTCCGATCTAAAGTTCTGATCTAAATCAAATGATTTGCGAGCCTGCTCCGAAGTTCTGATCTAAAGTTCTGATCTAAATCAAATGTTTTGCGAACCTGCTCCAAAGTTCTGATCTAAATCAAATGATTTGCGAGCCTGCTCCGAAGTTCTGATCGAAATCAAATGATTTGCGAACCAGTTCCGAAGTTCCGATCTAAAGTTCTGATCTAAATCAAATGATTTGCAAACCAGCTCCGAAGTTCCGATCTAAAGTTCTGATCTAAATCAAATGATTTGCGAACCAGCTACGAAGTTCCGATCTAAAGTTCTGATCTAAATCAAATGATTTGCGAACCAGCTCCGAAGTTCCGATCTAAAGTTCTGATCTAAATCAAATGATTTGCGAACCAGCTCCGAAGTTCCGATCTAAAGTTCTGATCTAAATCAAATGATTTGCGAACCTGCTCCGAAGTTCCGATCTAAAGTTCTGATCTAAATCAAATGATTTGTGAGCCTGCTCCGAAGTTCCGATCTAAAGTTCTGATCTAAATCAAATGATTAGTGAACCTGCTCCGAAGTTCCGATCTAAAGTTCTGATCTAAATCAAATGATTTGCGAACCAGTTCTGAAGTTCCGATCTAAAGTTCTGATCTAAATCAAATGATTTGCGAACCTGCTCCGAAGTTCTGATCTAAAGTTCTGATCTAAATCATGTGATTCACAAACCTGCTCCGAAGTTCCGATCTAAAGTTCTGATCTAAATCAAATGATTTGCGAACCAGCTCCGAAGTTCCGATCTAAAGTTCTGATCTAAATCAAATGATTTGCGAACCTGCTCCGAAGTTCCGATCTAAAGTTCTGATCTAAATCAAATGATTAGTGAACCTGCTCCGAAGTTCCGATCTAAAGTTCTGATCTAAATCAAATGATTTGCGAACCAGTTCTGAAGTTCCGATCTAAAGTTCTGATCTAAATCAAATGATTTGCGAGCCTGCTCCGAAGTTCTGATCTAAAGTTCTGATCTAAATCATGTGATTCACAAACCTGCTCTGAAGTTCCGATCTAAAGTTTCAATCGAAATCAAAAGATTTGGGAACCCGCTTCAACATTCCGATCTAAATTGAAAGATTTGCAAACCAGCTCCGAAATTCCGATCTAAATCAAATGATTTGCAAAGCAGTTCTAAAATTCAAATGATTAGTGAACCTGTCCGAAGTTCCGATCTAAAGTTCTGATCTAAATCAAATGATTTGCGAACCAGTTCTGAAGTTCCGATCTCTCCAAACTAAATCAAATTCTTCCTCTAGGAAGTTCCTAACTAATTCAAATGATTCGCGATCCACGCTTTGAAGTCCCAATCTGAATAATGATCCGGGAACCATTATTATTTTAGATCAGGACTTGGAGCACGGATTGCAAATAATTTGACTTAGATCCGAACTTTGCATATCGTGAATCATTTGATTTGAATCATTTGATTCGCAAAATGATTTATGAACCTGTTTCGATCTAAGTCAAATTGTACACCATACACAATGTGAAGTCCCGATCTAAAACAATTGAAAAAAAAAAAAAAAATGAATGGCTCTTTTCATTTGATCTGGTTTTTGCTAGTGAATAGCTTGAAATGAATAACTGAAGTCACAAGTTTGAATCAATCGGAGTGATTCCAGCTTAAATGACTCAATTGATTTTGTTTATCTGTTCCTCTTTTCGCATCTTCAGCCATGTTTACACGGCACTCTCAGTACTACTACTCTTGCTTAGCTACACATTAGAGTGGAAAAACGTGATCTGTCTGAACAGCCCCTAACGCTGTTTAAATGAAAAAAATCTCACTTTTTCAATGCACTCTTAGACTCACAATATTATTGACTGAGTGTTTTTTCCTAGTAATTAAGCAAACAAATGTGATTTCATTTAGTTCTTAAACAGCTCATTTTAACACACCCATTTTAGTTCGAGTTAGTTCTTATTCAGACGCCAACACCGTCATTTAATAAAGTACAGGCCTTACTGTGGAAAGTCTCTCTCTGTGATTATGTCTATTAGACAGACTCTGTGGTTATATTCTGAGGGGACAAGAAACCTTTTCACAGTTGTAATCACATGGAAAGGGCCTCCAAGCAGAATTGAGAGTTGGAATTTGAAATGCAGAGACACAGATCCCAGTATAAGATGATCGTTCGGACATCTGAGAGTCCTGGCATCGAAACGTCTACGTAATGGACGACAGCTCTGCTGAAGTTCATCAGTGACCATTTGAAAATGATTTCTACAGTTGAACCACCCTTCATCCTGCTTTCAAAACTGTTTGCTTCTCCATCTGTTGGTTTTTAATGATCTCTTCGCACAAAAAGGCCTTTCATTAACAATCATGTGCACACTATGATCATATAACCCCGGTGCTTTTAACCACACTTTGGCAGAATGACAAGGTGTCCAGTTCTACGGAAATGGGCTGCAGGATTAAACAAGATCTACTTAAATCTGTTTCTGACTGAAAGGATACTAGAGAACAAGCTCTACTCTTTATTTAAAGGATTAAATTAGCAAAACCACATATGCAGCAGTATCAAAAACTATTTAGACACTTACGTTGCTTAAAAATCTGTACATGTAAATTGTAAACTAAATGTATAAAGCAATATTAAATGAGAGGATAAAAGTCCATTAAATAAATAAAACATTACAAAAAATCTCACAATTTTGATTTAAGTCATAAATCTCATCATTTTCACCTTTTAAAGTCATAATTTAGACTTTTTATCTCAAGTCATAATATCGACTTTATCTCGTATAATTTTGACTGTGTATCTCATAATTATGACTTTTAAAGTTGACTAAAGTCATAATTTTAACTTTTTATCTCATAATTGCGACTTTTTAAAATTCCTAAATTCGACTCATCTCATAATTCTAATTTAAGTCATAAATCTCATAATTTTGACTTTATCCCCCAGTTTCACAGACATGGCTTAAGCCTAGTCCTAGACTAAAATGTAAGTCTGAGCTGTTTCAAATAACTGATCTTAAAATATATCAGTGCCTTCGTTTTGTCTCAAGATGTACACCAGTAATGTTTTTTCTAAGGCACGTTTATAAAAAGTACTTAAGCGTCTTAATTGAACTATGGCCTAATCCTGGCGTAGACTAAACCCTGTCTATGAAACCGGGCCTATAAGTCATAATTTTAACTTTTTATCTCATAATTGTGACTTTTTAAAGTCATCATTTCGACTTATCTCGTAATTCTGACTTAAGTCAAATCTTATCATTTTGACTTTATCTCGTAATTACGACTTTTAAAGTCATAGTTTTGACTTTATATCTCATAATTCTGACATTTAAAGTCAGAATTTCGATTTATCTCGTAAATCTGAAGTTATAAATCTCAAAATTTCAACTTTTTATCTTGTAATTGATGAAGTCATAATTTAAGTCAGAATTTCGACTTTTTAAATCAACATTTAAATTCTTAATTTTGACGTTGTATCATAATTATGACTTTTAAATTCATAATTTTGACTTTTTATCTCATAATTGTGATTTTTTAAAGTCCTAATTTCGACTCTTAATTCTGACTTAAGTAAAATCTTAGAATTTAGACTTAAGTCACAATTTTAACTTTATTTCGTAATTACGACTTTTAAAGTCATAGTTTTGACTTTGTATCTCATAATTATGACTTTTAAAGACATAATTTAGATTTAAGTAATAATTTCAGCTTATGCTGAATTAAGTCATAAATTTCATAATTTAAACTTTTTATCTTGTAACTGACTTAAATCATAATTTAAACTTTTTTATCTCATAGTTATGACTTTAAAAGTCATCATTTCGACTTTGTATCATAATTATGACTTTTAAATTCATAATTGCAACTTTTTATCTCATAATTATGACTTTTAAAGTTTTGATGAATATGAAAAAACGCATACAAAAGTTTTGGACTTGGTGTGCAAGGACCTTAATTCCACAATTCAGTACAACATAGTTCACAGTCTTTGTAACATGTTTCAACAATACATTTCTAACATTTATAATGTGTTTAAAAACAATTCTCTGAATTGCCTTTAAACAGACTTTAAAAGTTGCATATATAATACATAGTATAGTAAGTGTACTGTTCCCACAATACATAACCTATAGTATTCTCACAAACCAATATATATTATATATATATGAAACCTCAACTGTGTGATTATTTATATTGCTGCAAAATATTGCTACAAAAGTGCAAGATAAGAAGTTATTTATGCCACAGAATAAAAATAAAAAAGGTAATTGCATTTTTTTAAATAAAGTCTGAGATAAAAGATTACTTTTGTATGTTTTATTCTATAGTGAAAAAATAGGCTTCCGAAATTCCACACTTGGTGTGTACGAAAACATATACTGTCTGAGTAGGTACTACTTTTGAATTTGACTACATGGGTAAAATGAATAAAACTACACTGCCAGCCAAAAGTTTTTGAACAGTAAGATTTTTACTGATTTTTTTTAAAGAAGTCTCACCGACCCTGCAATTATTTGCAGCGAAAACAGTACAATTTAAAAAATAACTGTTTTCTATTTGAATATCTTTTAAAATGTAATTTATTCCTGTGATTTCAAAGTTTTTTAGCATCATTATTCCAGTCACATGATCCTTCAGAAATCATTCTAATATTCAAACTATATTTTAAACTATGTGTATTGTGTATGACTTGCATTACACAACTAAATATAAATATGAAAACAGAAAACAAGTTTTGCTTTGAGATTTTATCGACTGCAATGAAATGCCAACATTTTAAGCATCCAAATACACTATTTGTGCAGTTATTGTTCAGGGTTCGTGTAATCGTTTTATCAACCTATAACTTGCACAGGATTTCACTACAATGGCACTGAAGTTTGTCTTTGTGTTCTGCAGCAATATTTAACTTAATGAATTCGTTTGGGAATGCAAACAAGATTATCGGAGCATAGCGCCCTATAAAACTTCCTGTTTTCTGAGCTCTGCAGGACAACAGCCTTGTGCAATGAGCTTCGTGTAAACAGGATACCGTCCTTTCCTGCAAACAGCGCTGTTATCCAATTATTACAGATGACTGTCATTGCTCTTCTAGACAGTTGCAGCTCTGGTTTTCTCTTAAAACATCCAGTGTAATGTACAGTAACCCAAAAATGCATTTGGACACTTAAAAAATACCACTGCATTGGGTAATCAATGATAAACCAAGAACCCACCCTAAAAACTACTCAACAAATCAAAATGTCTGCTTATGATTTTGTTCTTTAAAAAAATATATATGCTGTCTGGTTTTGATTTTTTGCATCTAACAAAAGTAAGTACTTCTGGGTGACTATGCATGGGTACAATGGATTCTGAGAAAGTTTCTGTTAGTCATTATCATGAACTGAAGCCTGAAAAAATTAGGGCTTTGCTTTCTATGAAATGAGCCAGGTCTGTTATGGAAACAGTCACAAACAAAGTGATTGTATATTGGCTTTCTTTGTGTCTTTCTTTGTTTCTTTGTCCTAAAAATCCCTCAAAAGAGGTTAGTGAGTGCATCTGGCACGCTGTCCTGGCCACTTGCCAGAACTCACACAAATCTGTTGCAGTTGAGCTGCGAATTCAGATGGAGTCGCCCAGTGAGACCAGGAGAAGCTCAGTGGAAGGTGAAGGAATAGAAGCGGATCACACCTGACACAACAGAATTAAAAAATACACACCTTGGGGAAACATCACACTTTCACTTTACCAGACCAAACATGCTCCTGATGCCTGTCTCAATGCTTAAATAAAACATACTGAAATCTGTGATGATAAAGATGTTAGCTTTAGATTATAGAGGAATTAATTAGTGGTATTTGCCAAGTCAAGCGTCAGTTTTACCTTTGCTCACAGTTGTTCTTAATGATGTGATGCTTAACCCCTAAGTCGTGGTCACATTTGCCGTTGCTCAGCGAAATGTCATGGGCGCAACCCAGTCTTCCCAAAACAAACACGCAGCCATCTTTAAAATTCTGTCTTTGAACTTCCGTTTTTGCGGTAGCGCGATATCATCAGTTGAAGAATAATTAGCTGGTGAAGCAGGTTTATTTATTGTAGAGTTAACGAACGTTATGCGGATGTCATAACAAACGTGAGTAGAGCGGGAAGATTTTTTTTAAAAAGCGGTTCATTCATAAATTTGTACGAATTTACCGTCACGCTGTGGAAATATAATAATAATAATAATTTAATCATAATATATATATATATATATATATATATATAACATACATAACGCATTGAAAATATTTTGCTTTCCATATGTTCCGATTTAAGTAAATACATTCACATGAGGGTTATTATATTTAGCTACAAATAAAAATTAACTTGAAATAAATGTTAACTGAAATAAAAATGAAAAAAAAAAAATAAACATTTTAAGCAAATTCTAAAGGGAACATTTCTCATTTTAGCCTACTTTATCGAAAACTAAAATGGTATTTCGATACTAACAACACTGATTATGTGAAATTTTAATAAAAACGTATAAAATCATGTATAAACATAAATGTAGGCTACTGTAAGACTGGAAAGGATTAAAGGATTACTCCACTTCCAAAATAAAAATTTCCTGATAATTTACTCACCTTTTGTCATCCAAGATGTTCATGTCTTTCCTTCTTTAGTCGTAAAGAAATGGTGTTTTTTGAGGAAAACATTTCAGGATTTCTCTCCATATAGTGGACTTCTATGGTGCCCGCAAGTTTGAACTTCAAAATGCAGCTTTAAATGCAGCTTCAAGGGGCTCTAAAAGATCCCAGCCGTGGTATAAAGGTCTTATCTAACAAAACAATCGAGAAAAACGTATTGTCTAGCTCTGCATGCAGTCTGTATTGCAGTTCAAGACAGTTAGAGTATGTAGAAAAATCTCACTTTCTCCTCCAACTTCAAAATTGTCCTACATTGCTGAAAAATTACCGACCCAGTATTTACAAAGTGAACATGCAAGGGTCAAACTCCCTTTACAAAAAAATAAAAAGAAGGTAAAATAGTGATGTAGGACGATTTGGAAGTTGGAGGAGAAAATGAGATGGAAGTTTTTTGACCTACCCTAACTGTGTAAAACCATAAAAAAGTTACTTGAAATACATTTTAACTGAAAACAACAACAACAAAAAAACTTATTTTATTTAAGATATTTTCCAAGGGAGCCTTTCTCATTTTAATTTAGTTTAACTACACTAAACTAAAACAACACTGAATATGTGAAATTTGAATAAAAACTTGGATGTCTAACACATTCACATATAAATATAAAAATGTAGACTGCTGTGAGACTGGAAATGTATTTTCTTGCCGCTGAAATAAATGGATTTTTTTTTTTTTTGTAGTAAGGTTGAAACTAAATAAATTTTAAATTCCTAAAATATAATATTTTATTCACATATTTAGAATACTTTTTTGTTGTTGCCAGACTTCATTTATTTATTTGGTCCGGTCACGCAAATATGTCAGGCCAACCAACAGACAGATCTGGGTTGCCATGTCTGCGTAACAAAACCAGCCCAATTGTTATTGAAAATTTTCCCAATCTCGTTTTTTTCCGGCACTTTTCCCGCGGTTCGCTCCGTAGAAAACGCTTTCCATTGGGGGAGAGATCACTTTAACCCGTGGACTGAAAAACAACCTAAGTCAGCAGTGTAAAAGTATCTCAATTCTTCAGAGGACTTGGCATCCCTGCTTCACTTCAGTGCGAGCTGGCCGCGAAATTTCGCTAAATGTCACTGATGTGACGGCACATATTAAACTTCTAGTGAATATTTTAGACATTTGAAAATAAGCAAGCACCCAGAACACTCCAGCAATTAACCCCCAGACAGCGTCCTAACAACCACAAATAATGCCTTAGCATTGAGGTGGCTTGTTTTGCCCAGGCAAATCGCTCACATTTTCTTTAAACCTATTTAGAATCTACTGTCAAGAGCTCTATTATGGCGTAATCCATCATTTCATGTCTTACTATGTTGGAACATGCCTTAGTTTTGTACACAACGCTCATTTTGGTCTAGTGTAAATTGAATTGACACTTTCTAATGAAAGAAGTGAAAGGAATGAATTTGTTTTTGATTTTGTCCACATATACATAAAAAGCATGTATCGACGCCCATATCTACACCAGTTAACACAACTCAGCCAGTTTCCAAATATACATTGTTTTTAAAAAGGTAAAACATCCCAGGTTTATTTTTAATAACATTTCTAACGCGATCGAGCAACTCGTCTCAAACAACCCAAGTTAGACATGTTAAGTTAAGCAAAACAAAACACATTTATGTGTGACATACTTGTGAAATGTAAATAATATAATGACGTGATCAATAAATATGTTTCGCTGACCTACCGCCTCATACCGATTCAAACAGAAAGCGCGGGAGCATCCTGAGCGATCTCTAACGTATATTTATCGCCCTGACTAACGTTTTTGTTTTTGAAAAATATTCCGTATGTCATAAGATGTGTTGTAAACGACTAAATCTTTTAGGAAAAGAACAAGACTTAAACTTAATTTCATTAATAAAATATAGATTTTTGGCCTTATTGTTTTTATTATGCTTGAAGCTCTGTAACTTGGTAGGATGTAAATTTTTTTTTACAAACAATAAGCTGCAGATACACTTTCTTTAGAATACAAATAGCCAAGCTATTTGCCTCCCTCTATTGGCTGCAGTGTGTAATTTCATAGGGTAATGATATAAACCAGACCACAAAGTCACCAGAGAGGTACAACAGCCCCAGTATGAATGTATTGTAATGTATTTATTGACAAGAAGTTGATAAAACTCAAGAATTTGAGCTTCCAGTTTAACTACAGTGATTTTAAACAGTCTACATTGTGCAAAAACAAAAACAGAAATACAGCAGCAACATTTCCTACAGCAGAGCTGACTCTAAAATCGAAGGACACGAACAATAATAATAACAATAATACAAAGCACTGTTTACCATCATTCCCAACGTGCTGCTCGAGCTCACAAACGTTTAATACTGTACGAAAATGTGTCCAAAAGAGTCCGGCGGTCCATCATCCTTCATTTGATTGTCAGTAGAAAATGAATCTAATTTCTAAGCCTTGAACTATGATGAAAGGAGCTTGATTTTCTTTTGAGGATGTCCATGTATCTGGATCACTTAAGTGTTTCCAAATAGGCTCCACCAGAGCTTGACTTCTCATTTCACTGGCAACCCTGCCGTTCGTCCTTGACACGTCGACTGTGAAATCGGTCACGTCTCTGTTTTCACTCGAGCTGTGTGTACGGTCTTCACCACCTTGGCGGTGCTTTTCACGTCCTGTTCGGAGCTCTCTGAGAGAGTGTCTTTGGAGTCTTTCTTCTTCTAAAAGGAACAAAAATAGGCACACACATTACATCGAGCAACATCAGACGTTTATGAAATAACAAAGATGTAGAGGAGTTTGTTTCTTTATCAGATTTGGAGAAATGTAGCATTCCATTAGTTGGATGTGGTTGCTCACCAATGGATGTGAATGGGTGCAGGGGCGTGTTTACATTATGGGGGACCCTAAGCAAACCTCTGGGAGGTTGCATGCTTTGTGAGGTGGGTAAATACTGCTACTGTCCCTGGAGAAAACCATAGTCAGATGAACTGCTTCCAATGCAGTCAAAACTCTCAACAAGCAAGTCCTGAATTGAATATGATTCGCGAACACGCATTGAATTCTCGAATTGACTCAAATGATTCGCGAACACACAGAAGTCCCAAATTGACTCAAATGATTCGCGAACACGCACCAAAGTCCCAAATTGATTCAAATGATTCGCGAACACGCGCCAAAGTCCCAATTTGAATCAAATGATTCGCGAACACGCACTGAAGTCCTGAATTGAATCAAATGATTCGTGAACACGCGCCAAAGTCCCGATCTGAATCAAATGAACACGTGCCGAAATCCCGAATTGAATCAAATGATTTGCGAACACGCACTGAAGTTCCGATCTGAATCAAATGAACACGTGCTGAAGTCCCGAATTGAATCAAATGATTCGCGAACACGCATTGAAGTCCTGAATTGAATCAAATGATTCGTGAACACGCGCCAAAGTTCCGATCTGCATCAAATGAACATGTGCCGAAGTCCCGAATTGAGTCAAATGATTCGCGAACACGCACTGAAGTACTGAATTGAATCAAATGATTCGTGAACACGCGCCAAAGTCCCGATCTGAATCAAATGCACATGTGCCGAAGTCCCGAATTGAATCAAATGATTCGCGAACACGCGCCAAAGTCCCAATTTGAATCAAATGATTTGCGAACACGCACCAAAGTCCCGTTCTGAATCAAATGAACACGTGCTGAAGTACCGAATTGAATCAAATGATTCGCGAACACGCATTGAAGTCCTGAATTGAATCAAATGATTCGTGAACACGCGCCAAAGTTCCGATCTGCATCAAATGAACATGTGCCGAAGTCCCGAATTGAGTCAAATGATTCGCGAACATGCATTGAAGTCCTGAATTGACTCAAATTATTCACAAACAAGCACTGAAGTCTCAAATTGAATCAAATGATTCGTGAACATGCACCAAAGTCCCGAATTGAATCAAATGATTTGCAATCACGTGCCGAAGTCCTGAATTGAATCAAATGATTCGCGAACACGCATTGAAGTCCTGAATTGAATCAAATGATTTGTGAACACGCGCCAAAGTCCCAATTTGAATCAAATGATTTGCAAACACACACCGAAGTCCCAAATTGATTCAAATGATTCATGAACACACGCCATAGTCCCGAATTGAATCAAATGATTCGTGAACATGCACCAAAGTCACAAATTGAATCAAATGATTCGCAAAGCCACACCGAAGTCCCGATTTGAATTAAATGATTTGCGAACACGCGCTGGACTCCCAAATTGAATCAAATGATTCATGAACATGCACCAAAGTCCCGAATTGAATCAAATGATTTGCGAACACCCACCAAAGTCCCGAATTGAATGAAATGATTTGCGAACACGCACCAAAGTCCTGAATTGAATCAAATGATTCGCGAACACGCACCAAAGTCCCAAATTGAATCAAATGATTTGCGAACACGCACCAAAGTCCTGAATTGAATCAAATGATTCGCGAACACGCACCAAAGTCCCAAATTGAATCAAATGATTTGCGAACACGCACCAAAGTCCTGAATTGAATCAAATGATTCGCGAACACACTGAAGTCCCAAATTGACTCAAATGATTCGCGAACACGCACCAAAGTCCCAAATTGATTCATATGATTCATGAACACACGCCAAAGTCCCGAATTGAATCAAATGATTCGCGAACACGCACCAAAGTCCCGATCTGAATCAAATGAACACGCGCCAAAGTCCCGATCTGAATCAAATGAACACGTGCCGAAGTCCCGAATTGAATCAAATGATTCGCGAACACGCGCCAAAGTCCCAATTTGAATCAAATGATTTGCGAACACGCACCAAAGTCCCGATCTGAATCAAATGAACACGTGCCGAAGTCCCGAATTGAATCAAATGATTCGCGAACACGCGCCAAAGTCCCAATTTGAATCAAATGATTTGCGAACACGCACCAAAGTCCCGATCTGAATCAAATGAACACGTGCCGAAGTCCCGAATTGAATCAAATGATTCGCGAACACGCGCCAAAGTCCCAATTTGAATCAAATGATTCGCGAACACGCACTGAAGTCCTGAATTGAATCAAATGATTCGTGAACACGCGCCAAAGTCC
The DNA here is from genome assembly GCF_049309525.1 of Garra rufa. Classification (NCBI taxonomy): domain Eukaryota; kingdom Metazoa; phylum Chordata; class Actinopteri; order Cypriniformes; family Cyprinidae; genus Garra; species Garra rufa. The sequence goes on along the minus strand of NC_133383.1, from coordinate 2,868,840 downwards.
CGATCTGAATCAAATGAACACGTGCCGAAATCCCGAATTGAATCAAATGATTTGCGAACACGCACTGAAGTTCCGATCTGAATCAAATGAACACGTGCTGAAGTCCCGAATTGAATCAAATGATTCGCGAACACGCATTGAAGTCCTGAATTGAATCAAATGATTCGTGAACACGCACCAAAGAAAGTTCCGATCTGCATCAAATGAACATGTGCCGAAGTCCCGAATTGAGTCAAATGATTCGCGAACATGCATTGAAGTCCTGAATTGACTCAAATTATTCACAAACAAGCACTGAAGTCTCAAATTGAATCAAATGATTCGTGAACATGCACCAAAGTCCCGAATTGAATCAAATGATTTGCAATCACGTGCTGAAGTCCTGAATTGAATCAAATGATTCGCGAACACGCATTGAAGTCCTGAATTGAATCAAATGATTTGTGAACACGCGCCAAAGTCCCAATTTGAATCAAATGATTTGCAAACACACACCGAAGTCCCAAATTGATTCAAATGATTCATGAACACACGCCATAGTCCCGAATTGAATCAAATGATTCGTGAACATGCACCAAAGTCACAAATTGAATCAAATGATTCGCAAAGCCACACCGAAGTCCCGATTTGAATTAAATGATTTGCGAACACGCGCTGGACTCCCAAATTGAATCAAATGATTCATGAACATGCACCAAAGTCCCGAATTGAATCAAATGATTTGCGAACACCCACCAAAGTCCCGAATTGAATCAAATGATTTGCGAACACGCACCAAAGTCCTGAATTGAATCAAATGATTCGCGAACACGCACCAAAGTCCCAAATTGAATCAAATGATTTGCGAACACGCACCAAAGTCCTGAATTGAATCAAATGATTCGCGAACACGCACCAAAGTCCCAAATTGAATCAAATGATTTGCGAACACGCACTAAAGTCCCGATCTGAATCAAATGATTCGCGAACACGCACCAAAGTCCCAAATTGAATCAGATGATTTGCAAACACGTGCCGAAGTCCATAATAAATCTTTCTCCAGTAAAAAAAGTGGTCTGGTCTGAATCAGGAGACAAATCTTCACAGCTCAAGCACTGTTTACAAGCCAAAACAGCTGTGAAATGTGATAGGACAACAGGACAAAATATTATTATTAATTATAGACTCATATTTCAGCTGAAAGCTACATTTTGAAGTAAAAACGTCTTGATGGATTCGTTTCTTGCACACACTTAGCTTTTGGCTTTACTAGACATCAACTGATGGACTGGAGTGGTGTGGTTTACTTATGGATTACTGTGATGTTTTTATCAGATGTTTGGATTCTGATGGTACCTATTCACACAAGTGACGTAATGCTACATTTCTCCATATCTGATAAAGAAACAAACTCATCCTAATTTTGGATGGCCTGTGAGCGAGTGAACGTTCAGCAAATGTTAATTTTTGTGTGAATTATTCCTTTAAATAATTCTAAGATAGCAAGTAATGAAAAAGTCGTGTGTCTGACCTGTACTGGGGTTGTGCTGGAACCGGGCACGTCTGCGGTGCGGGTAACCGGGAGAGGAGGCACCAGATCGGTCCGAGAGCTACAGATGTGATTGGAAAGACTAAATCAATCTGATCTGAGATCAGCAAGACTGATATGACCACTCTTGACTGCTCAGGATGGACTTACTTGACCTCGGAGAGCACAGACCTCTCGCCGTCCGAACAGTGGGAGCGTCGATACTGCCGGAAGCTCCTGGGAGAATGTGAATGGCGGATCTTGATCGGGTCACCTTGTGTTCTGAAACCAGATACATGCAGTTGGTTGCACATGCAAAGCTTCTTTTCTGTGTTACTGAGAACTCAGCGTTCAGCACACTAACATCTAAAAACATCAGATTTACATACAGCTCATCAGGGACAGTTTTAAAGAGCAGGCCATATGGGTTTTCGAAAATAATCTTTTTAGCAAGTTTGTAACAGCCATCCTTAAATGTAAAAGCTGTTAATCAAAAAAAAGTGCATGATACATAAAAAATATTTTCTCTCAAAAGAAGAAGTCACCTTGTCGTCATATTTTCGAATCCTTTGCCTCTTACTTGAAACAAGCAAAATAATCTGCCAATGGGGTAAGCAAAAGTTTTCAGCTTAAAATAATAATTTTTACTTGTTTTGAAAATCCTCTTTGATTTAAGAATTTTTAGATATTTTGGCTGGAAACAAGACAAAATCTAAGTAAGAAAAGCAGTTTTTGCAGTGAAACTGTTTTGTTTCATCAGTTAGTCGTGTTAGCACTCAGCTAACGTAGCCACAATTATAATTTTGTTAAGTGTTTACAGTTTAGCAACTAAACTTCAGCTTGGACAAAACTCAAAACTAGCCCTATCCACGTTTCGAGGAGCTTTTTTAGGGTGTAAAATACCCACTTTTTGTCGTGGCTCCCCTGGTAAATTCGCATTCCAGGAGCTAAATATGATGTTAACCCGCAGACATCAAAAACAACGCAGACTTGGCAACACAGATGGTAGCACAATCACAACAGGCTTGGCCAGCTGACCAATCAGAGCAGAGTAGGCTTATGGATGGGAGGGGTTTACAGACATCATGTTTAAAGCTAATTCGATATGATTATTTCGAAATTACTGACAAATGACTATGAATAAATGTATATTCTGAGAAAATCAAAATGTTTTCTGAGCTTAGATGCATTTAAATCCAACAGAGGCCTGTTGTAGGGGTCTCCAACACTCTTTAAAGATTTGCTGAGCTGAATAATGCACATTTTCTATGGATTCTAATTGTCAACGTACTGAACTGGGAGTTTTAAAGGGGTCATTTGATGTGGTTTCTTGTTTTCCTTTGTCTTTGTAGTTTTACAAGCTGTTTGTGCATAGATAAGATCTGTAAAGTTGCAAAGCTTAAAGTCTCAGAACCAAAGAGAAATTTATTATAAAAGTTAAGACTCAGCCACATCTTCCTAAAACGGCTCGTTCAAACACGCCTCCACTTGTCGACGTCACAAGGTGAGTAGATTAGCATAAAACCGCCCATATGTATATGGAAAGAAAGAAGGCGTAACTTTTACCGGCTGTAGTAGTGTTGCAGTCACCATGTTGTGGAGACGCAGTGCGTTTCATTGCGAAAGCGAAAGTACTTTGTTTTCATTCCAAATGAGGACACAACTAGAAATCAGTGGTTAAGTTATATTTACAACACTGTTCCGGAACAGTACAAATGCAAATATTTGAGTGGACGATGCGCATTTCACAGAGGACTGTTTCCTGAACCTGGGAGAGCAGCTTACAATGCCAGCTGTACAGTCGTGGCCAAAAGTTGTGAGAATTACATAAATATTGGAAATTGGAAAAGTTGCTGCTTAAGTTTTAATAATAGCAATTTGCATATCCTCCAGAATGTTATGAAGATTGATCAGATGAATTGCATAGTCCTTCTTTGCCATGAAAATTAACCTAATCCCGAAAAAAAACTTTCCACTGCATTGTTAAGAAGGCTTCAGGGCGTCCAAGAAAGTCCAACAAGCGCCAGGATCGTCTCCTAAAGAGGATTGAGCTGCGGGATCGGAGTGCCACCAGTGCAGAGCTTGCTCAGGAATGGCAGCAGGCAGGTGTGAGCGCATCTGAACACACAGTGAGGCCAAGACTTTTGGAAGATGGCCTGGTGTCAAGAAGGGCAGCAAAGAAGCCACTTCTCTCCAAAAAAAAACATCAGGGACAGATTGATCTTCTGCAAAAAGTCTGGCGAATGGACTGCTGAGGACTGGGGCAAAGTCATATTCTCCGACGAAGCCTCTTTCCGATTGTTTGGGGCATCTGGAAAAAGGCTTGTCCGGAGAAGAAAAGGTGAGCGCTACCATCAGTCCTGTGTCATGCCAACAGTAAAGCATCCTGAGACCATTCATGTGTGGGGTTGCTTCTCATCCAAGGGAGTGGGCTCACTCACAATTTTGCCCAAAAACACAGCCATGAATAAAGAATGGTACCAAAACACCCTCCAACAGCAACTTCTTCCAACAATCCAACAACAGTTTGGTGAAGAACAATGCTTTTTCCAGCACCATAAGGCAAAAGTGATAACTAAGTGGCTCGGGGACCAAAACGTTGATATTTATGGACCATGGCCTGAAAACACCCCAAATCTTAAAACTTGTGGTCAATCCTCAAGAGACGGGTGGACAAACAAAAACCCACTAATTCTGACAAACTCCAAGAAGTGATTATGAAAGAATGGGTTGCTATCAGTCAGGATTTGGCCCAGAAGTTGATTGAGAGCATGCCCAGTCGAATTGCAGAGGTCCTGAAAAAGAAGGGCCAACACTGCAAATACTGACTCTTTGCATAAATGTCATGCAATTGTCGATAAAAGCCTTTGAAACGTATGAAGTGCTAGTAATTATATATCAGTACATCACAGAAACAACTGAAACAAAGATCTAAAAGTACGCAAAGGGTTAAGGCTATAAAGTGGGGCAATCCCAATGTTACAAGGACAGTCTGCGCTTCTGACTGATGGCCTGTAAGTACGTTTTTTATATTTAAAGTACTGATTTTCAAATGCGAGTTTTGAGCAGTGTAGAGTAGTGCTTGTTGTTTCTCGTTCTACGATTGCAAATGGAGATACGGTGCTATGTTTACCCGGTGCGACGCAACACAATGCGTAAAAAGACAGTATGAGTCAATATAATTACTTGTTATGTCCCCACTGTGTGCAACAAATGCTTTGTTTATAATGGGTTTTATTTGTTTCTGTCTCGTCGCGCCGAAAAACGGCATGGTAAGGAGCGTAACATTTCAGTCACATGCTTAAGGTATTCGGCCAATCACAACGCACCGGATAGCTGGCCAATCAGAGAACACCTCGGTTTCCATCAACAACTTGTTTTGTAAAAATCAAAGCGCTTCAGAAAGGCAGGGCAGAGAGGAGCAACAATAATGTACAGTATGTGGAAAATAATGTTTTTTAAACCTCAAACTGCATAAACACATAACATTACAACAAATACACAGAATAATGCTCTTTTTAGCAACATCATATGACCCCATTAACACGTTGACTGAGACAGGCTTAAATTAAAGGATTACCCCTTTACTTACCCCTATTTCATCAAAGATATTCAGGTCTTTCTTTCTTTAGTTGCAAGGAAATTAAGTTTTTTGAAGAAAACATTCCAGGATTTTTCTCTATATAGTGAACTTCAATGGTGCTTAATGGATTGAAGGTTAAAAATGCGGTTTCAATGCAGCTTCAAAGGGCTCTAAAAAATCGCCCTACCTCACTACAGAGTGCACAAATCGCATAGCAAGACAAAATGAGCATTTGAGGTTAAAAAGTATATACAGTGCCTTGCAAAAGTATTCATACCCCTTCATTTTTTTTCACATTTTGTTTTGTTGCAGCATTATGTTAAACTGCTTTAAACAAAAAAAAAATCCACATCAATCTACATCTCATACTCAAATTTCAAATTTATTAGAAATAAAAAAACTGAAAATATCCCGTTGCATAAGTATTCATACCCTTTTCTGGGACACTTTAAACTGTGGCACATTCATTTGAATGAGTCTGATTTAGAAAAGCACACACCTCCCAGAAAAGGTCTAACAGCTGAAAATGCATATCAGAGCAAAAACCAAGTCCTGAGGTCAAGATAACTGCCTTTAAACCTGTCATAGAGGGCTCCAATACAATATTAGGACACTTTAATAATAGTAACTTAACTACTTTGCAGTTGAAGAAAGAAAGACAAGAACTTCTTGGATGACATGGCATTGAGTAAATTATCATATGCTTTTTTAAGCATATAAATTTGGGTTTTTAATTTTAATGGGATATCAGTGTTTAATCTATTTCTTGAATTGTTTGACTGTTGACTGTTTGATTTGACTCACTTCACTTTCTCGTAAGGAATCTCCTTTAGCTGCTCCTCCGTGAGACCTGAAGGATCGACCAGCTCTTTCCTGCACACAAACACATCATGATCATCACTGTTTGTCTCCTGCCTTTTAGAGATGGAGTCTGATCATTGACGAGAGTGTCGTTAAACTCACTGGATGTGCTTCCAGAGCTGCTCTTTAGCATGGACATCAGGACTTCGTCTATGATTAATAAGGAAAAAAAAAAAGAGTTCAATGACAGATTTTATTTATGACATATGAAATCATAGTCAGAATCATGTTTTTTAATTCAACATATTTGATATATCAAGCTTTTATAGCTCATATGTGACCCTGGACCACAGGTATATTTGTAGCAATAGCCAAAAATTCATTGTATGGGTCAAAATGATACATTTTTATTTTATGGCAAAAATCATTAGGATATTAAGATATTTTGTAAACTTCCTACCGTAAAAATTTATCAAAAATTTTTGATTAGTAATATGCATTGCCAAGAACTTCATATGGACAACTTTAAAGGCAATTTTCTCAATATTTTCATTTTTTTGCTCCCTCAGGTTCCAGAGTTCAAATATTCGGCCAAATATTGTCCTAACACACCATACATTAATGGAAAGCTTATTTATTCAGCTTTTAGATTATATGCAAACTTCAAAAAATTTGAACAAAAAAAAAGACTCTTATGACCCTTATGTTTTGTGGTCTAGGGTCACATATAGTCTGATATAGTTGAGAATGAGGAGAAAAAACAGCTTAATTTTATTCAGAGGCCCAAACTGAGCAAAAATATGCAGTTTGGTGAAGATGTGAATATTTATATGGATAAAAAGAGATGAAATTCTGATGTTTGTAATGTAAATCCATTAGATATTTATAAAAGTCCAGCAGATACTGATGTAAAATGATCTGTATCTCCAAATAATATGTCGTAGTAAGATGAGAATGGAAAGATCCAAACAGATTTTATTTATGATTTAACCCTACTGTATCATATTTGTAGGTCCTCTAAATGATCAACATGATTGAACATGTAACACAATCTACTAAATGCCTTCAAACAGTCATCTAATTGATAGTTTAGAGTTTTTTATCTAGTAAAAGCTCTTTTAGAGTAATTGTACAAACGTCCTCTTTCAGCTCATGCTTCTTTACGATAACTGTAGTAATATATAATAACTGAAGCAGATTGGCTTTACTTGATTCTGCATGAATCTTTTTAGTCGGGATCTTTTGAGGAACGTTAGTTTCCAGAAGCTTTACTTTCATTCTTCCTCAGTGGAGAAATGATCTTCACAAGCCTCTAAAACATCTCACATCTTTTGAGGAACGTTGATTTGTTCATCTCTCAATCATCATTGGATTGCATCGCATTATGTTTGGATCTTTTCAGTCTCATCTTACCACAATGTATAATTCACAGACACAGATTGACGGCTGATATTTAGATCATTTCATGTCAGTATCTGTTGTACTTTTTTAAGATCTAATGGGTTCACGTTACAAACATTAGAATTTCATCTCTTTTTGTCCATATAAATATTCACATCTTCACCAAACTGCATATTTTTGCTCAGTTTGGGCCTCTGAATAAAATTAAGCTATTTTTTTCTCCATATTTTCACTATATCAAAATGTGACCCTGGATCACAAATCTAGTCATAAGGGAAAATTATATAATCTAAAAGCTGAATAAATAAGCTTTCCACTGATGTATGGTGTGTAAGGACAACATTTTAAATCTGGAACCTGAGGGTGCAAAAAAAAAAACAAATCTAAATATTAAGAAAATCGCCTTTAAAGTTGTCCAAATGAAGTTCTTAGCAATGCATATTACTAATCAAAAATTAAGTTTTGATTAAATTTTACGGTATGAAATTTACAAAATATCTTCATGGAACATGATCTTAATATCCTAATGATTTTGGCATAAAGAAAAATCAATAATTTTTACCCATACAATGTATTTTTGGCTATTGCTACAAATATACCTGTGGTCCAGGGTCACATATGAGCTATAAAAGCTTGATGTATCAAATACGTTAAATTAAAAAACATGATTCTGACTATGATTTCTCATGTCAGGCTTTACAGGGTTAATAGTTTGAGATGCTTACGATCGCGAGCGGTGCCGTGAGCGCCGATGATTGGGATCATTGGGTGTTTTTTCTTTCTGTCTGCGCAGCACAACCTCCCACTGCGGAGCAGAATCAACCATCTCATTTTCCTGCCGGGACCTGCAGCACACAGACGTAATTTTACATGGTTGTAGTAGTGAATGTAATCATATGGTGACTCGAATTCTTGCTTTCTTTCAAAGATTTTTCCAATTTCCTACAATAATGGTTTTAATTTACAATGTCCATATATTTCAGGAGCTCTGCGCTCTTTTATTGTCCTGACAGCTCAATAACCCACCGGTTTCTTTTTTTACGATGTTCCCTGTTGGAATTCTCAGATTCGCTGCCACTGCTGGTGTTTCCACGGGAACGGGACCTAAAGGGGCCAATCACAGAGGTTAAAGGTGACAAGATACAATGAGAGGGAGGTTATCAAGAAAACAAAAAACAACAAAAAACAAAAAACAAAATGAACATTTGCTGAAGGTCATCTAAGATGTAAATGAGTTTGTTTCTTCATTAGATTTGGAGAAATGTAGCATTCCATCACTTGCTCACCAACAGATGTGAATGGGTGCCGTCAGAATGAGAACCACAATAATCCACAAGTAATCCACACCACTCCAGTCAACCAGATAACATTTGAGAAGACAAAGCCTGCGTTTTTCTAAGAAATAAATCCATCATTAAGACGTTTATAACTAAATTACGAGTCCATAATCGATAATAGCACTTCCTACAGTACGGCACCCATTCACATCCATTGGTGAGCAAGTGATGTAATGCTACATTTCTCCAAATCTGACGAAGAAACAAACTCATGCACTGGAGTGGTGTGGATCACTTGTGATGTTTTTATCAGCTGTTTGGTCTCTCATTATGACGGCACCCATTCGCATCTATTAATGAGCAAGTGCTGCAAATGCTACATTTTGCCAAGTCCGATGAAGAAATAAACTCATGGATAGGAGTGGTGTGGATTATTTGTGGATTATTGTAATGATTTATCAGCGGATTGGACTCTCATTCTGACGGCACCCATTCACATTTATTGGTGAGCAAGTGATGAAATGCTACATTCCTCCAAATCTGATGAAGAAACAAACTCATAGACTGGAGTGGTGTGGATTATTTGTGGATTATTGTAATGATTTATCAGCCGATTAGACTCCCATTCTGACGGCACCCATTCACATCCATTGGTGAGCAAGTGATGGAATGCTACATTTCTCCAAATCTGATGAAGAAACAAACTCATGGACTGGAGTGGATTACTTACGATGTTTTTATCAGCTGTTTGGTCTCTATTTATGATGGCACCCATTAGCATCTATTAATGAGCAAGTGCTGCAAATGCTACATTTTGCCAAATCTGATGAAGAAACAAACTCATGGACTGGAGTGGTGTGGATTATTTGTGGATTATTGTAATGATTTATCAGCCGATTAGACTCCCATTCTGACGGCACCCATTCACATCCATTGGTGAGCAAGTGATGGAATGCTACATTTCTCCAAATCTGATGAAGAAACAAACTCATGGACTGGAGTGGATTACTTACGATGTTTTTATCAGCTGTTTGGTCTCTAATTATGATGGCACCCATTCGCATCTATTAATGAGCAAATGCTGCAAATGCTACATTTTGCCAAATCTGATGAAGAAACAAACTCATGGACTGGAGTGGTGTGGATTATTTGTGGATTATTGTAATGATTTATCAGCCGATTAGACTCTCATTCTGACGGCACCCATTCATATCCATTGGTGAGCAAGTGATGGAATGCTACATTTCTCCAAATCTGACGAAGAAACAAACTCATGCACTGGAGTGGTGTGGATTATTGTGATGTTTTGATCAGCTGTATGGACTCTCATTCTGATGGCACCCATTCACATCCATTGGTGAGCAAGTGATGGAATGCTACATTTCTCCAAATCTGACGAAGAAACAAACTCATGCACTGGAGTGGTGTGGATTACTTGTGATGTTTTTATCAGCCTTTTGGACTTTCATTCTGACGGCACCCATTCACTTCCATTGGTGAGCAAGTGATGGAATGCTACATTTCTCCAAATCTGACAAAGAAACAAACTCATCTACATTTTGGATGACCTGAAGGTGAGTAAATCCTCAGCAAATGAGCTAGTTCTTTAACACACTCCATTCTGCATATTATGTCTCAAGAAAATGCCAAAAATCTGTCTGGTTCTATTTAAAACCCAGCCAGCGACGAACTCAAAGAAATTGTCTTGCCATGAAAAGCATAAATTAGAAAATCAAACAGCTGTTAGACACCAAACACCAATTGTTACCATTCTGTAACGTTATATTAGTTGCAAAGCTGTTGAAATCTAAAGGAACAACGATTAAAAGCAAACCTTCTCCTGTACTGTTTGCTGGCCTGTGGGTCGTCAGTAGTTTGACCTCTCCTGTCGAGACAAAACAAAATGAAGGGCGTTTAAAGAGAAACACAGACTGTTTTATCATCTCTGACAGACAGACAGACACAAACGCCTGCGCCGCTTTCAGGATTTATCAGTATTTATTTATTCTCAGCCATTCTTTCATCAGTTCCTCGCCTGCGGCAGGACTCACGTCTTATTGATGCCCAGAGGCAACAACTCATAACTAGAGGAACTTTCAACTCCTTTACCGCATGACAATAAAGCTTAAGCTAAAAAATAATCATTTTAGAAATACTTAACCATATTTGTGTGATGCCAAACACCTTTTATCACTAGATATTCAATGTGTTGTTGTTTTAAATTAAACCAAATTTTAAATTAAATGCAAGCAGTGTAATTTTTTTCATTATTTATGTACTACTATAGTTTTTATTAGCTTTTATTTTTACACTTTCAGCTTTCCAGTTAGCAATTTTAATGCTTCAACTTAAACTAAACATCAATTAGAAATGTTGCATTATTAAAACTCAAATTAGTGCTTTAAAACAATTAATCGCGATTAATCGCATCCAAAAATAAAGTTTCTGTTTACAGAATTTTAATCTATGTGTGTGTACTGTGTATATTTATTATGCATATATAAATACACATATAATATATGTATAACTAAGAAAAATGTTGTTTATATATTAAAAATATTTATATATAATATCAATTATATGAATATAAATTTATACATGTAAATACATATAAATGTAAAAATATATACTATGTGTGTGTGTATTTATATAATAACAGTATAAACACATATACTGTGTATATTTATGTTTCTGATTCTGATATTTTATGTTAATAAAAACATTTATTTTTGATGCGATTAATTGCGATTAATCGTTTGACAGTACTGATTAAAATGAAAACTGGAAATATAAAAAATAAAATAAAATAGATAAAAGATAATTGAAAAGATTAGTAAATACAACTAAATAAATAAATCAAGCTGAAGCTCTAAAATAAAAGCTATATAGAAATAAAAATATAAAATAACATAATATATAATTATATATATAATATTAAGAAACTAATAAAAATGACTAAAGCACAAAAAATGAAAATTTAAATGAAAACTAACTGTATTAAGTGTACGTTAAAATTATTATAATTTTTATAATTATAATTTACTAAAATAAATACAACTAAATGAAAAAAGCTGTAAAAAATCAAATTAATATAGTAATAAAAATGAAAAAGTGAAAAAGGAGGTAATAAAAATGACTAAAATACAAAATTACTCAAACTTAATTACTTGCTAAATTATTAAAACTTAATTACTTGCTAAAAAAACCTAATTACTAAAACTGAATTACTAAAAAAAAAAATATTATTATAAATTATAAATAAATACAACTAAATGAAAAAGGTAAGTGTTAAAATTAAATCCATATAGTAATTAAAATGAAAAAGTAAAAAGGGTAATAACTAAAGCACAAAATTTGTAAAACTTAATTAATAAAACAAAATGACTCAAACTTAATTATTTGCTAAATTACTATAACCTAATTACTACAACAAAATTACTAAATAACTAAAATAAATATTATTACAAATGATAAAAAATACAACTAAATGAAAAAGGTAAGTGTTAAAATTAAATCCATATAGTAATAAAAATGAATAAGTAAAAAAGGTAATAACTAAAGCACAAAATTCATAAAAATAACTAAAAAAATAATAAATTACTAAAAAAAACAGAACAGCATTTATTCAAGATAGAAATGTTATCTAACACTATAAGTCTTTATTATAAATTTAACACATCCCTGCTAAATAAAGTATTAATTTCTTTCAAAAAGAGAAAGAAAGAAAAAATGACTGACCTTAAACTTTGAACGAGGTGTTTATTGTGACAAAAGTTTTCTATTTTAAACAAATGCTGTTCTTTTTAACATTTTATTTATTAAAGAATCCTGAAAACTGTTTTCAATACTAAATTGATCATAAATCAGCATATTAGATTGATTTCTGAAGGATCATGTGAAAATCCAGCTTTGCATCACAGGAATAAATTATAATTTAAAGTAAATTAAAATAGAAAACCACTATTTTGAATTGCATTAATATTTCATATCATTACAGATTTTTTCTGTATGTTTAATCAAGTAAACACAGCCTTGATGAGCAGAAAAGCTTTAAAAAGCATTAAAAATCTTAAGTTTATAGTTTGAGTTAACAATAATCCTGGATGCTACTCTTTGTGTTTGGCTTCTTGCTACATGTGAGGAGTGACAAATAACATGTTTTCCAGTTTATTTCCACTAGAGGGAGCAAATGCATCTGGATTGGTGTTTAAGTGACTTTTCGTGCACTTTTTCAAATGCATTAACACTCAATGTCATAAATGAGTGGCATGCATGCGGACACAATGGTGCACACCTGCGGCGGGCCGAGTTAGACGTCTCGTTCTCGCTGCCTCCTGAGGGTGAACGTCTGTGAGCTTTAGGGAATTTGGGAGATTTGTTCCGCTCGCTGGCCGAGTTGTACAGGCCGCTGAGGAAAAACAAAGAAGGGGACAGCTTAGTGAAGACAAGAATGCACAAACAAAACAGTCGCAAAAACTACAATGGCATTAGTATGGAATACCATAATAAAATAGCATGAATATGAATCAGTTCTGTTATTGTTAACTAAAACCAAACTGAAATAATGTTAACATAAAATAGAAATAAAATAATCTTAAGTTGGAGTATTAAAATTAAAGCTGTATTGAAAAAAAGTAAAAAAATAAAAGTAAAAGTAATAAATAGTAATAAAAATGAAGCAATAAAAATTAAATAAAAAATTAATTACTTGCTAAATTACTGAAAAAAATTATAAATTACTTAAAAAAATTCAAAGACTGAAAAAAATATAATAAATTATATATATATATATATATATATATATATATATATATATATATATATATATATATATATATATATATATATATATATAAATACAACTAAATGAAAGTGTGTTAAAATGAAATCCATATAGTAATAAAAGTGAAAAAGTAAAAAAGTCATAAAAATGACTAAAGCACAAAATTACAAAAATGTATTTACTTGCTAAATTCTCAAACAAAATGAATGAATTACGAATATATATGACATCCATATAGTAATAAAAATTAAAAAGTCAAACTAATTTTGCTAAACTAAATCAAGCAAAATGACTAAATTACTTTAATTATAAATTATAAATAAATACAACTAAAAGAAAAAGGTAAGTGTTCAAATTAAATCCATATAGTAATAAAAATGAAAAAGTAAAAAAAGTAATAACTAAAGCAATATATTATTATAAATAAATCCAACTTAATGGAAAAAGGTGTTCAAATTAAATTCATATAGTGATAAAAATGAAGTAATGAAAATGAAAAAGTAATAAAAGCTAATAAAAATAACTAAAGCACAAAATTACTAAAAAATGCAAATATAGACTGAAAATATATTATTATAAATAAATACAACTAAATGAAAAAAGGTGAGTGTTAAAATTAAATTCATATAGTGATAAAAATGAAATAAATATGAAAAAGTAAAAAAAGTAATAAAAATGATTAAAGCACAAATTACTAAAAATTAATTACAAAAAAATGATAAATTACT
>NC_133383.1:2802147-2854260 GCF_049309525.1 Garra rufa | reverse complement strand
AACAAAATTAAAAAACTTAGAGCAAAATTACAAATGAAAATTAAAAGCCAATTCAAAATATTAATAAACAGCCCAATTAAGACATATTTATGCTGAAGTACCATAATTAAAGCTGTATAAAAGCTAATTCTACCAATAAATAAATAAATAAACTAAAAATGACTAAAGCACATAACATTATTAATCCCTAAACTAAAATGAAAACTGAAAATATAAACATAAAACATCAATCAAAATATTTCAATATATTAATAAATACTATAAAATGTACAAAATAATACTAAAAGATCACTGATATGAATCCAACAGTACCATGGTGAATATGAGATATATCTGTGTGCATTGTTATTTGTTTTTGTCCACAGACTGTCAGTTCTGTACCTTGGTGGAGCATCTTCTTCCCATGGTGCACTGGGCTTGTTCTGCTGCTCTGAAGTGCTGTCTGTCTTTGCTTTGGGACTTTGGGGAAACACAATGAAACAAGTGTTAAGCCTCAGTGGTTTCATTTGTAATAAAAGCTTGAGTTGCAGAAAAAAACTGCTTTTTTTTAGCACGATTAACATGTTGTTAGCATGTTTCTAGCATGATTAGCAAGTTACTAGCATGTTACTATCATTAATAAAAAATATATAAACATGCTACTACTATGATTAGCATGTTACTAGCATGATTAGCATGTTGCTAGCATGTTTCTAGCATGACTAACAAGGCACTAGCATGTTTCTAACATGATTAGCATCTTACTAGCGTGTAGCTAGAATGATGTTAACATTATGTTAGCATTACTAGCATGATTAACAAGTTGATTAGCATGTTGTTAGCATTTTACTAGCATGATTAGCATGTTGTTAGCCTGTTTCTTACATGATTAGCATGTTGTTAGCATGTTTCAAACATTATTAGCATGTTCTTACCGTGTTTCTACCATGATTTGCAAGTTATTAACATGCAACTAGCATGATTAGCATTTCGTTCGCATGTTACTAGCATGATTAGCATGTTGCTAGCATGTTTCTAGCATGATAAGCACGTTTCTAACATGATTAGCATGTTACTAACGTGTAGCTAGCATGATTAGCTGTTAGCATTACTAACATGATTAGGAAGTTACTAGCATGATTAACATGTTTCTAACATTATTATCATGTTGTTAGCATGTTTATAGCATGATTAGCAAGTTATATGCATGTTATTAACATGATTAGCATGTTTCAAAATTATTATCATGTTGTGTTTCTAGAATGATTAGCAAGTTATTAACATGCTACTAGCATGATTAGCATGTCGTTAGCATGTTACTAACATGATTAGCATGTTGCTAGCATGTTTCTAGCATGATAAGCATGGCACTAACATGTTTCTAACATGATTAGCATGTTACTAGCGTGTAGCTAACATGATTATCTGTTAGCATTACTAACATGATTAGGAAGTTACTAGCATGATTAACATGTTTCTAACACTATTAGCAAGTTATTAGCATGTTATTAACATGATTAGCATGTTGTTAGCATTTTTCTAACATGACTAGCATGTTGTTAGCATGTTTCAAACATTATTAGCATGTTGTGTTTCTAGAATGATTAACAAGTTATTAACATGCTACTAGCATGATTAGCATGTCGTTACCATGTTACTAGCATGATTAGCATGTTGCTAGCATGTTTCTAGCATGATAAGCAAGGCCCTAGCATGTTTCTAACACGATTAGCGTGTTACGTGTAGCTAGGATGATTAGCTGTTAGCATTACTAGCATAATTTAAGAAGTTATTAGCATGATTAACATGTTTCTAGCATGATTAGCAAGTTATTAACATGGTACTAACATGATTCGCATTTTGTTAGCATGTTTCTAGCATTATTAACATGTTAACGCATTTCTAGCATGATAAGCAAGGCACTAGCTTGTTTTGAACATTATTAGCATGTTACTAGCATGTAGCTAGCATGATTAGCATGTTACTAGCATGTTTCTAGCATGATTAACAGGTCACTAACATGATTCTAGCTGCTAGGCTAGGTTAGATAGAAGATTTGAAGACTAAAATCACAGTTTGCAGTGAAAGAGTGACTCTTGAGCAATAAAACATCTTCTGGATGACTGTAATGAACCACATAAAACCTAATGAAGGTGATGAGTACCTCTTGACAGGTGTCAGTGCAGTGCTTTTGGACTGGCCTTCACTCGTGTTCTCCATCTTGGTGACCGCTTGGCCTCCGTTGCTCCGCCCTAAAGCACAAAATTCCCGAACATGAGTCTTTTGTGGCCAAAAACATCAGTCCATGCAGTTCACCAGAACAATTCCTGCGTCCATCTGTATCCTCCACTCCAGCCCTCTCTAGACTCAGCTCTATTGTTTCTGGTGACTGAAGGCTGTTTCCATGATTAAGTGTGTGAGAACAATAGCGTTGCGGTACATGTGTCGAGGTCAGGAGTGACCTGCACCGATCCCTGAAGCTTCACACACATTCCTGTCTCAGCCCAACGACAACAGCGTTTATCTCAATCACATGCCTGTGGAGCGCTGAAGTGAACGCACTTTCACAAAGAGCAGCATCAGCTCAGGTGGAACCGAACGGCGTGATCGCACACCTGAGCTCTGGGCTTCTTTTAACGCTCCGTTGCAGGGCCTAAAATTAACACTCACCAAGCAGTTAATTGCAAGTACTTTTTCACGAAATATAACAATGCAATGTAGTGAAAACAACAGCCGTTTTTTAAAGAAACTCGCTGTTTCTGATGTAAGCGTATAAAATAATGTTTTCTGAAGACAAGATCATCATGACTAGCTGTTCATAAACGACAAGAGCAAATCAAATCACACTAGATAAAAAAAGTTTGTCAAGACAGACTTTAGGTTGGCTTGAGAAAGCCTGGCTTGAAAGTTTAAAGCAGCTGTAAAAGCTTGAAGTTTTGAACTTCATATAGATAGATTAGATGATTAGCATGTTGCTAGAATGATAAGAATGTAGTTAGCATGATTCTAACGTTTTTCTAGCATGTTTAGTATGTTTCTAGCAAGATTAGCAAGTTTCTAACATGATTAGCAAGTTGCTAGCATGTTTCTAGCATTATTAACATGTTACATTATTAGCATGTCATTAGCATGTTTCTAGCATGATTAGCAAGTTTCTGGCACGTTTCTAACATGTTTAGCACGTTGCTACCATTTTTGTATGGTAGCCTCATAAATTTGGTCTGATGATCATATAGGTCCCAACTTTCAAAAACATCACAATCCGCTTTCTCTTTCTTTCCAAACTGCTCTGTAGCTTGCGCTCCAGTGGCGTCTGCCGTTGCTAAGCAACCATGACCTGCGCTCTCCATAAATACGCGAAAGTTTCAGCAAAGGATAAATGGATTTTCAGCATCAAAAACCGCTTGCAGTAGCTCTGCTATTATATTTATTCAAAAATGTTTATTCCTGTACAGCTATGATAATCTGTTTCTCCAACGTGCCAGTGCTTCCAATGTTATGAAGGGAAAGGATGAAGCTGATTGGTTGGTTCATGTCACATGACCTGCGGTGCGCTTGCAGCATTCTGAAAAGTTGAGATGTTTCAAAGTCCCTTTTAGGCAAGTCATGTCACTCGGCGGCCATCTTTGAAACGCCTCTCGGGCAGGCAAGTGCAGCTCCTATCTCTCTGAATAGGGAAACATCAAATTCTCCAAATCTGTTCACCAAGCTTACGGTTAAATTTCATATTTTAAATCTCCAAAGAAATCCAACAAGAACTGCCTCATAAATATGGTCCCTTGTGCTCCAATAGCATTAAAAAAACGCTTATTTTTCCGACTAAATGAGCCAGTTATGGAGTTATTTATGTGCCAAAATTAAACAAACAAATACAGTGTTTTGCAAACAAACACAATCTGCTTTGCAAAGAAAAAACTTTCAAACAAACAAAAAGTACTATGCACAAACACAAGTCAATTTGAGAGAAAATGCAGAGGTATAACAAATATGTGACCCTGGACCACAAAACCAGTCATAAGGTTAAATTTTACAAAACTGAGATGCATACATCATATGGAAGCTCAATGAATAAGCTTTCTATTGATGTATGGTTTGTTAGGATAGGACAATATTTGGCTGAGATACATCTATTTGAAAATCTGGAATCTGAGGATGCAAAAAAATCAAAATCCTGAGAAAATCACCTTTAAAGTTGTCCAAATTAAGTTCTTAACAATGCATATTACTAATCAAAAATTACATTTTGATAGGTTTACAGTAGGAATTTTACAAAAAATCTTAATGTAACATGATCTTTACTTAATTTCCTAATGATTTTTGACATAAAAAAAAAAATCAATAATTTTGACCCATAGCATGTATTTTTGGCTATTGCTACAAATATACCCCAGCGACTTAAGACTGGTTTTGTGCTCCAGGGTCACATATATGCATTGTGTGTTGCAAATATATATATATATATATTTTGTGAGGAAAACTTGGCTTTCTCACACATGTGCAGACAGATTTTCTCACAAATGCAATGGAGCAACTTCCTCTTGCAAACGATTGGCTCTTTCATTAAGAAGGCGGGGCTTCGCGGCCATGATGAACGTTGCATTTTTCCCATTTAAAACTATACGAGTGACATGTCTTGGGTATTCTATAGTCTTTGGATGTTTTTATCTCGATGCGGCGCGTTCGCGAATGGAAAAAACGTCTCCATTCTGAGCGCGCATACCGCGCGTCTACATTTGAAAAACATTTGAAATTTGAGCGCGCAAAAGACGCGACATGTGAACTGCTCCTAACAGTTTAGAAAATACGTTCAGTACACTGATCTATATAATTCTCTATTATAGATCAGTGGTTCAATGTCACGATCTGGGCAACGAGTGATGTGGATGTTGTCACATGACTGCATTTTGGTTTGTTTCAACTGGTTCGGACCAGGGGTGCGTTTCCCATACAACGACGTAACTCGCTGATTAACTTACATAGTACGATGCATTGTTGCGGAAACAAACTAGCTAGTCACGAGTGTTTCCCGAACATGGTCGCATCTCCGTCGTTTGAACCACATTAGTTCAACAACTTAGGGCCGTTGTTAATGACGTCACCGAGTAATAACTTCTGCTATTTAACTGATTAGGGATCTCAAAAATGCAGCCATATTGAACATGGCACCTAATGACTAATTTACTATTTTTGTTCCCTGTCATTTCGCTTTATTTGATGTTTGATTCATCGCGTGTTCTCTCTTACGTCATACTCCGGGGTTCCCTCAGGTATTTGTGCACATGCGCACTATTCATAAACAACGCTTATAGAGGACGCACAAAAATACATAGAGTAAAACGCATTTATTTTTAGATAAAATTGAGGATATAGATTGTACTGCGTGTTAGCTTGCAAACTGTGACCAAGAACATAATTTATTAAGCCCACATGTCTTACTAACAAGCAACGATGCTTCTAACCACAGGTTGAGAGCTGTAGTTCCAACCACGTAAGTTTGTGACGCTGTTTGCGAATGTTCGTTTGAACTATGGTGTTGGGAAACACCCAATCGTTGAACTATGTTGGTAACGACGGAACTTGCGACCATAGTTGGCTAACGATGCTTTTGGGAAACGCATCCCGGAGCAATCAGTGTGGTGTGAAAAGGACCCAAAACTAGGGTTGTTCCGATTCCGATACTAGTATCGGAAATGCCGCCGATACCACAAAAAAATCTAGCATCGGAATCGGCGAGTACTTGAACCCACGTACCGATCCGATACCATTTTCTTAAGATATGTTATTCCCGCTAGCAAATCAGAAGCCAGTTCTTCTTCGCGGCTCAGAATGCAAACAGTGTTGCCACAAGCAACCACTGTTTAGAGCAGCGAAGAAGAAATACAAATGTGCTAGCAGTTTGTCCGCTAAAACGGCGGCATGTCTCATATGTAGGGCTTTTTGATTTCTGCGATGCGGAAAACACGGACGGAATCGTGGAATCCAGTCAAAATGGAACTTACAGTTTAACGCGGAACGTCACGGAATTTGTCAAAGTTTGATGCATTAATCAAAGGTAGTTCATTACACTTAAATCAAATCGTGATATGGACCAATATTAAGCCAAAAACCGACTGTTTAAATATGAATTAATGCGTGGTTCTGTGTTAATGAATTGTACAGGCGCGTGGTTTGTTTACTCCTTGTACTGAAGCGCGCGGGACACTTGCGGTAATATTAAAGGGCTCCAGACTGTGACCAATTTTTCTGCCAGTGTTACTAATTTTCGTGAGCGGTCACACTGGCGCGACCACCGCGTCGTTCAACTCATAAGCTCTGCCATTTCTGTCTCAGATAAGAAACATAAAATGGCACGCGAAACGAAAGTGAAACTAACACGACACGTTTGAGCTGCTCAGTGCTGACCGTTTATCAGCTTGGACTGCAGTGCAAACAAACTTGCACAAACCCCGAACAGCTTTATTCGGGAGCCAACGTTGATTTTGCAACACTGTTACTGCTGCGAGATGCAGTGAGGAGCATTTGAAAATGCCGCACAATGAATAAGGTTGCTGCGAGATCTAGTGAGAATCTTTCAAATTCTGGCCAAAATTCTCTGTTATAAACAGGGCTGATGTACGTCAGAAAACCAGATTAGTAATACTAACTATATGAAAAAATATTACTGTCAAATGTATGTCATATAATAAAAATACTCTAGTTCACTGTATATATCACTGTATATTTGTTTTATTAAGGAATAAGTCTGAAGCACACAATAAAATAATTTATTAGTATTATCTACAGCTGTATATACAATTACACACCCAGGTATCGGATTAGTACTCGGTATCGGCCGATACCCAGAGCCCAGGTATCGGAATCGGTATCGGGAAGGAAAAAAGGGTATCGGAACATCTCTACCCAAAACGGCAGAAAATACTACAATTATATCCTTTATTTAACCAGGAGAAGCCCACTGAGATTAAAAATCTCTTTTGCAAGGGAGACCTGGCCAAGATAGGCAGCTAAGTTACATCACAACAGTACATACATACAAAGACAAAATAAAAACAAATAAATAAATAAATAAAGAAACAGTTTGAAGGCCAATTTTTACAATGAAATCTCAGTTAAAAACATTGACATATGAGGGAGTCCAACTCGAAACATCTCATTTTTGACTTAAAAACACTCACAGGAATCAATTTACTAAGTTTTAAGTTGTTCTGCAGCAAATTCCATGTGAAGGGTGCAGAATAAACAAAGGCCCTTTTACTCAGCTCAGTTCTGACATGTGGGACAGAAAGCAAGACAACAGCCTGAGAACGGAGAGAATAATGACCAGTAATTTTTTTCTTAAGAAGTGAACATAAATAGGATGGAAGCACACCAAGAATAGCCTTATATATAAAGGTGTACCAATGACAGAGCCTCCGTGTGGCCAGAGCAGACCATCCCACACGAGAGTACAGCTCACAGTGGTGGCTGCAAGCTTTACAGTTGGTGATAAATCTCAACGAGGCATGATAGGCTGCATCGATCATATGAAGGCATTGAGCAGATGAATGCATATATAAAATATCACCATAGTCCAGCACAGATAAAAAAGTGGATGCCACCAGCCGTTTTTTAACGTTAAAAGAAAAGCACAGCTTATTTCGAAAATAAAAACCCAATTTTTACCTCAACTTTCTCACTAGGCTGTGAACATGAGGCTTAAAAGACAGGCAATCATCAGTAACAATACCAAGATACTTATAAGTTGTAACAATCTGTATCAATGTATCATTTATTGCCCTTGGTCCGGGCCAAATGAACCGAACCACAGATGTGAAAGCACCCATTGAAACTGCCAGTAAATCGAGTGTGAGGTGCAGCTCACCTGTGGGCTGTGTGCTTCTCTTCGGGTAGGTTTTGCTGCGGGTTCGAATCACCTGTAGGTCGGGTCGAGGTAGAGTCACAGACTGCTCTCGTCCAATCTGCATCGCAGTCTTACCGCTACAAAGGCAAAAACAGACATGATTCATATCCTCCTGCATCACTATAAAAACGTCATTAAAGAACTAGTTCACTCAGTTATGAAAATTCATTACTAAACTGAACTGTTCCTTCAAAAACTGGCGTTTGGCCTTTTTTTTTTTAGTTTGGCCCACATTTTAATAGATGTGATACAGCCGGTTTATGTTTATTTAATGACTAACCCTGAGAATATATGACAGTAACATGAGTCACTGCCGTTTAACACACATTCAGCATTATATCACTCTCTGTGACTAATATCTGTCTGTACATATTATAGGTCACATCTCAATAACTCATGACTTCTGTTGGGTAAGAATGATTTTGAAACAAGTCTCTTTTGCTCACCAGTGCTGCATTTATTTGATCAAATACTGTAAAATTGTGAAATATTTTTATAATTTAGAATAGTTGTTTTCTATTTGAATATATAGTCAAATATAATTTATCTTAGTAGTCAAAGCTGCATTTTCAGCATCATTACTCCAGTCTTCAGTGTGACATGATCCTCCAGAAATCATTCTAATATTCTGACTTGCTGTTAAAGAAACATTTTATTTTTTCGGGATTTTTTAATGAATAGAAAGTTCAAAAGAACAGCATTTATTTGAAATAGAAATCTTTTGTAACATTATAAATGTCTTTACTGTAACTTTTGATCAATGTAATAAGTCCTGGCATTCTTTTGTTTGTATTAAAATGTTACTTATTTTTCATTTCAGTTTTGGTTTTAGTTCAGTTTTAGTTTTTTATTTTATTTTTAGTCAGCAATTTTAGTGCTTCAAATTAACTAAGCTAAAATAGCTAAAACTGAAATAAAAAATAAATAAAAAGGGATAGACACAACACATAAGATACAACTAAAATGACAAAAAGACAACAAATTTACTAAAACTCCAGATCATATCAAAACATTAAAAAAAAAAAAAAAAAAAAAATATTTTATACATTTAGTTTTAATTTTTATTGTTTTGTTATGTGCTTTTGTGATTTTTAGCAGTTTACGTTTAATTTCTTTTTTTATATATTCTTTTTGTATTTTTAGTCAGCAATTTTAGTGCTTCAAATTAGCATAAAATAACTAAAATAACTAAAACTGAAATAAAAATTAATAAAAAAGGATAGACATTTTAAAATAAAAACTGAAAATTATACTATATATTATATAATATTTATATACTATTTCAGTTTTTTTAAATAAAATAATTTTATACTTTTAATTTTCTTTTTTATTTTAGTTACATTTTTTGTAATTTTGTTATGTGCAGTTTTTGTTAATTTTAACTAAAAATTTAACTAAAATAGCTAAAACTGAGAAAAAAATTAAAAAAGGCTAGACACGACACATTAAAAAATACAACTAAAATGACAAAAAGACACAACAAAATTACTAAATAAAATAAAACAGAATTTATTATAAAATTATTATACAAATATTAAAATATAAAAATATGAAAAAACCTATAATATCTCAATGATGCTAACCTATTAAAATCTTACCAAAAAACACATTTTGTTCATTTTAAATGGTACTGTTTAAGTTTAATTTATTTTTCATTTCAGTTTTATTTTTTTTTTTTTACATTTTAGTCAGCAATTTTAGTAAAAATATAATATAATTTTTTTCAGCATCATAACTCCAGTCTTCAGTGTCACATGATCCTTCAGAAATCATTCTAATATGCTGATTTGCTGTTTAAGAAACATTTTATTGAATAGAAATTTCAGAAGAACAGCATTTATTAGAAATATAAATCTTCTGTAATATTTTAGTCTTTACTGTAACTTTTGATCAATGTAATGCATTTTTTTAGCATTTTTTGTTTATTTTAAATGTTACCGTTTAAGTTTAATTTATTTTTCATCTCAGTTTTGGTTTCAGTTTAGTTTTAGTAATTTATTTTATTTTTAGTCAGCAATTTTAGTGCTTCGAATTAAACAAAACTAAAATAGCTAAAACTATAAAAAATAAATAAAAATTAATAAAAAGTATAGACACAACACATTTTAAAAATACAACTAAAATGACAAAAAGACAAGAAAATTACTAAATTTTAAAATAAATTTAAAATGAAACAGAAAATTCAATTCAATTCAGAAAATGATTCTGATCATATCAAAAATGTCTTTGCATTTGATTGGTTATTTTAGTATTATTTATATACTATTACAGTTTAAAAAAAATTATTTTATACTTTTAGTTTTCATTTTTAGTAATTTTTTATGTGCTTTTGTGATTTTTAGCTATTTTTGTTTATTTTAAATATTACTGTTTATATTTATACTTTTTTAAACACGTTTAAAAAATACAACGAAAATGACAAAAAGACAACAAAATTAATAAATTTTAAAATACATTTAAAATGAAAAAAATGTCTTTGCATTTGACTGGTCATTTTAGTATTATTTATATACTAATACAGTTTAAAAAAAATAAAATTATTATTTATTATTTTTTTCATTTTTGTGATTTTTTGCTATTTTTGTTTATTATAAATATTACCGTTTAATTTCCCTTTTTTATTTTTTTTAAACACATTAAAAAATACAACTAAAATAACAAAAAGACAACAAAAATTACTCAAATTTAAACAGAAAATGGAAAAATAAAATAATTGATCATTTATTTAATCAAAAATAAAATTGTGAAATATTTTAATAATTTAAAATAGCTGTTTTCTATTTAAATATACAGTAAAATATAATTTATTTTAGTAAATTTTCAGCATCATTACTGCAGTCTTCAGTGTCACATGAAGAAACATTTGATTGAATTGAGTATTTATTTGAAATAGAAATCTTTTGTAACATTTTAAATGTCTTTGCTGTAACTTTTGATCAATTTAATGCCTCCTTGATTAATAAAAGCAGTAATTTCTTAAAAAAAAATAAAAAAAAAATTCTTGTTTACTAACCTGTAGCGATGCTTCGAGCCCAGAGAGCTGAATTTGGACAGTTTCCTTGTTAGTGAATTAGACTCGTTCTCTGGCATTCTGTAAAAGACATTTTATTAAAAACGTTTACAAAAATATGAACATTTCGATGAACAACCGCACAGGTTTTATGTGTTTTTTATTCATTCTCCATCTAATTTTCACTCCTGATGAAACACGGATGTCTCCATCCAAACATCTGTGGGGCAAATCTGGTGTTTACACCCATTTTTTAATGAGCTAAATTACAGAACGAGTGTTAAGGAGAGATTTCCTCTCATTAAAATTCAAAAGCTGTAAATGTGCAGCTCTGATAAAACACAGAACCAACCAGCAGAGAAATGAAAAGCCAAAACATAATGAGAGATCAGACTGGAACTGAGGAATGCCGGATTCTGTATAATTTGTTACCGCTGTGTTTCTGCTGGAAACAACATTCAGAGATCTTTGTGTTTATGATGACAGAACATGATTCGGCTTGTTATCAAAGTCTGGACAGTCCTGTTTCAGCTCTCTAGACATCTTACAAACAGCAATAGCAAACAACACTATCGTTTGTTAACATTAGTTATCTATTTTAGTTAACAACGGAATTATACAGCATTTATTCAATGTTTTTTAAAATTATATATATATATATATATATATATACACACACATATACAGTATATATTTAGAAAATATTTCCATGCATTACTTATGAAAATATTCTAAAAAAATAATTACAATTAGTGTGAATTTATTGGTGACTTTAATTTAATCAGGTTGATACTGTCATATATATATCTATATCTATCTATCATGCATTAAAAAAAAATACAATTAAAAATATTAAAAAATCTATAATAATATCTCAATGATACAAAAAAATATATATATATATCATAAATATCAAAATAAAAAATAAAAATATTTCAAAATCTATAATAATAATATCTCAATGATACTAAAATATATACATATTAAATATTATTTCTGACTTTATTAAAACCTGTAGGTTTGTTAGTTTTAATTTTTCATTTAATAGTTTACATTTTGATTTTAATTACATTTTTAGTAATTTTGTTGCGCTTTTGTCAATTTAAAAAAATACAATTAAAATGACAAAAGACACAACAAAATTACTAAAACTTAAAATAAATGTAAAATGAAATAAAAACGGGAAAATAAAACAATAAGCAAAAAATAATAAAATATTCAAATAAATCAAAATATTAAAAAACTATAATAATATTTCTGACTTTAATAAAAACCTGTAAGTTAAAATGTTACAAAAAAGAGCACATGTAATTTTGTAAGTTTTCATTTTTTCATTTACAGTTTTTATTTTAATTTTGTTGTGCTTTTGTCAATTTTAGCAGTTTTTGTTTATTTTAAATGCTACTGTTTAAGCGCTTCAACTTAAACTAAACAAATTTTAGATTTGCCAAAACAACATTTCTCATTTTTTATTACTTTTACTTAACATACTAAATAACTAACACTGAAATAAAAATGAATAAAGTAAACAGACACATAAATAAATAAATAAAAATGGCAAAAAGACACAACAAAATTACTAAACTTTAAATAAAATTAAAATGAAAAAATGGGAAAATAAAATATTTATAAAAAATATTAAACAAAAAAATATATATATAAACTATAACAATATCTCAATGATACTAAAATAAGACTGATTTCAATATCTCCTAATTAAAATGGCAAAAAGAAAACAAAATTACTAAACTTCAAATACATTTAAAATAAAAAATGGGAAAATAAAATATTAATAAATAAATTAAAATATTAAATAAAAATAAAAAAAACTATAATAATAACTCAATGACACTAAAATAAAACTGATTTCAATATCTCCTAATTAAAATGGCAAAAATAGCAAAAAGACAACAAAATCACAAAACTTTAAATAGATTAAAAATGAAAAATAAAATATTACTATTAATATTAAAATATGAAATATATATATATAGTATATATATGTATATAATTTTGTTGTATTTTTATATTATTATAATAAATATTAATAAAAACAATAAAACATAAAAAAAACTATATTAATATCTTAATGATACTAAAATAACACTGATTTCAATATCTACTAATTAAAATGCCAAAAAATAGCAAAAAGACAACAAAATTACTAAACTTTAAATAAATTTTAAATGAAAAATGGGAAAATAAAATATTAATAAAAATATAAAAATATAAAAAAAACCTATAATAATATCTCAACACTACTAAAATAAGACTGATTTCAATATCTCCTAATTTAAATGGCAAAAAAGGCAAAAAGACAACAAAATTACTAAACTTTAAATAAATTTAAAATGAAAAATGGGAAAATAAAATATTAATAAAAATATTAAAATATAAAAAAAAACTATAATAATATCTCAACGATACTAAAATAAGACTGATTTCAATATCTCCTAATTTAAATGGCAAAAAAGGCAAAAAGACAACTAAATTACTAAACTTTAAATAAATTTAAAATGAAAAATGGGAAAATAAAATATTAATAAAAATATTAAAATATAAAAAAAAACTATAATAATATCTCAACGATACTAAAATAAGACTGATTTCAATATCTCCTAATTTAAATGGCAAAAAAGGCAAAAAGACAACTAAACTACTAAACTTTAAATACATTTAAAATGAAAAATGGGAAAATAAAATATTAAAATATTAAACCAAAAAATACATATAATATATAATATACATTTCAATATCTCCTAACACCAAATCACAAATAATGAACAACTGCATTTTTAATAACATTAACAAAGATGCTATAATAATATATTGCTCGTTCATCTTAGCTAACGCTAACAAATGAGACCTTATTGTAAAAATTTAGTTTTTAATGTTAAAGTTTGCAGGAGTTTGGAGGTGTAACCTGTCGAAATGTCTTTGTGTTTCCCGATGCGGAGTTTCACACGCGGATTAGCAGCACAAACCTCCAGCCTCCTGCATTCTGAGCGCCTAAAGCTCTTTAAGGATCGGAGTGAGACGGCTCCTGATTAAATAAACACCAGAGACGACTGTGAACGCGTGAGGGGACACGGGAGGATTGGAACGCAGCCGCCGAAAGCTTCTCCTCAAAATAAAGAGCCCGAGTAAAGCTGCGGGAATCTGAAGAGCCCTTCGGTTCACAGCGTTTCTCTGTGAGAACATACAGCAGAGTATTATGCAGCGGGTTCGGCTTTCTGTGCTAAAACAAGAAGTTTAGAGCGGATTAAGATGTTTTTAAAGTGTATGAGGTTGTTCCAACTGCACACGACTGTAATCCCTTACCAAAAAGTGAAAATCTGTAGTTGTTACTGAGCTGAAGCCTAAAATTATTTGGTGCTTGTAATGCAGTCAGTTTATTGTTTCATATTAAATACAGTTTTTCATTTTAAAAGCATGTTGTAAGTCATTTGATAATATAGGATAGTCCTTTTTAGGTATGTTTTTTGTTTGTTTATATTTTATTTGATTTTTATTTATTTTTTATATTTTTAATAAAAATATTATGTAATATCAGGAGGTACTGAATGATGCAATTACAAAACACTGTAAATAAACTATTCTATAATATCCAATTTTTTGCATTTGGTATTGTTTATACATTATTATTATAGTTTTTTAGTAATATTTTTAATTCGTTTTCATTTTTTGTACTTTTGTTGCTTTTCTTTTTTTGTTTATTTTCAATATATCTATTTAGGTTTAATTTATTTTTATGTCAGCTTTTATTTTCAGTTAGGAATTATTTAATTTAATTTAATTAAAATTAGAAATGCTGATCTAATGTTTTAATCTTATATTTATATTTTCTTTTATTCAAGCTTTATTCCAATTAACAGTTGTAATTTAATTTCATAACAATTTTTTTTATATTTATTTTATTTTAAAATTTTCAATATACTTTTTAAAATTTTATTTAAATTATCGGTAATATTGTTATATGCTTGTCTTTTTTTATTGTTAATTTTAAATATTACTATTTGGGTTTAATTTATTTTTATTTCAGTTTCATTTCCAGTTAGGAATTTTATTGCTTCAGTTTAATCAAATAAAAATGAAATAGAAATGCTACTCTAATCTTTAATCTAATATTTATATTTTATTTTATTCAAAGGTTTACTTCAATAACCAGGTTAGATTTTATTTCAATTACCAAGTTAATATACATTTATTAATTTTATTAAAGGCTTTTGTCAATTTTATAACTTTTTTATTTTAAATATTTTTAATTCATATTTTGAATAATTTATATATTATTTTTATACTTCATTCTTTGTTATTTGATTTTAATTATCAGTAAATTTTTTATGTGCTTGTCTTTTTTTTATATTACTATTTAGGTTTAATTTATTTTTATTTCAGTTTCAGTTTTTATTTCCAGTTAGAATTTTTATTCAGTTTAATCAAATAAAAATGAGAAATGCTAATCTAATCTTAAATCTAATATTTACATTTTATTTTATTCAAGCTTTATTTCAATGAACAGGTTAGATTTTATTTAAATTAACATGTTAACATACATTTTTTATTTTACTGCGGGCTTTTGTCATTTTTATAACTTTCTTTTTAAATTTTGTTATGTGCTTTTGTCTTTTTTAACGGAATTTTAATGTTTAAATTTAATCAAATGAAAATCCTAAACACTTATCTAATCTTTTAATCTAATATTTATATTTTATTTTATTCAAGGTTTATTTCAATTATCAGGTTAAATGTAATTTCAATAACAAGCTATCATACTTTTTTTATTACAGGTTTTGTCATTTTTATTTTAAATATTTTGTATTAATATTTTCAATTAGTTTTTTTGTATTTGTTATGTGCTTTTCCCCTTTTCTTGTATATTTTAAATATTACTATTTAGGTTTAATTTATTTTTTATTACAGTTTTAGTTTTTTTTTTCAGTTCGCTAATACAATCTTTTTATCTATTATTTATATTTTATTTAAGCTTTATTTCAATTAACAGGTTAATTAACAATGAACATGCTTTTTATTTATTTTAAATATTACCATTTATGTTTTTAATTTTCATTCAATTCCATTTTTAGCGCTTCAATTAAAACTAAAAAAAAAATAAGAAATGTTAAATTTGACCTTAGCCAAGGCAACATTTCTAGTTTTCAGTTACTTTAAATTAAAGCACTAAAAGTGCTAAAATTAGAATAAAAAAAAAAAAGCACATAACAAAAATAAAAATAAAAAATAACTAAAATTAAAATGAAAATTAATGACAAAAATAAAAGCTAATTCTAAATATCAATAAATCTATAATAATATATAAATGTCAGTAATTATTAAATTAAATAATATTTTAATTCCTGCCATCTGATATATTATTTTATTGTCTAACTTCTTTATGAAGAGCAGATCTTCTCTGTTGTCGTACCTGAAGAAGGTGTGATGCTCCACGCAGCACTTCCACAGGTTCTTGCAGGCCGTTTTACTGGGAGCGTCAAAGAAAAACGACGTCTCATTACACTAAAAAAAAAAACCACACACACACAAGGATGCTTTGTTTAAATGGATGCGTGTATATACTTGATGTTAAATGTTCATCACCGGTGGTGGCCCTCATAACCCGCATGCGCTCTCATGAGTCTGATCTCACTAGGTCAGATGAACAGGGTCAGAGTCCTCGAACGAGAAGACGCTTCACCACGGCTTAAATTGGGCCCTGGGGGAAATGGGTTATAGACACTGTCAAGAGGCTTAAGGCCAGTCATAAACCTTCCATCAATAATGGGCTTTTCATTGACTCCTTGTAAAGAATTTTCCACCCAGAGCTCATGATGTTAACCAAAGCAGTTTTATATATGTGACCCTGGACCACAAAACCAGTCATAAGGTAAAATTTTTCAAAACTGAGATATATACATCATATGAAAGCTCAATAAATAAGCTTTCTATTGATATATGGTTTGTTAGGATAGGACAATATTTGGCAGAGATACATCTATTTGAAAATCTGGAATCTAAGGGTGCAAAAAAATCTAAATACTGAGAAAATCACCTTTAAAGTTGTCCAAATTAAGTCCTTAACAATGCATATTACTAATCAAAAATTACATTTTGATATATTTACAGTAGGAATTTTACAAAAAATCTTAATGTAACATGATCTTTACTTAATTTCCTAATGATTTTTGACATAAAAGAAAAATCAATAATTTTGACCCATACAATGTATTTTTGGCTATTGCTACAAATGTACCCCAGCGACTTAAGACTGGTTTTGTGGTCCAGGGTCACATATGAACTTTGTTGCTTTACAATGTAAAAGTCTCAATGTTAAGTTTAAAACAACAAGTCAAATGTATTTATATAGCGCTTTTTCTAATACACATCAATTCAAAGCAGTTGCACTGAAAATTATGATGTTAATATTTATAATATCTTAAAATCTTATTAATATCCAAGTTGTTTATGTCTTTCTTTCTTCAGTCGTAAAGAAATTATGTTTTTTGAGGAAAACATTTCAGGATTTCTCTCCATATAGTGGACTTCTATGGTGCCCCTGAGTTTGAACTTCCAAAATGCCGATTAAATGCAGCTTCAAAGAGCTCTAAATAATCCCAGCCAAGGAAGAAGGGATCGGTTATTTTAATTTTTTTTTTTTTTTTTTACAATTTCTATACTTTTTAACCTCAAATGCTCATCTTGTCTAGCTCTGCATGTATTCCGGTTCAATGCAGTTAGGGTATGTTGAAAAACTCTCATTTTCATCTAATTTTCAGGCAGTTCAGGCAGAGAAAGACGACCTTTTGAGGAAAAAAAAACATAAATTGTAATAAAAAAAAAAAATAAATAACAGATCGTTTTGCTAGATAAGACCCTTCATCCTTGGTTTGGATTTTTGTTGATATACCCTAACTGTATTGAACTGGAAAAAACATAGTTCAGGTAGAGCAAGACTACCTTTTGAGGTTAAAAAAAACTAATTGTCATTTAAAAAAAAACAAAAAAAAAAAACAATCGTTTTGCTAGATGAGACCCTTTTTCCTTGGTTTGGATCGTTTACAACTGCATTTGGGATCGTATATAGCTGAGAGTTAGGGTATGTCGGAAAACTCTCATTTTCATGTAATTTTCTCCCTCAACTTCAAAATCGTCCCACATCGCTGTTTTACCTTTTTTTGAAAGGTTGTTTTATCTTCTTTGTAAACACTGGGTCAGCACTTCTGCAGAGATGTAGTGCGATTTTGAAGTTAGAGGAGAAAAAGAGATGGGAGTTTGTTGACATACCCTAACTGTATTGAACTGGAAAAAACAGAGTTCAGGCAGAGCAAGACTACCTTTTGAGGTTAAAAACAAAAACAAATTGTCATTTAAAAAAATAAATAAATAAAAATCGTTTTGCAAGAAAATACCCTTTTTCCTTGGTTGGGATCATTTACAACTGCATTTGGGATCGTATGAAGCTGAGAGTTAGGGTATGTCGAAAAACTCTCATTTTCATCTAAATTTCTCCGTCAAGTTCAAAATCGTCCCACATCGCTGTTTTACCTTTTTTTGAAAGGTTGTTTTATCTTCTTTGTAAACACTGGGTCAGCACTTCTGCAGAGATGTAGTGCGATTTTGAAGTTAGAGGAGAAAAAGAGATGGGAGTTTGTTGACATACCCTAACTGTATTGAACTGGAAAAAACAGAGTTCAGGCAGAGCAAGACTACCTTTTGAGGTTAAAAAAAACAAATTGTCATTTAAAAACAAAACAAAAAAAACAATCGTTTTGCTAGATGAGACCCTTTTTCCTTGGTTGGGATCGTTTACAACTGTATCTGGGATCGTATATAGCTGAAAGTAAGGGTATGTCGGAAAACTCTCATTTTCATGTAATTTTCTCCCTCAACTTCAAAATCGTCCCACATCGCTGTTTTACCTTTTTTTGAAAGGTTGTTTGATCTTCTTTGTAAACACTGGGTCAGCACTTTTGCAGAGATGTAGTGCGATTTTGAAGTTGGAGGAGAAAATGAGATGGGAGTTTGTTGACATACCCTAACTGTATTGAACTGGAAAAAACAGAGTTCAGGCAGAGCAAGACTACCTTTTGAGGTTAAAAACAAAAACAAATTGTCATTTAAAAAAATAAATAAATAAAAATCGTTTTGCTAGATAAGACCCTTTTTCCTTGGTTGGGATCATTTACAACTGCATTTGGGATCGTATGAAGCTGAGAGTTAGGGTATGTCGAAAAACTCTCATTTTCATCTAATTTTTTCCCTCAAGTTCAAAATCGTCCCACATCGCTGTTTTACCATTTTTGTAAAGAGTGTTTGATCTTCTTTGTGAACACTGTGTCAGCACTTCTGCAGAGATGTAGTGCGATTTTGAAGTTGGAGGAGAAAATGAGATGGGAGTTTGTTGACATACCCTAACTGTATTGAACTGGAAAAAACAGAGTTCAGGCAGAGCAAGACAACCTTTTGAGGTTAAAAAAAACCTAATTGTCATTTAAAAAACAAAATTAAAAAAAAAAACAATCGTTTTGCTAGATACGACCCTTCTTCCTTGGTTGGGATCATTTACAACCGCATTTGGGATCGTATGAAGCTGAGAGTTAGGGTATGTCGAAAAACTCTCATTTTCATCTAATTTTCTCCCTCAAGTTCAAAATCGTCCCACATCGCTGTTTTACCTTTTTTTGAAAGGTTGTTTTATCTTCTTTGCATGTGTACTTTACAAACACTGGGTTGATACTTCTGTAGCGATGTAGGACGATTTTGCTGGAGGAGAAAATGAGATGGGAGTTTGTTGACATACCCTAACTGCTTTGAACTGGAAAAAACAGAGTTCAGGCAGAGCAAGACGAGCTTTTGAGGTTAAAAAGTACATAAATTGTCATTTAAAAAAAAATTACTGATCGTTTCGCTAAGACCCTTTTTCCTTGGTTTGGATCGTTTACAACTGTATCTGGGATCGTATGAAGCTGAGAGTTAGGGTATGTCAAAAAACTCTAATTTTCATCTAATTTTTTCCCTCAAGTTCAAAATCGTCCCACATCGCTGTTTTACCATTTTTGTAAAGGGTGTTTGATCTTCTTTGTGAACACTGTGTCAGCACTTCTGCAGAGATGTAGTGCGATTTTGAAGTTGGAGGAGAAAATGAGATGGGAGTTTGTTGACATACCCTAACTGTATTGAACTGGAAAAAACGGAGTTCAGGCAGAGCAAGACTACCTTTTGAGGTTAAAAACAAAAACAAATTGTCATTTAAAAAAATAAATAAATAAAAATCGTTTTGCTAGGTAAGACCCTTTTTCCTTGGTTGGGATCATTTACAACCGCATTTGGGATCGTATGAAGCTGAGAGTTAGGGTATGTCGAAAAACTCTCATTTTCATCTAATTTTTTCCCTCAAGTTCAAAATCGTCCCACATCGCTGTTTTACCATTTTTGTAAAGGGTGTTTGATCTTCTTTGTGAACACTGTGTCAGCACTTCTGCAGAGATGTAGTGCGATTTTGAAGTTGGAGGAGAAAATGAGATGGGAGTTTGTTGACATACCCTAACTGTATTGAACTGGAAAAAACGGAGTTCAGGCAGAGCAAGACTACCTTTTGAGGTTAAAAACAAAAACAAATTGTCATTTAAAAAAATAAATAAATAAAAATCGTTTTGCTAGATAAGACCCTTTTTCCTTGGTTGGGATCGTTTACAACCGCATTTGGGATCGTATGAAGCTGAGAGTTAGGGTATGTCGAAAAACTCTCATTTTCATCTAAATTTCTCCGTCAAGTTCAAAATCGTCCCACATCACTGTTTTACCTTTTTTTGAAAGGTTGTTTTATCTTCTTTGTAAACACTGGGTCAGCACTTCTGCAGAGATGTAGTGCGATTTTGAAGTTGGAGGAGAAAAAGAGATGGGAGTTTGTTGACATACCCTAACTGTATTGAACTGGAAAAAACAGAGTTCAGGCAGAGCAAGACTACCTTTTGAGGTTAAAAAAAACAAATTGTCATTTAAAAAAAACAAAATAAAAAAAAACAATCGTTTTGCTAGATACGACCCTTCTTCCTTGGTTGGGATCATTTACAACCGCATTTGGGATCGTATGAAGCTGAGAGTTAGGGTATGTCGAAAAACTCTCATTTTCATCTAATTTTCTCCCTCAAGTTCAAAATCGTCCCACATCGCTGTTTTACCTTTTTTTGAAAGGTTGTTTTTATCTTCTTTGCATGGTGTACTTTGCAAACACTGGGTCGATACTTCTGTAGCGATGTAGGACGATTTTGCTGGAGGAGAAAATGAGATGGGAGTTTGTTGACATACCCTAACTGCTTTGAACTGGAAAAAACAGAGTTCAGGCAGAGCAAGACGAGCTTTTGAGGTTAAAAAGTACATAAATTGTCATTTGAAAAAAAAAATTACTGATCGTTTTGCTAGATAAGACCCTTTTTCCTTGGTTGGGATTGTTTACAACTGCATTTGGGATCGTATGAAGCCGAAAGTAAGGGTATGTCGAAAAACTCATTTTCATCTCATTTTCTCCCTCAAGTTCAAAATCGTCCCACATCGCTGTTTTACCATTTTTGTAAAGGGTGTTTGATCTTCTTTGTAAACACTGGGTCAGCACTTCTGCAGCGATGTAGTGCGATTTTGAAGTTGGAGGAGAAAATGAGATGGGAGTTTGTTGATATACCCTAACTGTTTTGAACCGGCAAAAACAGAGTTCAGTCAATTTTTTTTGGAAAATAACAGATCGTTTCGCTAGATAAAACCCTTCTTCCTCAGCTGGGATCGTTTAGAGCCCTTTGAAGCTGCATTTAAACTGCATTTTGGAAGTTCAAACTCTTTGGAAGGGCACCATAGAAGTCCATTATATGGAGAGAAATCCTGAAACGTTTTCCTCAAAAAACACCATTTCTTTACGACTGAAGAAAGAAAGACATGAACATCTTGGATGACAAGGGGGTGAGTAAATTATCTGTACATTTTTGTTCTGGTAGTGAACTACTCCTTTAACATTGCAGGTGGTATCTGGTATCTAGAGATGACATTATAGTGATGTTGTATTAAAAAGAAGACTTACATCTCTGCCCACAACCCGCAGCTCAAACTGCGTTTCCTTGAAATACACTTTCGTAATTCTTGGCCTGGAAAATTAACATTAAAAGTAATTTTTTTAACAATGTGCTTAAAAACGCTGTGCATAAAAACTAGTCAAAACAGTGACCAAGTAAAGATTTAAGTTTTAATTTAAAATAATAAAAAAGTAATACTACACTACCAGTCAAAAGTTTTTGAACAGTAAGATTGTTTTTAATGTTTTTTAAAGTCTCTTTTGCTCACCAAGCCTGCATTTATTTGATCCAAAATACAGAAAAACAGTAAAATTGTAAAATATTTTTACTATTTCAAATAACTGCTTTGTATTTGAATATATTTTAAAATGTAATTTATTCCAGTGATCAAAGCAAAATTTTCAGTGTCACATGATCCTTAAGAAATCATTGAAATATGCTGATTTGCTGTTCAATTATCAATATTTAAAACCATGGAGTAAATTTTTTTTCAGGATTCTTTGATGAATAGAAAGATCCAAAGATCAGCATTTATCTAAAATAAAAAGCTTTTGTAATATTATACACTATATCAGGGGTCAGGAACCTTTTTTCACCAAAGAGCCATTTTAAATTTTTTGGCGAGTGCATTTTTTTTTCCAAAAAAAGCCACTGGAAAAAAAAACTAAACCAATATACTATAATAAAAATGAATATTATCAATAAAACCTTTATTTGTCCATGTACAACTCAAATAAACAAATATGAAGGATCACATGCTGAATTCATAAATGAAAAACATGCACATTTTAAAATTCTGGTTCATACATTTTTTTCTTTTCACAAATACAATTTAAAATAAACGAATATTTTACTATAAAAATAGCATTTACTTATTTCGGCTTTCAGCCACAGAGTACTTTGTTTACACCCAGTCACTTCATACGTTTTCTCTGATCGAATATCTGTTCTACTGTTGCTGTTTTCAACATAATAATAATAACGAATGTTTTTTTTTAGCAGCATATCAATGATTTCTGAAGGATTATGTGACACTTGTGTGAGTAAGGATGCTAAAAATTCAGCTTCATAATCACAGGAATATATTACATTTTGAAATATATTCAAATAGAAAACAGTTATTTTAAATACTACAAATTTTAAAAAAATGTTTAATGTTTTTGCTGTACTTTGGATTAAATAAATGCAGACTTGGTGAGCAGAAGAGACTTCTTTAAAAACATTTAAAATCATTAAAAACTTTTGACTGGTAGAGTAAATGGTATGAGATATATGATATCCTATAATTGATCTCATATTGTGTTTCATATCATATCATATATGATATTATACCATATAATAAATGTCATATTAATACTGGTTTTGAATGACATAAGTGGGAGTAAATACTAACTTTAATTATTAATTAATAATTGAATTATTAATAGTTGAAAAATTCAGTTTAAACATCAACTTACCAGAAATATTTGCCCACTTGCGTTTTGTTCTTGTAAACCACGACTCCGACAGGCGTCAGGCCCAGAAAATACTCAGACTGCTTTTCTCCCTGAAAACATACATTCATGCATTAAGAGACTTCAAGAAATTCATCAGAGCCGACAATATTCATAGAACGCACTGCAAGGGTTATTAGAAATCTAGATTAGCAATCAAACTAGAGCAGAGGAGAAATGCAAAGAACCATTAAATCATTAACAGAAAATAAATATTGATACTGTATCCAATCAAACAGAGTAAAAGACGGCTGAACTCACAAAGACAGGGTGCAGATCCACGCCATACATTTCCAGTGTTTTGGCAATTGCTAAGTAATTGTTTTCAGCCTCAGCAGGCACCTGACCCCTGAACAGAGAAAAAAAAAAAATATATTAAAACAAATATTTTAAAAAATTTTAAATTTTTTTTAAAAAATTTTAAAAAATGTGTTTTTTCAACTATTATTTCATATGTCAGGCTTTATAGAGTTAAATGTTCCTTTGCAACAAACAAAAAGGATTTACTGTCAGCAAATATTTGGAATACCAAAGTAAACAAGAGCAGCATAAACGAAAGAAAGGAAACATTCAAACTGTAATCATTGACTCATTGATATCCCCAGAAAGATTGAATCTGATTTTCAGTGTTGCTTTAAGCTTACTCAGGAAATCAGTGATTTGTAAATGCGTGTTTGTCACGAACTGAATAACAGACTCGTTCCAGTGAGGTCAAACCTGAAAGCAGTCATGCTGAAACAATGTTTATTTAACCTACTACCACCAACGCAGGAATGTGGAGTCAGAGAGTGATCTTAACACAACAATAAAGATTAGAGAAAAACATATAGATCCCCAATGCAGACCTAAGACTACTGCATTTATACAATTTCAAAATATATATTAAAAAAAAATATATAGTTATATTAGATTTTTTTTAATATAATATTTAATAAAATATTTTAAAATAAAGTCAAAATGTTTCGAGAATAGTCAAAAGTTTTAATTCTCATAATTTTGACTATATTTTCAAAACATTTCAACTTTATTCTCTTTTAATATTTTGACTTTATTCTTTTAATATTTTGACTTTATTCTCGTAGTATTTCGACTTTTTTCTCGCAGTATTTCGACTTTATTCTCGCAATATTTCAACTTTATTCTCGTAGTATTTCGACTTTATTCTCGCAGTATTTTGACTTTGTTTTCGCAGTATTTCGACTTTTTTCTCATAGTATTTCGACTTTATTCTCGCAGTATTTCGACTTTATTCTCGCAGTATTTTGACTTTGTTTTCGCAGTATTTCGACTTTTTTCTCATAGTATTTCGACTTTATTCTCGCAATATTTCAACTTTATTCTCGTAGTATTTCGACTTTATTCTCGCAGTATTTTGACTTTGTTTTCGCAGTATTTCGACTTTTTTCTCGCAGTATTTCGACTTTATTCTCGCAATATTTCAACTTTATTCTCGTAGTATTTCGACTTTATTCTCGCAGTATTTTGACTTTGTTTTCGCAGTATTTCGACTTTTTTCTCATAGTATTTCGACTTTATTCTCGCAGTATTTCGACTTTATTCTCGCAGTATTTTGACTTTGTTTTCGCAGTATTTCGACTTTTTTCTCATAGTATTTCGACTTTATTCTCGCAGTATTTCGACTTTATTCTCGTAACATTTCGACTTTTTTCTCGTAGTATTTCGACTTTATTCTTGTAACATTTCGACTTTATTCTTGTAGTATTTCGACTTTATTCTCGTAGTATTTTGACTTTATTCTTGTAGTATTTCGACTTTATTCTCGTAGTATTTCGACTTTATTCTTGTAGTATTTCGACTTTATTCTCGTAGCATTTCGACTCAATTCTCGTAGCATTTCGACTTAATTCTCGTAGTATTTCGACTTTATTCTCGTAGCATTTCGACTCAATTCTCGTAGCATTTCGACTTAATTCTCGTAGTATTTCGACTTTATTCTCGCAGTGTTTCGAAAATTTACTCTCGGAATATTTCAATATTTTGAGTATTTCAATATTCTCGCAGTATTTCGACTTTATTTTCGTAGTATTACGAATTTATTCTCGCAGTATTTCGACTTTATTCTCAGAATATTTAGACTTTATTCTTGTAATATTTCGACTTTATTCTCGTAATATTTCGACTTTATTCTCGTAATATTTCGACTTTATTCTCATAATATTTTTACTTTATTCTCAAAACATTTCAACTTTATTCTCGTAATATTTTGACTTTATTCTCAAAACATTTCAACTTTATTCTCGTAATATTAAATGTTTTATTTTAATATGGCACTAAAACTAAATCAAAATAATTTTCCATTATTATTAAAAATAAAGAAATTGCACAATAAATGCAATGCATAAATAAATGCATGATGTGTCATGCTGCTGTGGTCACATGTGCACGACTGCATTAAGGATTCCCCTCACAGCGGCGGGTGGGTCTCTGCTGATTGTAGATGCTCTATTATAAGTGTCTGGCCCCATTATTTTCAGGCACCCCAGAGACTCGCTGCATTGGTCTCTTTCATTTGTGTCGTGCGTATAGAAAATATGACACAGCACAGCCGGTCTGAGCCACATCACAGACGGGACACCCATGATCCTTTTGTTCTGCCTCAGTGAGGATTGAGATACTTTAACCGTGCTTCTCTTTGTCTACGGCCATGTGCAGAACCCTAGTGTACTGTGCATACTGCTTATATAGTATGCCAAATAAACCATAGTATACTACATTTTTGTAATTTTGAAAAATTCAGCAAGCAGTGTCCAGAAATAAAGTTATTGTTAAACAATTTTTAAAATATGATAAGAACCAATTTTGTGAAAAATATCTGAACATTTGACTTACTTAAATTGTAACTTTGAATTACTTTAATAAATATGCTTTTTTTATTGCTATTTTAAGCAAGCTATTTATGTTTTATATATATATATATATATATATATATACACATTTATATAAAAAATTATAATTATAAATTACATATAGATGTAAATATAATACCATATAAGAATATAATAATTTATTAAAAATATATATTTTAATATTTTTACAGCATTTTATATAGATACTAATAAATAAAACCTAAAATTATTAATATAATAAATTTAATTTAAAATTATAAATTATAATATACACACACACACACACACACACACACACACACGGACACACACACAAAATAAACAGGCTTTAGTTTTATATATATATATAAAATTAAAAATGAAAGTATCACATTGTATATAGAAAATATAAATCTCATGTTTTATAATGTATAATAAAAATATATTGCACTTATTTTCACAACATTTTATTTAGATATAAATAAACAGATATATACAGTAGATATAAATACATACTATGTTTATCTATATATTATATTTTATTCTTAGTGCTATTTTTAAGCAAGATATATACATTTAAATTGCAGATTTATTAAGTAAATAAAAGTAGAATCTTTTTTGTTAGTCTTTTTATATTTCTCCCTATATTTTCTCTCTCTCTTCCCTTTTTTTCCACACATTTTTTTGCTTTCTCATGTTTCCTGCTCTTCATCCTCATACATGTTTAAGCGCTCCAGCATTCCTGATCAGAGTTTCTCATTTTACCTGTCTGTCATTCACATGAACGCCTGAACACGCTGTAAAACCCTCGCGTCTGTCACTTCTCCTCCTCCTGTCTCTCTCAACCTCCTCACGGCAATAAATCAGGCTCCAAATCACTATCTGTGTCCTGTTCTCCAGTAAAACAACCCCCAAACATCCTAAAAACAACACACTTTACCTGACAATCAAACCTGCATGAGGGACTAAAGCTTGTTTTGAGGGAACATTTTCTGAATGTGGTTTATGTTGTTGCATTTGCACACAAAGACACACTTTAATAATGTGATTTATCTTGGAGGGAAAATGTGTTTTTCCTGACTGAACGGCTGTACTTCAGCTCCTCACGCAGCTCTTGACAATCAGCCGCTCATAATCATTCACAACTACAGGCTGTTTTTAGGAGTCGAGTGGGATTTGAGCACCGACGGCAAAAAAAAACATGACAGTCAAACACACAAACTCAGAGGAAATCTGAGGAAGCTACGAGCTCGGACTGAAATATGAGCGCAGTTAAACTTAGTTTGAACATGATTTTCAATGTAACATCCAGAACATTTGTTGAAACAATAAACACTAACACTAAAAAAACAGGAAACGCTTTACAATAAGGTCTCATTTCTTAAAATGGCAATGAGCAATTATTATTATTATATATATATATTTATATTTGTCCTATTTTTTAAATAATGAAATAAAATTTAATTAAATAATTTGGCCTTTTTTGTTATCTCATATAGATATTTATTTTTAAATAAATGTCTTAATAATTTTTTTTAAAAATATATATTTTTTTAATAAATAAAAATATTGGCTGCACTGGTCTCATAAGATAAAATCACAAATAAATAAATAAATTAAAGGAAATTATAAAACCAAAAAATAAAATGAAATTTTAAAATAAAAGATTAAAATAGAATACAATGAATACAAATTATTAAAATAAATAGTGAATAAATAAAAAATAGAAAAAAATAAAAATCCCATAAATAAATAAAAGGAAATTATAAAAACCAAAAAAATAAAATGAAATTATAAAATAAAAGATTAAATTAAATAGTGAATAAATAAATCTAAAAAAAACATATAAAATGAAATTTAAAACTATAAATAAATTGAAATCATAAGATTAATCAATTATTAAACAAATACAAATATGAAAAAAAATCAAATTAAATTAAACAATATAAAATAAGATAAAATCCCACAAATAAAAAATAAGAGGAAATTGTAAGAATAATTAAATACAAATTACTAAAATAAATAGTGAATAAATAAAAAATAAATAAATTAATAAAAATAAATGTAATACTTTCATTTTTAATAATTAAAAAACTACTGCTCAAAAATAAGATAAAAATCCCAAATAAATAAATATATTATAAATAAATTTATAAAAATTATTAATATAAATGGTGAATAAATAAATACAAAAACAAAAATAAAAAGTATAAATAAATTCAAATCATAAGATTAAAATCGATATAAATAATAATCGAATACATTGATTATTCAAAAAAACAAAATTATTTTAAAAAAATCCCCAAAAAAATAAAAGGAAATTATGAAAATAAATAAATAAAAAATTATTAAAATAAATAGTGGATAAATAAAGTAAATCTAAAAAACATATAAAACAAAATTTCAAGGGAAATTATATAATAAATAATAATAATTAAAATAAATAGTGAATATAAAAATAAGTGAATTAAAAAATAATTAATTTTTAATCAAAAATAAATAAAAAAACCGAACATTTTAAATATAAATAATTTCAAATAAGATAAATCAAGTGTTAAATGAAACAAAAAATATTTTAAAAATCTAAGTAAATTTAAAAAAGAAAATTCACACAAATAAATAAAACGAAATGATAATTATAAATGAATAAAACCATGAAAATAAATAGTTAAATAAAAAATAAAAAATACATATAAAATTAAATTTAAAAACAAAGTATATTGAAATTATAAGATCTAATTACATTTAATATATACATATAAACAAAAATGATCAAAATAAATAAATAAAACTGACAAAAATAACTAATTTGAATACATAATATAAAACACTAAAATTAACAAAATAAAAAAATAAAAAAATTAAATTAAATAAAAAAAAATTCAATGATAATTATATTTAAAAATACACAAATAAAATTAATTTGGCTATACTGCTCACTTAAAATAGTCTTAAAAACCAATATAAAAAGGATTGTGGGGTCGCAATCCTGCCTGAAAAAATAAGAGATTTGTAAAGACGTGGCACATTAACAATTATCTCCCACCAGTTTGTTCTTTTGAGGTCCTGTGTGATGTTTAGTCATTGGTGTGTAATGGGACAGGTGTCTCTCCACATGCCCACAGGTGAGTGTGTTTGGCAAAGACTCAGGACCGCGATTGTATGACAAGAACGGCTCTCGTTACAAAGAGGAGGAATCTTTACTGTCCTGCTCATCAAATCCGATTCCCATGGAAAGAGCTTATACATGTTTAAGAGTTTGAAGAGGAATGTGGTGTTTGATCCAATCTGTGAGAGGATTACTGCGGATTAAGGTGCGCTGTACTGTGTTTGATTGTCTTACATGAGCGTTTTATGAATCTGTTCGATGCTGTCCTCCAGTTCCTCTTTTTGGTCGGGGACGAAGCGATATTCAGACACATAACCTGGCGTGTGCTTGTACGGGTCGTAATCGCCCAGCTCAGCTGTAGAAAAAGACAAAGAGACACAACGACATATAATATAATGCTGGAACAGCCTTGGAAAAAAAAACAAAAAACAAACATAAAAATAAATAAATAAATAAATAAATATATAAAACTATAAAATAAAATAAAATTATAATACATAAAGGAAAAAAATAAAAATAAAAATGAATTTAAACCATAAGATAAATCGATTATTAAATAAAATAAAATAATTTAAAATCCGACAAATAAAAAATAAAAGGAAATTATAAAATAAATGAATAATAATTATTAAAATAAATCATGACAATAAAAATAAATAAATGAATACAGTTTAATTTAATACATTTTTGATCATTAAAAAAATAAATAAATAAAGAACGAAAATTAAAAATGAGATAAATCAAGTATTAAATATAACAAAAAAATATTTTAAAAATCCAATTAAATAAAAAAAGGTAATGACAATAATAAATTAATACAAACGGTGTTCATATAAATGAATATAAATAAAAAACTATAAAATAAAATTATAATACATAAATGAATAATGAATTCATAATGAAATTATAAAACAAGTAAATAAAATGAAATTCTAAAAATAAACAAATAAATAAAATAAACTCTTCTATTAAAGAAAGTACATGTGCAATTAAGGAAATCAAATATAAAGTACAAAAATAATAACTAAAATTACAAAATATATATAAATA
The DNA here is from genome assembly GCF_049309525.1 of Garra rufa. Classification (NCBI taxonomy): domain Eukaryota; kingdom Metazoa; phylum Chordata; class Actinopteri; order Cypriniformes; family Cyprinidae; genus Garra; species Garra rufa. Next base: position 2,823,816 of record NC_133383.1, on the reverse strand, counting down.
ACTAAAACTATAAATGTAAACAAATAAAACAAGATAAAATTATAAAAAAAATTGAAATAAATAAATAAATAACATTATCAAATATATATAAATAACTAAATGTAAATAAATAATAAATGAAATGATACAATAAAAATAAAATATATTGAAAAATTAAATTAAATTATAAAAGCAAAAATAAAATGACGAACTATATTATAAAATATATAAATAAATGAAAATACAAATTTAAATAAATAAAACTATTTAAATGATACAATAAAAATAAAATGAAATAAAAATGAACAAATAAATAAAATGAAATTATAAAACTAAACAAATAATAAAAATGACATAAATACTACTAAAAATTAATAAAACTTATAAAATAAAAATTAAGTTATATATATATATATATATATATATATATATATATATATATATATATATATAAAACCACAAATGATAAAAAATTATATGCAATGAAATTATAAAAACAGACAATAAATAAAATGACACAAATAAATTAATTAAAGGAAATGACAAAAAAAGGAAATTAAAAATAAAATTATAAAAGTAAATAAATCAAGAAAAGAAATCAAATAACAATAAAATAATATTATAAAATGAATGAATAAAATGAAATGTACAAAATACAAATAAAATATAACAATAAAAATTATAAATTAATTGGATAAATAAAATATTTGTAACCAATACTTAATAAAATGAATGAAAATTATGAAAATAAATAAATTAATATATTAAACAGAATTATTAAATACAATGAAATCACAAAATAAGTAAAATGTAATATAAGATAAATCAATTAAACTATATACTTTTAATAGAACAAAATATATACTTTATATATATATATATATATATATATATATATATATATATATATATATTATATTATATTATAAAATAACATTTTACTCTGAAGATGCATACAAATATAAGTCACAAAATGTATAACTCATTATATTAATGAGGGCATTTTAGAACACGAAGTCTGACATTTATTTGCTGATATTTTAACTTGTATAAAAAACTAGACTTAAATGACATTAACTGTGTAAATTTCCTGGTACAAATTTGCTGTGACATTAGTGAATGTGAACGTACACTGAATAGCAAGCGCTCCCAGCTGTGAGCTGATGTTAAATGGACAGGGAAGTCTCCCCTGCAGGACGTCCTGCTTCACCTGCAGGAAGAACTGATATCTGACAGAAGACAGAAAGACAGACAATATAAGAGCATGGAAAGAGCATGATATGACTGCAATGACTGAATGATTACATCTCTAATATCTTTATAGTGTTGATTTACTCTGGCGTTACACAGAACACACACCTTGTAATTTCCTCCTTTAATTTACAAGGATCTTCATCATAAAATTTCACTCCGAAGTAGAGCGTGAACGGAGGTCCAGCTGGAAAGAAGAAAAAAATTCAAACTCAAATACACTGTGGTTTATTGAGAAAATGTCTACAAAATAAATATAAGAAATGAATTTACTGGTGACACTAAACCTAAACTTGTCTGTGCTTAATTTAAGCAAAAAAAAAAAAAAACTAGATAAAAAAGCTTGCCAAGACTAACTTTAAGTTGGCTTGAAAAAGCCTGATCCGAAAGTGTGAAAAGTTTAAATGTTTTAAAAAAAAATTGTAGAAATTGTAGAAATTCTATGTTTTTTTTCTAAACTTTTTCTAAGTTTAAAGTAGTTTTAAAGCTTAAAGCTAAAATGTAATTTTAAACTATAATTAACAAATTGAACAGAAATTATTGAATAAATAAATTAATACATAAAATGAAATGATCAAATAAAATGAAATTACAAAATAATTAAGTAATTACATAAAATTAGAAAATACATAAAACTTAATATAAATCAATTAAATAACATACTAAAATAAATAAATAATTAATTAATGTAAAATGAATTAATATTATATAAAATAAATAAATAAAAATGATAAAAAAATTAATAAATGCATAAAAAGGACAAAATGTATAAATAAAAATTAATTATAAATAAATAAATATTAGAATTTAAACAAATAAAACAACTGAAACTACTAAAAGTGAAATTATAAAATACAAAATTAAATAAATATTAACAAATAAATAAATAAAATGTCAAAAAATAAATAAAATTATGAAATAGAATGAAATTAAATTACAAAAGTAAATAAACAAATATAAAATAAAAATTTAATTATAAAGTAAACAAATAAATAGAAGTATAAATAAAACTATACATTTAAATAAATCAAACAATTGAAACTACTAAAAATGAAATTATTAAATAAAAGAATACATTAAATATTAGCAAACAAATGAATAAAATAAAACAAAGAAATAAAATTACAAAATAAAATGAAATTACAAAAGTAAAAAACTGAAGAAAATAAATAAATATATAAATAAAACCATACATTTAAATAAATAAAACAATTAAAATGACTAAAAGTTAAATTATAAAATAAAAATAAAATAAATATTAGCAAACAAAATGACACAAATAAATAAAATAAATTAGAAAATAAAATAAAAAAAATTACAAAACTAAAAAACAAACAAAAATAAAATGTATAATAAATAAATAAAATGAAATTATAAAGTAATCATTAAGCTGAAAAAACCTATTTAAATAAATAAAACGATTGAAACTAAAAAATGAAATTCTAAAATAAAAATAAAATAAATATTAACAAACAAATGAATGAAATGACACAAATAAATAAATACAATTACAAAATAAAATAAAATAAATTACAACAGTGAATTTAATGAATAAAAATTAATTAGGAAAAATAAAATTATAAACATACATACTTTTATTTTTATTTCTTAAATTGAAATGTTTAAAATTACAACTATAACAACATAACATTTTACTCTTAAAGGAACACTCCACTTTTTTCAGAAACAGGCTCATTCTCCAACTCCCCCCAAGTTAATAAGTTGATTTTTACCGTTTTGAAATCCATTCAGCCGTTCTCCTGTTCTGGCGATATCACTTTTAGCATAGCTTAGCATAGATCATTGAATCCTATTAGACCAATAGCATCACGTTCAAATATGACCAACGAGTTTCCATATTTGTTGTATTTAAAACTCGACTCTTCTGTAGTTATATTGTGTACTAAGACCGGTGGAAATGCAAAGCTGCGAGTTTCTAGGCTGATAAGATTAGGAACTACACTTCCATTCCGGCGTAATAGTCAAGGAAGTTTGCTGCCGTAATATGGCCGAAGCAGGCGGAGTATTATCAGAAATGAGTTCCCAGCTAGTTTAGCATTTGCACATGTGCTGCGTGATATTACTGCTCCTGCTTCAGCCTTATTACGGCAGCAAACTTCCTTGACTATTACGCCGGAATGGGAGTGTAGTTCCTAATCTTATCAGCTTAGAAAATTGAAGCTTTGCATTTCCACCGGTCTTAGTACACGATATAACTACAGAAGAGTCAAGTTTTAAATACAACAAATATGGAAACTCGTTGGTCATTTTTGAACGTGATGTTATTGGTCTAATAGGATTCAATGATCTATGCTAAGCTATGCTAAAAGTGATATCGCCAGAACAGGAGAACGGCTGAATGGATTTCAAAACGGTAAAACTCAACTTATTAACTCGGGGGGGAGTTGGAGAATGAGCCTATTTCCAAAAAAAGTGGAGTGTTCCTTTAAAGTTACGTTAATGATCTTAGACGGCACCTTATAAAACAAATTATACAAAATGTACTAAATAAAATTAAATAAAACAAAATAAATTATAAAAACAAATGAATAAAAATTAAAATAAATTTTTTATTACAAATTAAATAAGTGAATGCATAAAATAAGAAAATATATAAAACGTAATATAAAATAAATCAAATTAAATAATATGCTAAAATAAAAGATAAATAAAATAAATGAATTATAAAATATCTAAATCAATACATAAAAGAACATTATAAAATTGATAGTAAATAAATTAATATATATATATATAATAAAATGATAAAAGTAAATAAGCAGTTAAATAAAATGATAAAATTAAATAAAATTTTAAAAAACATAAAATGAAATTGGCTGTACTGCTCAATAACTTGAAAAAAAAAAAAAAAAAAATCCTGCCTGAAAAAAATTGTGATATATTTTCTGCCATTTCGCAGTTGTATGTTAAAAAGGAAAGTTGTCATGTTCTCACCACCAGTTTGTTTATTTAAGCTTCTCAAACCTGGTTAGGACACACTGCCAGTGTTACACAGATTACATCCACTTATCATTCATTTTCAAAGCAAAAACAAGAATAATTGGTTTTAAGAAATTTTAAACAGTTGCAAAAAATAATTAGACGTAGTATTACACTCTACATCTACTAAAATCGAATATAAAGTGACCAATTTACCTTCCTGCAAAACTACCACACCTGAACCAGCTAGTCAGGCTTATTTAAGATACATTTAAAACAACAGGGTTAGCAATATATCCAAGTTGCATAAAGCTTATCTAATACACAAAGCATTATTTCCCAAAGGAGTGAATTACTGAACTAAACAAATGTGCAGTAAATTCTGCCCTACATCCGCATCAGTAGAGTAGATATGCAAATACTCTATTTGTTATTATACAACATAATTGTATTCATTACTACTTATTTAGATGGGCTTAAGCGCATAATTACTTCCAAATTATGGTCTGAAATGCAATGCGAGGCCTTTAGAGAATCATTACGGCTGCGTCTCCTGCTGCGCCGATCCATATTTAATCTCCACCGAAGATGAAGGATAATCATTAGGTCAATGTGTTTCATCCCAGGATGCATTAGAAAGTATCTCTGAAGATTTCTGAGATGTTTTTGTTTTTTTAAATAGAAACCACTGCATACTTACTTGTTATTAAATCTTTATGTTCAGCGAGTGTTTTTGAGGGATCCAGCCAATACTGTGAACATAAGAGAGAAGACATGAGATCAAAACATCATAAACATCACCAAAAAAAAAAAAAAAAAATCAACAATTTTACTTAAGAACATTTTACTTTAATAAAATCAATTAATTGCAGATGTTTTTGATTAATACATTTTAATGGAACCCAGAAATCCAGAAAAGCAATGGAAAAGAATTTGGTAAAAATAAAACTGTAAAATCAATAAGACAGGCTTTTTGATTAAAAAATAATCATTTATAGGGCCCTATAATTATAATTAGGCTTTTTGGGGTCTAAAAATGTAGATGTAAGTGGCTTAAAATACATATACAGTGGTGAGAAAAAGTGTTGGCCCCCTTCCTGATTTTTTTTTTTTTTGCATGTTTGTCACACTTTAATGTTTCATTTAATTTCAGATCAAACTGAAATGTAAATATTAATCAAAGAAAACACAAGTAAACACAACATGCAGTTTTTGAATGACGTTTTTTTATTATTATTATTATTATAAAACATTAATTCATGCGTTCATGACCTCAAGGATAGATTATTGTAATGCTTTATTGGGTGGTTGTTCTGCACGCTTAATAAACAAACTCCAGCTGGTCCAAAATGCAGCAGCTAGAGTTCTTACTAGAACTAGAAAGTATGAGCATATTAGCCTGGTTCTGTCAACACTGCATTGGCTCCCTATAAAACATCGTATAGATTTTAAAATCTTGCTAATTACTTATAAAGCCCTCAATGGTTTAGCTCCTCAGTACTTGAGCGAGCTTCTATCGCATTATAGTCCCTCACGTCCGCTGCGTTCTCAAAATTCTGGCAATTTGATAATACCTAGAATATCAAAATCAACTGCCGGCGGCAGATCATTTTCTTATCTAGCACCTAAACTCTGGAACAATCTACCAAACACTGTTCGGGAGGCAGACACACTCTGTCAGTTTAAATCTAGATTAAAGACACATCTCTTTAATCTGGCTTACACATAAAACATTAACACATTCCAATAATTCAAATCCATTAAAGGATTGTTAGGCTGCATTAATTAGGTCAACCAGAACCGAAAACACCTCCCATAACATCTGATGCACTCGCTGCATCGTAAAAAGAATGGCATCTACGCTAATATTAGTCTGTTTCATTCTTATTCCGAGGTCACCGTAGCCACCAGACCCAGCCTGTATCTGGATCAGATGGTCACTGCAGTCCCCCGGATCCAGTCCGTACCCAGCTCAGATCATGGATCACCACCTGGAGATGACTTCAATAGCCGTGGATGTCAACCAGATGAGCTCCAGAGACGGATCATCACTAAAGACCTCACCAACCTAGATGGCCATCGGTACTACACCACAGGATCCTGATGAGTTCTCTACAATCAGACATTGGTACAAACTGCTGGTTTCATCTGGCCAGAGGAGAACTGGTCCCCCGACTGAGCCTGGTTTCTCCCAAGGTTTTTTTCTCCATTTCTGTCACCTGTGGAGTGTTGGTTCCTTGCCGCTCTCGCCTCTGGCTTGCTTACTTGGGGACACTTTCCAGCGATATCCTATACTATTTGAACTGAACTGGATGATGATATCTCTGAATTCATTGATGAACTGCCTTTAACTGAAAATTGATTATTTACAATAATGCGTTACTTACACACTATTGTGCTGTTTAAATACTGTGCAGTTGCTTTGACACAATCTGTATTGTTAAAATCGCTATATAAATAAAGGTGACTTGACTTGACTATTATGAAGGGAAAACAAAATCCAAACCCACATGGCCCTGTGTGAAAAAGTGTTTGCCCCCTAAACTTACTAACTGGCTGGGCCACCCTTAACAGCAACAACTGCAATCAAGCGTTTGCGATAACTTGCAATGAGTCTGTTACAGCGCTGTGCAGGAATTTTGGCGCATTCATCTTGGCAGAATTGTTGTAATTCAGCCACATTGGAGGGTTTGAGCATGAACTGCCTTTTTAAGGTCATGCCACAGCATCTCAATAGGATTTAGGTCAGGACTTTGACTAGGCCACTCCAAAGTCTTCATTTTGTTTTTCTTCAGCCATTCAGAGGTGGATTTGCTGGTGTGTTTTGGATCATTGTCCTGCTGCAGAACCCAAGTTCGCTTCAGCTTGAGGTCACCAACAGATGGCCAGACATTGTCCTTCAGGATTTTTTTGGTAGACAGCAGAATTCATGGTCTTCCAGGTCCAGAATAGGGGTCGACTGATTATTGGCGCCGATATTAAGCATTTTTACGATTATCGGAATCGGTTATTTTCAAAACCGATTTGCCGATAAAAATAATTTAATTGTGAAATGCGCTCTTTGGCTCCGACGCAACCTGTCAGAGCTCACCACTCTGTGCCCTAGAGCAGTCTCCGCCCACCGCGCATCTGATTGGTTGGGAGTCGCGAGTCCGACCAATCAACTCGAAGGTTGAAGGCACTGAAGACAGACAGAACGCTTGCTGGAGCTGCGAGCAGCTTGCGGCAGTAATCAGTTGTCTCTCAAAGGTAAGTCAGCAGCAGACGTTGATTGTGTTTCAGTAATTTACAATCCTTTACGGTGAAGTTGCAAAAACACCTCAATGTTATCTTGATTTCCCGGATGCAGAAAACACGGACGGAATCGCGGAATCCAGTCATATACCGTATTTTCCGCACTATAAGGCGCACCGGCGCATCTTCAATGAATGGCCTATTTCAAAACTGTTTTCATATATAAGGCGCACCGCATTATAAGGCGCATAGAATAGAGTAAACTCATTTGTAAAAAAATAACTTATTTGATTAAAAGATAAATTAATGTTTTTATGCCTTCATTTGCACTGTACTGTAAATTAAAACTAATGGAAATGTGTAGTGTCACATAGGCCTAGGTTAGGATAACAAAAAATGAGACATTTAGGCTATGGAACTGAGTGTGCCTATAATAGGCTATTAATGTTCTATTTTAATGAAAAGGTCTTCTTAACATCTTCTAAAATGAAGAATTAAATTATTAACACTTATATTACACATTGTGCGTTTTTAAGCTAATCAACTGATGTGCATTAGATGATGAATTGGATAGTCACCTCATTGGATTTAGCCATCAGAAAATAATTAATGAGAAATTATTATAGCTCATGCTATTACATGAACATTTCTAACATGTAAATAATTTGAAGCCAAATAGTTATATTTCCCCAAGCTGTTTAGCTTTAATACAGTATGCACAGGCTTAATCGGGAAGCATACAGTGGCCCCACTTTTAACTCTCTCTATATTACCCTTATTGTAGATGGATGAACGGAAGAAGACACGAAGTGCAGTGTGGGAGTACTACACTCAACAAACACCAGGGAAGGCAGTGTGCAAAACATGTGGAGATGTTGTCAGTATGGGTGGATACTTCAAACCTGTGGTCTCATCTTACCAATTTTCATTTTTACACTAGACACATATCGGTTCAAAAAATGGGCTGGGCGATATGGCTGAAAACTATATCACTATATCAGTGTTTCATATCGGTCGATATCGATAATTATTGATATTTTTATGACCCATTTATAGAAAGGACCAGGAGAAAAATATATTACACTCAAGCATTTTTATTTTAAACTTAACCTGCCTCTGATCATAATCCCCTCAGTTATTAAGACAGAAATGTCAACAACCATGGAAAACTCAAATAATTAAAATGTAAACATAAGTCTAAAGTCACAATATACACTTAATTATCTCTTAATCCTCAATTCAAACCCCATTCATTGTCGATGAAGTGAATGGTCAAGCTAATGTATGGCCCAGAAGTACGGCTTGACCACAGGTCAGAGGTTGTTGCAAAGTACTTGGCTGATTATATTATTTCTGCACAGATTGCTGGTTGCCAGTAGCCAACATTACTTCTTTCCCGGTACTTTAGCCTATACTTTGTGTAATAACAAAAATATTTATTTAAGTGAAAAAATAAGTCCAAAACTTTCAACATTTTGAACAATAGGGCCTTACAATCTTTTTTTTTTTTTTTCCAGAAATTCTTGTTTTAATTTTTCTGATAATCAAATGAAAGCAAAATCACAGATTTATTTTTAAAAATAAAAATAAACGGAGCTTTACTGTTAAAATTAATACATAGAAGAAAATTATATTCAGTTAAAAAAAGGTTTAATAATAATAGTATTTTTTCAACAATTAAGTGGTGACTCTTTATTTTATTTTTTATCATATATATTGTTTATGTAAATTATTTAAATGTGTACATATAAACACCTACATTATACTGTACAGTTATACAAGACTAATATGGTTCTGTCACATGTTAAACCGTACTTTTATTTTGACAGGTTGCAGTGAAGTTTCAGTGTGTAATACAGTATGAATGATGCTAGTTTCACTAATGAAACGGTAAAATTGACAAAAAGTGACACTCACAGCAGCTTTGGAGATGTATTTATTGGAGTTTGTCTGTTCATGTGAGATGCAAAGGCCAAAAATTAGCGGGAGCGTCACGTGTGCAGTATGCGTGTAGTGAAAATAAAACGCGTCTCCTCCATTCATACATAGAGAGGCAAACGGAACATGCAGGATTCTTATTGAAACGGTCTTTTTGCATTTCAGTTTTCACAGACACTAGTCCATATCGCGATCTGAATTAATTAACAGACCAACTTTTTATTTATTGGTCCAAAAATCGACGAATTCCGCGGCATTCCGCCCTATAGTAAAGTCCGTTTTTATGAATGGAGTCCGCGATCCCGTCTGTGCGGAGACATTGTAAACGCGCGATCATGTAGAGACAGAAATGACATGCCGTCGTGTAAATAAGATTAATAACATAAGGCTATTTAGTTTGTTTAATACAACAACATGGACCCGTTCTGTAGGAAAGATAACTTTAACTTCTATTGTGATCTGGCGCTATGAACTGAACGTTAAAGGGGGGCTGGGCGGGCCGACGAAGAATACAAAATATCGAACGGTTTATCGAACACATTTTTTATTGATATCGATCACTTGTCTATCGCGATATATATCGTTATCGTTTTATCGCCCAGCCCTAGTTCAAAATATTGTTTATCGGTGCATTTGATCTGTAATAATCGGTATCGGCCCTGAAAAACACATATCAGCTGACCCCTAGTCCAGAAGCAGCAAAACAGCCCCAGACCATCACACTACCACTACCATATTTTACTCTTGGTATGATGTTCTTTTTCTGAAATGCTGTGTTACTTTTACCCCAGATGTAATGGGACGCACACCTTCCAAAAAGTTCAACTTTTATCTCATCAGTCCACAGGGTATTTTACCAAAAATCTTGGAGATCATCAAGATGTGTTCTGGCAAAACTGAGACGAGCCTTTATGTTCTTTTTGCTCAGCAGCGGTTTTGGTCTTGGAACTCTGCCATGCAGGCCATTTTTGTCCAGTCTCTTTCTTATGGTGGAGTCATGAACACTGACCTCAACTGAGGCAAGAGAGGCCTGCAGTTCTTTAGATGTTGTTGTAGGGTCTTTTGTGAGCTCTTGGATGAGTCGTCGCTGCACTCCTGGGGTAATATTGGTCATCCGGCCACTCCTGGGAAGGTTCACCACTGTTCCATGTTTTCGTTATTTGTGGATAATAGCTCTCACTGAGGTTCGCTGGAGTCCCAAAGCTTTAGAAATGGCTTTATAACCTTTTCCAGACTGATAGATCTCAATTACTTTCTTTCTCATTTGCTCCTCTTTCTTTGGATCTCAACATGATGTGTAGCTTTTGAGGATCTTTTGGTCTACTTCACTTTGTCAGGCAGGTCCTATTTAAGTGATTTCTTGATTGCGAACAGGTGTGGCAGTAATCAGGCCTGGGTGTGGCTAGAGAAACTGAACTCAGGTGTGATAAACCACAGTTTTGTTTTCACACAGGGCCCTTCATAAAAAAAAAACCTTCATTTAAAAACTGCATGTAATGTTTACTTGTGTTATCTTTGATTAATATTTAAATTTGTTTGATGATCTGAAACATTAAAGTGTGACAAACATGCAAAAAAAAAAAAAAAAAAAAAATCAGGAAGGGAGCCAACACTTTTTCACACCACTGTATAATAGCACTGATGCAATAATAATTGGTTAAAATAAAATACAAAAGCAAGAAATCATATGGTTTTATTGCACAAAACTGTTATAAACAATAGAGCTAATGTACATTACGCATTACAAAAAAGGCCTGCAGAGGGCGCCAACACCCTGACGATTGCTTTCATACATTACTGACGATCTAATCTTTGTTTAATATTGACTAAACTATATTTAATTCAAAATATCTTCAAGTAACTAGTAAAGTATCGCATTACTTTTTAACTTGCAAGAAAATATCTTTGAAGTTACTTTTCCAAATAATTAATGCCAGTTACTTTTCCCCCAGTTATTGATTGAAAGTTCTCCTGTCCCCATGTTGAGAGAAATTGTAAGATGTTACTTTAGTTCTAGAATAAATGTAAGCATGCATTAATTTATCTCACTTACAAAAAAAAGTATTCAGTATTTCTCAAAATGAATAAAAACAGTGAAATGCAACTCAGAATATGACACAAACCTGCAATAATTAATATGTTAAATAATACAAATATCCTTTATGTATTTTATCCCATTTTATTAACCAATGTCTTTGCTGCCGACCTTCGATGATTCAATTCATCCATACTAAAAAGCAAAAATGACTCAAAATAATCTAACATTTGTTTTCCTTTTTTTATTGCTGAAGAGTTGACATTTTTTCTTCTGCGGTCTACGTTTCAGTTGTGAATTTACTTTTCTCTAAGCCTGAGGCTTTTGTTGTAAAAAGGCTTTTACATTTGCCAAAAATAGAACTTTTTATTTTAAAAACAAACAAGCAAGCCCTGCCCAGATTTTAAAAAAGTAACACAAAAGTAACGCAACGCATTACTTTCCATAAAAAGTAACTAAGTAACGCGATTAGTTACTTTTTTAGGGAGTAACTCTATATTGTAATGCATTACTTTTAAAAGTAACTTTCCCCAACACTGATTACTTGATGTAATGATAGTACTACTACTACTAATAAAAATGTAATTAAAACAACATTTAAGGAATATTTAGCAGAAAAAAATATTATTAAGAAAATTGTAAACACACAAGAAAAATAATAAATAATTCTTTATAAAATATTATTAATATTTATAAATTAATTAGACACGCTTTTGAGCATTGAAATGTATTGAAACTATTCAAATGGAATGCAGATTCACAGAATTTAATCAATAGAATTTGAGAAAAGTAATAAAACTTATTTTATAGGACCTTAAAATATAATTTTGCAACACTTTTAAGCAGTTGCTGTTAAAATGTGTACGTTTCATGATTTCAAGTAATTAGAGATGTTTTTTTGCTGAATATTTTTTAATGTAACCATTAAAAATAAGTCTAAAAACAGGAAAAACGGAATCCAGAAAAATTCAAATGAATTTGGAAAAAATAAAACGCAATACGGGAATAAAACTAATTTCATAGGGCTCTAATTATTTCATTTGTGTCTTTGTTTTATTGTATTTATCCTTTAGTTTGTTAATTGCATCTGTGTTCTTTCTTATTACTAATAACAAAGATAAAATAACAATAATTGACTATTTATCATAACAAAAGTATAGTGAAGTCCTAAAAAACAACACCAATTCCAGAAAAATAAATAAAAAACCAATTAGGAAAAAATTAAATGGAATTAGGGGCTCTCCCTGGCTTCCAGTATGAATCAAACAGACATTATCTGTGTTTATAGTGCTCCATAATGGGAAAAACAATACAAACATATGCAAATCTAGTTTTTCTCCAGTGTTTTACCACTTAATGAAGTTTTCATGAAGACACCTTATTGTCACATTCAACCCTTGTTATATTTATCTTTTTATCCTCTTAATGATGTGGCAGTTTTTCCACATGGTATTGGAAATTATATTGAATATCGATATTTTTCAAGGTAGTAGCCTTTATCAAAATGAGAAATTCCAGTATCGTGACAACTCTACTCTACACTACTCAGGACAATGCACAAACTGATTTTTAACAGTAACTATGAGCAATAATTAAAGTGGTGCTTCCATTAGCAAACACTGCATCAACTATGAGTGCATTAACAGTGATTTGCTCAATCTGTGAGGCGGTTCAGCTAATTAACATCTCCCGGGCTCTATAACGAACACAGACACACAGCTCTCGTCAGGTGATATTTCAGTGCAGTCAGGAGGAAATGCTATCTGGCGTCGCCTTGCAGACAAGATTTATATGCCTTTTAATGAATGTGCAAATGAGCACCCATGAAATACTTCATATGAGCGCAGCAAACACGGTAAACTCCCGCTGAACCGCATTTACATAGAGACAAGGCAAACAAACATGTGTGCAGACAATAGGAAACCAATGAAGGTGTGTGTGCAGACGGGAAGAGGATTAGTGCTGCATGTTATTCAATTAGAACACGTTAATTGAGTCGCTAAGACTCATCTAATAATCACATTAAAGCAGCTGCTGGGTTTCACTCAACTGAAGCGCTCAAAAACAACAGACAGTCGCTGTTTACAAGAACAAGGGATGATTTTTGACTACAGTCATGGAGGATGATTTAACAAACCTTTACTATTTCACTAAATGATCAGACTTACAATTTTCACTTGGTGAAAAATTTGTATTGAAGGAGGGACCCAAGCTAGAGACTTTGACTTATTTTATAACTATTATATATTATTAACTAATACTATATATGAACTATTGCGTATCAATGTTAATTTAAACAAAGCAGAAATGATATAAAACATGAACAACTCAACTAAAAACTAGAAATGTTGTCTTGGCAACTAAATGAAATAAATATGTTCAAGTAAAATAAAAATAAATGAAAACTAAACAGAAACATAGTTTTCTTTTTAAATTAACTAAAGCACGTAACATAATTACTGAACACTGAATGACCTAGCAACCACTCAGAACTCCCTAACAACTTAACTGCATGACGTTAATGATTTAGAATATCTTAGCAACTGCATAGCAACTGAACTGCAACACATTAATGACTCAGAACACCTTAGCAACAAACTAGCAACAACCTGGCAACTGAATTGCAACACATTAATGACTCAGAACACCTTAGCAACTTCCTAACAACAACCTAGCAACTGAACTGCATGACATTAATGACTCAAAACACCTTAGCAACAAACTAGCAACTGAACTGCAACACATTAAAGACTCAGAACAGCTTAGCAACTGCATTGCAACGACCTAGCAACCACTCAGAACTCCCTAAAAACCGAACTACATGACCTTAATGACTCAGAACACCTTAGCAACTGCATAGCAACAACATATCAACTGAACTGCAACACATAAATAACTCAGAACAACTTAACAACTGCATAGCAACAACCTAGCAACTGAACTGCATGACATTGACTCAAAACACCTTAGCAACAAACTAGCAACTGAACTGCAACACATTAAAGACTCAGAACAGCTTAGCAACTGCATAGCAACGACCTAGCAACCACTCAGAACTCCCTAAAAACTTAAACTACATGACCCTAATGACTCAGAACACCTTAGCAACTGCATAGCAACAACCTAGCAACCACTCAGAACTCCATAAAAACTTAACTGCATGACATTAATGACTCAGAACACCTTAGAAACCATATAGCAACTGAACTGCAACACTTTAATGACTCAGAACAACTTAGCAACTGCATAGCAACGACGTAGCAACCACTCAGAACTCCATAAAAACTTAACTGCATGACATTAATGACTCACAACACCTTAGCAACTGCATACCAACAAGCTATCAACTAAACAGCATGACATTAATGACTCAAAACACCTTAGCAACTGCTCAGCAACAACCTAGCAACTGAACTGCATGACATTAATGACTCAGAACACCTTAGCAACCACATAGCAACAATATAGCAACTGAACTGCAACACATTAATGACTCAGAACACCTTAGCAACTGCATAGCAACGACCTAGCAACCACTTAGAACTCCCTAAAAACTGAACTGCATGACATTAATAACTCAGAACACCTTAGCAACCACATAGCAACAACTTAGCAACTGAACTGTGTGGCATTAATGACTCAGAACACCTTAGCAACCACATAGCAACTGAACTACAACACATTAATGACTCAAAACACCTAAGCAACTGCATAGCAACAACCTAGCAACTGAACAGCATGACATTAATGACTCAAAACACCTAAGCAACTGCATAGCAACAACCTAGCAACTGAACTGCATGACATTAATGACTCGGAACACCTTAGCAACCACATAGCAACAACCTAGCCACTAAACAGCATGACATTAATGACTCAAAACACCTCAGCAACTGCATAGCAACAACCTAGCTGTACTGCATGACATTAATAACTCAGAACACCTTAGCAACCACATAGGAACAACCTAGCAACCACTCAGAAATCTCTAGTAACGTAAACGCAAGCATAGCAATGACCTAGCAACTGAACCGCATGACATTAATGACTCAAAACACCTTAGCAACGACCTAGCAACCACTTAGAACTCCCTAACAACTGAAATGCACAACATTAATGACTCAGAACACCTTAGCAGCCGCATAGCAATGACCTAGCAACATAGAATCATTGTGATGACCCTAGAATCATGCTTCGCACAAACAAGCAGCTTAAATTTTTGCCCAGAAACATAAGTACTATACCTCAAAACAAGACAGCAATTTCTCCTCCAGTGGATGAGGACAGATGTTTTAATTTATATCTATAACAACATGTTAAAAATGTCTCTGCTAAAGGAATTCTTTGTGCCTTACAATTAGATGAACCATCTATGAGTCAAGAGCGCATGTAAAACACCCACACAGCAGAAAAATTACACCATTTTGGTGGAAAGATTTTTATCTCCTGGCTCTTTTTACTGTAATAACCATTCATAGAGTTGACAGATTTGTGTAAATGTAAGTTGCGGCGTGCCTCTCACCCATTGCATGCTCAGCAATAAATCTAGGCTCGTGGGACAGGGCCTGCAAGGCATTGTGGGAAACACCTCTGTCTCTGGTCGAGCGTATGAGGTAATGACTGTTGTGTTCTTTCACAATGCTGCACTTTGCCTTACCCAAAAATTGGCCCCTGGGTAAACCTAACCACCCTTTACCTCAGACGTGACCCTTAGGACCTTATGACCAGTTAATGCCTTAGCAAACTTCCTTAAAGGAACAGTTCACCCAAAGATGAACTCGCCCTCACGTCATTCCAAACCTGTTTGACTTTCATTTTTCTCTGGAAACAAAAAAAGATGATAATTTGAAGAATGTAGGTAAACAAAACACTTCCCGTTGGCTTTCATTGTTTGGACAGAACGTACAATGGAAGTCAATGGGAACCAAAATTGTTTGGTTTGGTTTTTTTGAAAAAATCAGATGGACTATCCCAATTTTTTTGTCCTTTTTAAAGCTTTTATGTTGCATCATACAGGTTTTGAATGACACGAGAGTGAGCAAATGATGCAAGAATAATTAATTTTGGGATGAACTGTTCCTTTAAGAGCTGACATGGGATAAAATCTTATATAACTCACCGTTTGATGACTGCGGTCGCAATAGCGAAGGCCAAAATACTCTGTTTCGGCGAGATTCACGTGACTGAACACGTAGTCCAGCAAAACAGAGCCTTTGGTTGATTTCTGTGGAGAAATGTGAAATATATATTAGAAATCTGATCACGAACATACCCAACATTAAATCGACAGTTCACAAAAAAAATAAAATGTCAATTTGCTGAAAGTGTGCTCACTCTAAGGCCATCAAAGATGTAGATGAGTTTGTTTCTTCATCAGATTTGGAGAAATGCAGCATTACATCACTCGCTCACCAATGGATGTGAATGGGTGCCGTCAGAATGAGAGGCCAAACTGCTGATTAAAAACATTACAATAATCCTTAAATAATACACACCACCTCCAGTCCACCATTTAACATCTTAAGCTGTGTGTTTGTAAGAAACAAATCCATCATTAAATGTTTTTAAGTAAAATACGAGTCCATAATTCATAATAACGTTTCCTCCGCCTGTTTTCTCTTACATCAAAATCCACCCACATATTTCTTTAGAGCTGCTTTGACTTGTAAACGATGCTTGATCTGTGCAGATGTTTCACTGGAGGAAGTGTTGTTATGGATTATGGACTCGCATTTTAGTTAAAAACGTCTTAAAGATGGATTTGTTCCTTACAAACACACAGCTTTTGTCTTCTCAAGACATTAACTGATGGACTGGAGTGGTGTGGATTACTTGTGGATTACTGTGATGCTTTTATCAGCTGTTTGGACACTCATTCTGACGGCACCCATTCACATCCATTGGTGAGCAAGTGATTTAATGCTACATTTCTTCAAATCTGATGAAGAAACAAACTCATCTACATCTTTGATAGCCCGAGGGTGAGAACATTGTCAGCAAATGTTAATTTTTGGGTGAACTACTCCTTTAAAGTGACAAGCTCAACTTAATCTCCCCTGAAAGTGAGAGTAGTGTTTGTGGCTTTGTTCTGATTTAATACTCTGCTTGACGGGTTACTTTCGACCGCAAACCGCACCTATGATAAACGACTCACTCACACACTGGTTACAGCATGAAAGCAAACCACTAATTCCAATAAAGTTGAGAATGACTAAGTAAATGTAAGTAAAAAGAGGTCAGATAAAGGAAACACAGTGACTAATCCATCAAACGATCTTTACCTCATTTGTGAATATTGTGCAAAATCTCCTACAGTTGTTTGATACTTCTGTTCAGGCACGCTGTGGTGACCTTTATCTGACATAAGAGATTATCACTCTCAAACACAGCTGTGATGTGAACACCAATGTCTGTCACACCCTGATAATGAGTTATAGACTTAACTTTCATTAAATACATGTGAAAGGAGACATTCATAAGGATTCTGCTCATCAAGGCTGCATTATTGGATAAAAGTACAGTAAAATCTGTAAAAATGTGATATATTATTACAATTTAAAATAGCTTTTCTCTTAAAATGTAATTTATTCTGTGATCAAAGATTAATTTTAAATATCATTACTCCAGTCTTCAGTGTCACATGATCCTTCAGAAATCATTCTAATATGCTGATTTGCTGCTCAAGAAACATTTCTGATTATTATCAATGTTGAAAACGGTAGGAACCCGTCATACGTTTTATTTTTCAGGATTCACAAATGAATAGAAAGTTCAAAAGAACAGCATTTATTTAAAATAGAAGTCTTTTGGGACATTATAAATACCATTACTGTCGCCTTTGATCAATTTAATGCGTGTTTGATGAATACAAGTATGAAATATAGCTGCAAGCAGTGATTACTGGGATTCAAGCACTTCAAAGCATTTAAGCACATATGAAAAAAGACATTACATATTATTTAGCAAGCTTAAAACTAACTAAATCAATGATTTCAAAAAAACATTCTTGGCAAATACAGGTAATTTGCCATAGAAATATGATGTTTTTTTAACATTTATGACTGTTATAGCAGCAGCTGTGGTCCGATCTCCCTAAAACGTTGCATGCTTGTTTAGAATCACCCCTTTTCTAAACGACCCCGTTATTGCTTCTCAAAGGGTAAATTTCAACATTTTTTGATGATTATTGACCTAAAGAGACCAGAGAATTGTACTGTCTCTCGTATGACACGAATATCTTGCATATGTGTGAACAAAATGCGCAATATACAATCGTTTACGCCCTCGAAAAATACAATATTGCCCCCCCCAGTGGCCGATTTCTTTCACATTTCTCTCAGACCTTTGAGGCTGTGAGTCAAATAGGCCCACCAATTTTCGTTCCAATTGGCCTCCAATAACCATGTCTAATAGGTGCTCAATCTTCATCGGCCAATGGCGACCATGTTTTTTTAAGATACGCAAATGTGAGTACTATCATCCCTCCAAGTTTCAAGTCTCTACAACTTACAGTTTGGTCTGCATGATCAGTTTTTCATGGAGATTGCTAATCCTTGGCTACTCTAACAATTACAATAGGGTTTCAAAGCTCCCTAAAACTTTGCATGTTTGTTTCAAATCATGTTTTTTAAGATATGCAAACGTCCATGTAACGCTTGTGGCACTTTGGACCAAGATGTGCATTCCGGTTTTCACATTGATAAGACAAATGGTTGCGTAGTTATGGCTGTTTTATGTTTTTCCCCTCTTATAGCGCCACCAAGTGGCCACGCTCCGTGACTTTTTATGCGACCTCAGACTGAGGACTCATTACTTTCAAAAGTTATAGCCATTTTTTAGTAAAAGCAGCCCTGTGCCTTTTGAACATTTTGTCGAAAGTTTAACTTTTTTAGGGATAATTATTGATATTCACTCTCCAGATAATCAATGGTTTGGTTCTGATCGGGCATTTTTGAAAAGTAGGTTTTTCAAAATAAGAAAATGTAGTGCCTCTGTCAAGCCAATTGGGGCAAGCTTTTGGTCACATTGTAGACAGTGAGAGCACAACCATCCCTCAAAATTTGCACAATCTATGTGGAGATTGCTAATCCTTGCCCACTCTAACAATTAAGTTATTAAGGCGAGACACTGCAGGTGAACAGGGTAAAAAAACAAAACTAATAGTTATGACCTACTTACCCAGTTGATTGATTACATTGATAATTGCAAACATTTTTTGTACTACAAGTTTTTTAAAATGTTAGGTTTAAATATGCATGAAGTCAGTTTCAAAATTCTTGTTTTATTTTCTTGACATATTAGAGTCAAATACAGAGGGGATTTTGGGTCTCATTTTGTCACTCCATAATTCAGAAAAAACTTGGAACAGACAGAAAACAATGTATTTTTGTACATTTTGGGGGGAATAAATTGTTGTATAAAAACAAGCAAGTTGCATATGAACAAATTTCTCTGTAGAAACCTTCAGGATATAGACAAAATGTAAAGTTTAGTGTGTGTAAGTGTTACTGAAGTGGAGATTTACGGCTCAGTGTAGGAGAAAGAAACTCATTTTGAGAAAACGGCCTTTAAAAATATGGATTGTAATTGAAATCTATTGACACAAATAGATAAAGTGCTATACAAGAAACACTTAACAGTGTCTTTTGGATGTTTTCTTCCCACTAGTCTGAAAAAACACTTTATGAAACACTAAAAAGCCAAAACTTGACAGGTGCATGAAAAAGCAGTGTTTTTGCTTTACAAAAAAAAAAAAAATCTCATAGTGACCTAAAAAGTTTTGAACAGTAGTGTATATCAAGATATTTATGCATTTGCAAGCAGCAAATCAGCATATTAGACTGATTTCTGAAGGATTGTGATACTGAAGACTGGAGTAATGATGCTGAAAATTCAGCTTTGTTCACAGCAATTAATTCAGTTTTACAATATATTCACATAGAAAACAGCTATTTTAAATTGTAATGATATTTCACAATTTTGGAGTTTTTAACTGTATTTTTCATTAAATAAATGCAGCCTTGGTGAGACTTTTGAACGGTAGCGTATGGTTTTAATACAAGCGTCCCAGTGCTAGTAAATTCATGCAACAAGTATGATACCACCAATAAAAGCTTTACTACGGTAATAAATCTTCAGTGTTTATGTGACATCTCTGTGGATAGTTGTGCAACTGCAGCTCAGACGTATGACACACATCAGCTCAGATGACACACGGAGAGTGAGAGGAAACCTGCAGGAGCCTCTGCCAGCTGGGAGTGTGTGTGTGTGTGTGTGTTTGCTGTAAGAACACACACATAAAACACACAAAGGGACGTATGTCATGATCGCTCCAGTTACACGCTGGAGGGTGAAACACAATGAACTTGACGTCTGAAACACTATATACAGCAGCAAACCCACAGGACTGAGAAATCACTCACAAGATCTCTTACAATAAAAACCTAGACAACAGTGCGATTACATGGAGAGCAAACAGAAAGCTTTCTTTGGGGAAAAAGACTGCAGTGATCTCACACGCGTCTCAAAAATGTCTTCGATTTTCCAGATCCAAAAGTCTGAATATGAAAGAGCTCAATATGATCTCAAACATTTCTCATTAAATGATCTGAGCTGCTCCACATTTATTTTATGGTTCTAAACACTTACTGTGTGGCAACTATTGACTCATTTGGGTCTCTTTTTATTCAAATCAACAAGAAATAGAGATCAAAAAATTACAGTATTATTAATACTTTTTATATGTAATAGTAAAATATAAAAGTATAAATTATTAGGAAATGTATTATAAATTATTTCCTCTAAAAATAAATAAATTAATATTTATTTATTTTTAGAGGAAATCATTTATAATAATTTCCTAATAATTTATTATTTTATGTTTTAATATTACATATAAAAATATTAAGTATTAATAATACTTATAATGTAATTTAATATATATATATATATATATATATATATAAGAAATTATATGTAAAAATGTAAAAAAAAAATCTTTCTAAGAACTTTCTTAGAATCTTAGAATTTATGCAGACAATTTGTGGAGAAAAAATGTCATTTAAGTAAATAAATAAATATAAGATTATAATATATTTATTATATATACAGTATGTTAAGAAAAATCTCTGAGAAATCTCTTTAGAGGAAATAATTTAATTTATAATAATATCCGAAAAATTTATTATTATTATTTGTTGTAATATTTAAAATTTTCACAATATTTACTGTGCATTTTATTTATATTATAATATTTCACACTAATATTTAAATAACATTAATTATTAATGCTA
>NC_133383.1:2744904-2801647 GCF_049309525.1 Garra rufa | reverse complement strand
TGTATGTTAAAGACGCTCATGTTCCCACACTGCCGGTACCCGATGGCCAAATATCTATCAAAGCGAACACAGGTACGGCCTTACCAGGGAAAAACCCCCATTGTGCGTGACCTCTGATGTCAGCGTCGTAATTCAAGTCCCAAAAGCCCAGCGGGACGAGAGCCGAACATGACACACAGCCGTCTCCAGCCGTGCCCTCCGCATTCCTGCCGTATCTCTCTTCCCGATAAGACTTTTTGCACTGCTCAGGGTGGGAATGTTAAAATAACAGGGAAGAGTGAAATGAACAGATAGGAAATGGGTTTCCTCGCGTTGAGAAACGCTGCTTGGCACCGCCGCTTTTCCCACCTACTGGAGATAAAAACAGCCAAACCTTTCCTGCGCCGAGAGTGAAACTTAATGCCGGCGTCTGTTTATTTCCAGCGGATAGAAATGCTGATAACAAAGCCAAAGCAGATTAGTGTTCAAATGCATTATCAAGTGTACACTAATAACAGCTTTATTTTGAAGTGGGGAAAAAACCTTTACAGCACTTTCAGATGGTATTAGGAGAAATGAGAAAGCCGTGCAATACATTTTAAATCCAAATACAAAGAGAAATCACTCCCGATAATCAGAAGAAAGAAAATATCCTGATATCTGAACTTTACTTTAATTACTGTATACTTTCCTCTACTGTACTATATATATATATATATATATATAATATATATAGATATATATATATATATATAAAATTCTATTTTATTCTAATACGTAATATTTATGTATTTTATACATAATATGTTTATGATAATAACTAATTTTATATTGTTATATTTTATACTAAAATCATTATTAATAATGATTATTATTGATTCTATTATATATATAATATATATATATATATATATATATATATATATATATATATATATATATACACATACATACACACACACACACACACACACACACACACACACACACACATATATATATATTATAAATAATATTAATATGTAATTTATTAACAATAATATATCATTATATATATATTCTATTTTATTCTAATAATATTTGACATTTATTTGTATTCTATATATAATGATTATTATCAAATATTTTATATTATATTTTATATTAATAAAACAATTAATAATAATAATAATTGATTTCATTTTGTTTTATATTACATATAATTTATTAATATTAATAATATAATATAATATTAAATAATAATTAATTATATAAAAAATAATAATATATACTAACATTATTATTTTTATAATAATATTACTATATTATATATATATATATATATATATATATATATATATATATATATATTACTATTACTATACTATTACTATATATATATTACTATTACTATATTATATATATATATATATATATATATATATATATCTTATTAATAATACTAATAGTAATATATAAATATATACACTATATATACACACACGTATTTCTATTTTATTCTATTTTATATTAAT
Organism: Garra rufa; assembly: GCF_049309525.1. NCBI lineage: Eukaryota > Metazoa > Chordata > Actinopteri > Cypriniformes > Cyprinidae > Garra > Garra rufa. The sequence goes on along the minus strand of NC_133383.1, from coordinate 2,800,154 downwards.
ATATTCTATTTTCTTTTATATTTTATTCTAATAATATTTGACATATTTATTATGAACTTTATTTATATTATAATATTTTATATAATTAAAATAATAATAATAATAAGTTATTTTTAACTATTATTTTAATATATTTTACTATTATATATTTAATATAAATTAATACATAATATATGATTATGATAATAAAATGTTTATATTCTGATATTTTATACTAAAATAATTAATAATGATTATTATTGATTCTATTATTTTTTATTATAATATTTTATATATATATATATATATATATATTATAAACAATATTAATATATATCATTTATTAACAATAATATATTATAGTTTTATTATATAAAACTCATTAATAATAATACTTATAATGTAATGTAATATAAATAATTGTAGTACTGGCTGCTGAAAATATGGTATATCACATGAATATATATGTATATACATAAATGTAACTAATCATATAAAATAAACAATCAATAGTTAATATAATATAATTGATCAAATAAAATATAAAATGAAATAAAACATAATATAATATAATATAATAGTAATGGCTTCTTAAATTTCAGTATTGCCATCACAGAAATAAATTACATTTTAAAACATATTACAGTTTTTACTGTATTTTTGATTAAATTAGTCCAGCCTTGGTGAGCAGAAGAGACTTCTTTAAAAAATAAAGAAACAAACAAACAAATAAAACAAATATTTTTATTTCAAAACTAAGTGTGTATATATAAAAAAGTAAATATTAAAAATTATACAATATTATTATAAAACTATAAATACTACATAGTGCAACATAATCTTTGTTAATAACTGCAGACCTAGTCTTGTGAAGAAAAAAAATCAAGAGTAAGAAAGAATGTATAATATTTTCAAGACAATTTGTTAATAATTGCAGACTGGGGGATCAATAAAATGAGCACAAGCACAGATCTAATAAATAAAGATTGATCTGTGGTGAAACGAGGCCTTTTGCATCGATTTCAGACCCTCAATAAGACAGATGAACTCCTGAAGACTGAGACTGTAAAGATTTGTTTAGTGAAAGCAGAAACGTGTCTGATAACACGAGCTAAACAAACGAAAGCCTGATTGTGGTATTTTCTTCACAAAGAGTATTAACCAATTAACATAATCCACCTGCAAAAACACACAACCTGGAAAAGATGCCAAAAAAAGAACATCCAAATGCTGCAAATGCAATCACACTAATATCTCAAGTCAAACACTACGTCAATAAATCAATTGGAAAATGTGCTTAATTGCCTGGAAAACAATGCAAAAAATGGTAATGGTCCTAAAGCATGCGATTCGGGGGTGAAACATGACCCTGGACCTGTTCTTGACCGGTTTTCTAAGATCCGCGTGAGATTCTGGAGGTTTGATCATTTAAGGCATTCTTTCAAACAATTAACTCTCATGACATGACCTGCTGTTCCCATAGCAACGGGGTCACTATTAACGAGACCTGACCATCTGCTGCTGCGCCACTGACCACTGATGTGTGTGTGTGTGTGTGTGTGTGTGTGTGTGTGTGTGTCCATTAGCAGATGTTCCTGCACTCCTCTAGAGAACAGAAAGGGCCTAAACGGGTGAATCTGATGAAACCTGTCAGGAATATGACCATTTCACCCCAAACTCACAAGAAAGAAAGAAGAAATTACATTTTGCATAAAGAACATGAAGACGTTTTCATGACAGATAAGCACAAACTTTTTTTTAAAAAACTATTTGAGAAAGAATCTTGAGAAAATTTGTGAAGAATAATCCTTCTCTTCCAACTCCAGAGAAAGAAAGTGTATCTTGCATAAAGATGCTCTTAAGAAAGGAAGAACTGGAGAAAGAAAATATATGAGAAGAAATCTTGAAAAAAAGATTTTTTTTTGGAGAAAAGTTCTTGATATAATTCCTTAAAAAAACATTAATGAGACCAATTCTTTGAGAGATAATCGTGAGAAAAATTTATAGAGAAAGAATTGTAAAAAGTTTTGTAGAGAGAGAATATTGAGAAAATTTGGCGAGAAAAAGAATTTTAAGAAAATTTGTAGAGAAAGAATTTTGAGAAAATTCATATAGAGAATCTTGAGAAAAATTGTGAGAAAATGTGTAGAGAAAGAATCTAGAGAAAATTCATAGAGAAAGAATTTTTTTTTCAAATTCGTAGAAAAATAATTTTGAGATAATTCGTAGAAAATAATTTTGAGGAAATTCGTAGAGAAAGAATCTAGAGAAAATTTGTAGAAAAAAAATCTAGACAACATTTGTAGAGAAAGAATTTGGGCAAAATTAGAACAGAAAGAATCTAGAGAAAATTTGTAAAGGAAGAATACTGAGAAAATTCGTAGAGAAAGAATTTTTAAAAAAATTCGTAGAAAAAGAATTTTAAGAAAATTCATAGAAAAAGAATTTTGAGAAAATTCATAGAGAAAGGATCTAGAAAACTTTTGTAGAAAAAGAATTTGGGGAAAATTTGTAGAGAAAGAATCTTGAGAAAATTCATAGAGAGAATCTTGAGAAAATTTGTGAGAAAATTTGTAGAGAAAGAATCTAGAGAACATATGTAGAAAAAGAATTTGAAGAATAATCCTTCTCTTCCAACTCCAGAGAAAGAAAGTGTATCTTGCATAAAGATGCTCTTAAGAAAGGAAGAACTGGAGAAAGAAAATATATGATAAGAAATCTTGAAAAAAAGATTTTTTTTGGAGAAAAGTTCTTGATATAATTCCTTAAAAAAACATTAATGAGACCAATTCTTTGAGAGATAATCGTGAGAAAAATTTATAGAGAAAGAATTGTGAAAAAATTTGTAGAGAGAATATTGAGAAAATTTGGCCAGAAAAAAAAAACGTGAGAAAATTTGTAGAGAAAGAATCTTGAGAAAATTCACAGAGAGAATCTTGAGAAAATTTGTGAGAAAATTTGTAGAGAAAGAATCTAGAGAACATTTGTAGAAAAAGAATTTGGAGAAAATTGGAAGAGAAAGAATCTAGAGAAAATTCATAGAGAAAGAATTTTTTTTTTTCAAATTCGTAGAAAAATAATTTTGAGAATATTCGTAGAAAAAGAATTTTGAGAAAATTCATAGAGAAAGAATTTTTTAAAAATTCGTAGAAAAATAATTTGAGAAAATTCGTAGAAAAATAATTGAGGGAATTCGTAGAGAAAGAATCTAGAGAAAATTCTTAGAGAAAGAATTTAGAGAAAATTTGTAGAAAAAAAATCTAGAGAACATTTGTAGAGAAAGAATTTGGGGAAGATTAGAACAGAAAGAATTTAGAGAAAATTTGTAAAGAAAGAATACTGAGAAAATTCGTAGAGAAAGAATTTTTTTAAAAATTCGTAGAAAAAGAATTTTAAGAAAATTCATAGAAAAAGAATTTTGAGAAAATTAATAGAGAAAGAATCTAGAGAACTTTTGTAGAAAAAGAATTTGGGGAAAATTAGAAGAGAAACAATCTTGAGAAAATTCACAGAGAGAATCTTGAGAAAATTTGTGAGAAAATTTGTAGAGAAAGAATCTAGAGAACATTTGTAGAAAAAGAATCTAGAGAACATTTGTAGAGAAAGAATTTGGGGAAAATTAGAACAGAAAGAACGTATAGAAAATTTGTAAAGAAAGAATACTGAGAAAATTCGTAGAGAAAGAATTTTTTTTTTTAAATTCGTAGAAAAAGAATTTTAAGAAAATTTGTAGAGAAAGAATCTAGAAAACTTTTGTAGAAAAAGAATTTTGAGAAAATTCGTAGAGGAAGAATCTAGAGAAAATTTGTAGAGAAAGAATCTAGAGAACATTTGTAGAAAAAGAATTTGGGGAAAATTGGAAGAGAAAGAATCTTGAGAAAATTCGTAAAGAAAGAACTTTGAGAAATTTTTTTGAGAAAGAATCTAGAGAACAATTGTAGAAAAAAAATTTGGGGAAAATTAGAAGAGAAATAATATTGAAAAAATTTGTAGAGAAAGATTTTTTTTAAAAATTCGTAGAAAAATAATTTTAAGAAAATTCATAGAGAAAGAATTTTGAGAAAATTTGTAGAGAAAGAATTGAGAAAATTCATAGAGAGGGAGAACCTTGAAAAAATTCATAGAAAAATAATTTTGAGAAAATTTATAGAGAGAATCTAGAGAACATTTGTAGAAAAAGAATCTTTAGAAAATTAGAAGAGAAAGAATCTAGAGAAAATTCGTAAAGAAAGAATATTGAGAACATTCGTAGAGAAAGAATTTAAGAAATTCGGAGAAAAAGAATTTTAAGAAAATTCGTAGAGAAAGAGTTTTGAGAAAATTAGTAGAGAAAGAATCTAGAGAATATTTGTAGAAAAAGAATTGAGAAAATTCATAGAGAGAGAGAATCTTGAAAAAATTAATAGAAAAACAATTTTGAGAAAATCTGTAGAGAAAGAATCGTGGAATCTAAGACAATATTTCTCTTTAAACTTGAAGAGAAAGAAAATAAATTATATTTTGCATACAGAATAAATTAATAAAGTCAGGACAATTAAACACATTATGTTCACATCATGAACATTAAGTTTATAATGCAAATAATGTGGGGAAAATGATTAACTAATAAAATTATTATTAAATTGCAAAAGTATTAATATATTACAGGAGGAATTTATATAAAAAAAAAATTATATATATATATATATATATATATATATATATATATATAAAGATATATATACAGTCCTGAGAATGACTTAGAATAAACAGACTGACAAAGCACATCAAAATTAAAAGAAAAAAAAATAATAATAAAAAGAAAACGTCAAATCCATTTAAAAAAAAAATGCAAGATATAATTTTAATTTCACTTAGACACTAAAAGCTCATGGTCAGGTTATCTGGTCAGTCTCAGTGGGATGTGAGCGCGTTTTAACGACTAAACACAACAGAAAAGCCACTTCCCTTCTGTTTTCTGCTGGAAACGGTCCAGATGTCTGAAACCCCCCGAACGGCGGCGGCACAGACCCTCCCCGTTTCCATAGTTACTCAAAAATAGAAGACAAAGATGCGACACACGGAGCAGCGGCTTTTGGTTTCCAGCGCCTGCACTTCCAACACAACACCAGCACTGAGACGTCTGCTTGACAAGCACAGTCTTGAGTCACGCCGTATTGTTAACCAGCAATTTTACAAGCGTTTGACATTCTTCTGTGAATGCAAACAATAAGTGGGTTAAAAATGCAGGAAGCTCTGGGAAAGCTCTACACGAAAAGCACAAATGCAGACAGTAGAGAATGATTACCAAATTGGTTTTTGCATGCTACTCCAAGAATGGCATTGCCATGGTGCATGTCTAAAAAACGTGACATTTCAATGCAATCATGTATATGTTCTGCAACAAGTACAAAAACTCCCACAACCATTCGAGGAAACACACATACATGCAATCAAAGGCCGAGGAAATCACACACAAATAAACAAACCTAATGCTGATAACATGCACTTTGAGCTCTAAACCAAACACATCTACCTAAGTTGAAAGAGGGAGCAGAACATGAAATGTGAATAAATAAATTGTGTGAAAAAAAACACAGGAAAGCAACATAACAACTGGGATTTTATCTCTGGCACAGCAGTGAGAAAAAATGGAGAAACCTTTTTAGATGTTTCTCCTGTGAAAAACACCTTAAGATCTAAGGAAGCTTGATTCTGCCAAAAAAAAAAAAAAAAAAAAGAAGGTAATTGCAACTTCTTTGCGACATTTTTCTCGCAATTGCAATATTATATCCCACAGTTCTGGCTTTATAATTTGCAATTGCAGGATTATGTCATGCAATTCTGAGAAAATAAATTAGAATTCTAAGTTTATATCTCAAAATTTAGACTTTTTTCTAAGAATTTAGAGAATTGTTAATAAAAAGATGCAGTAACCTTTTTTATTTTCTTATTCCTGCTGCAGCACTGCAAAAAAATGCTTTTCTTACTTAGATTTTTTTGTCTTGCTTCCAGCCAAAATATCTAAACATTCTTAAATCAAGCAGGATTTTCTAAACGAGTAAAAATTATTTTCTTGTTTTCAGAAAAAACAAGTCAAAATTAAGTGATTTTAATTTTTAAATAATCTGCCAATGGGGTAAGAAAAAAAAATGGTATTACAAACAGAAAACAAGATTATTTTTCTTACCTTATTGGCAGATTATTTGGCTTGTCTCAAGTAAATAACACTTCATTTTGACTTGTTTTTTTCTGAAAACAAGACAATAATTTTTACTCGTCTAGAAAATCCTTCTTGATTGAAGAATTTTTAGATATTTTGGCTGGAAACAAGACAAAAAAAAAATCTAAGAAAAGCATTTTTTGCTTCCATAGTAATCTCATATGTTCTTCCAAAAAGTCTTGGAAAAACAATCTTCAGAATATTTTTCAATAAAAAGAAAAATTGTCAAAACTCTTCCAAAAATCTAGTGAAAATATTTTTAAGAAATAATCTTTCTCTTTAATCGCAATAGAAAGAAATCAAATTATTTTCAGATTATTCTGCTGAGAAAAAGACCATAAAAATCAAAGGAAGCATGTTTCTGCCACTAAATAAAAAATAAGGTAAGTGCCGCTTTTCATTTCACAATTTGGATTTTTTTTTCTCTCAATTGGAATATTATATCCCACAACTCTGGCTTTATAATTTGCAATTGCAGGATTATGTGCAATTCTAAGAAAATAAGTTAGAATTCTGAGTTTATATCCCAAAATTCCGACTTTTTTTTTTTTTTTTTTTACGAATTCCGAGAATAAAAAGACGGAGTAACCTTTTTTATTTTCTTAATCCCACTGCAGGAATAAGATTTCATAGTTCTTCCAAAAAGTCTTGGAAAAACAATCTTCCGAAAATCTTTTAAGAAAGAATCTTACGACATTCTTGTTAAAAATTTTAAAAAATCTTGTGATTTATTTATTTATTTTTTTAATTCATCATAAATTGATGGAAACACAAGAAATACTACCATGGTGTATCCAGAATAAGGGAAAATGACAGTAGCCTCACGTTTCTTCTACAGAATTCCAGAAAACATTTTAAGAATGGCTTTGATTTGCCAAGATCCCAAAATTTTTTGCAAAGCCAGAGATCTCAATATGAACTCAAACATTTCTTATTAAATGATTAAAACTGCTATATACATTCAATTTATTTAGAATCTAAATATACACTGTAAAAAATAATTTTTTAAGTTTAAATTGAGTATGATTTACAAGAAAACTATTTCAGTCAAAATTCAATGTGTATTTCTTTGTAAATACAGTATTTGTGCCATTTACTGGCAATTTTGGATTGACAATAGTTTTTAAGTAAATCCTATGCCAGTTTTTTTTCAGTGTGAACTAGGAAGTGAACAGATAAGTAAGTGTCTCAGTTCTTTAATAATGAACTACAAGAGATTTCTCAACTACTGCATTTGAGTTTAGGATTCAGTCTACAGATCAAAAAGCTGAATATTACATGTTTCTCTGGGAACCAAAACCCCAAAACCGCGTCTCTGTGGAGCTGTGCGCTTTGGGAAAGTTTGTGCGTGGCAGACGGATTTAAAATTAGACTCCAGCATCGGTAATAATTCATATGCATGAGGCTTGTTGAAACACAAGCGAGACTGTCGCTGGAAATTTCAGCTTGATGATGGATGAACGTTTCTGAAAGCCTTTGTTGAACACTTGCATTCAACATCTGAAGGAACTTACCAGGTCATTATTGAGGACAGAAGCCTGGAACGAAACTAAAGACTAAAGAAAACCGATGCAGGTAGTTTTTAAGCGTGACACGATTTAGAATAACTCGGATGATCTGGAATGATCTCATCAAAGACAAAATGTTTAAATAAAGCATAAAAGAACGACAAAGCGGCCTAATTATTTTTGACTGTCTTCTATAATTCAAAGCTCCTTCCAAACGGATCGTTGATGTAAATTTGATGAGCACCTCAATCAGCTAAATCAACTGAATAATTAGCGTTTTGATTGTCAACGGCGGTTCATTCAAGGACGTTCCTGCCGTCTACGCACGCTGAAGGAATGTGTCTGAAAAACAAAGCGATCAGTGTTGATTCTGCGTTTGACAGGAGAGATTACGACCCTCATTGTGACTGAAGAAAGTTGCTGATGCAGAGATTATCGTCATGTTCTTTTCTCGCTCCTTCAAATGCCTGTTAAATCCTCTGACCTCAGCTGACACACAAACAATGCTGACACCCAATCCGCAGATGGATTTTGCACGTCTGCACCATTTTTGGACCAAATTGGCGGAAATATGTGGATTTTAGGTGAGTTTATATCTGTTAAAATGGGTTAAACGGAACTGAAAGTACTGGTAGCCAAAGTAAGGAAGCCAAATTGGCTGAAATATCCAACAAACAAGATATTTAAAATTTAATTTCTTTCCTATACCTCAGTTTTTTTTCTCAGGGAATGCATGAATTGATCAAATGCATACCTCAAATGCAATGCAAGTCACTTTGGATGGGAGCATCTTGCAAATGCACAAATGTAAATTGTGAATTTTCATTCCAAATTCAATTTTCTATGGGATTTTGCATGTCATTACACCCAATTATTGGTAATCCATTGGTAGTTAGACTTCTTTAAGGGTAAAAACCTCCATTAAGGCTTTTAAAAACATTTGTTTGAACAGCCTGACATGTCAATTTCTCACTCAACCAATCACATGAGTTTGGGGCGGGACTATCTGTTTGACTGACCAATACCAGTCGGCACAGTCCAGCCAGAATTAATGTTTTATTGGCTCTGCCAACATCTCATTCAAGAAAAAAAAAATCATAATGGGATCCCCATATATCTGGACACTGACCTATATAGGGGCATACAAATTAAGATACCAAAAGAAACCACAATCCAAAAAGATTTTTAAAATATTTTAAATACTTCTTGAGCTGCAGGCATGCAAACTTTGGAAACTTTTCCATTTTTGAACTCTCACCATTAGCATATAATGCAACAAAGATTGCTTATATTAGCATATTTTTCTATTAGACCTATCAATCTCTGTGTAAAAATAACATAATGATGCTGCCTTCTTTTTAAAGTCATATTTACCTTCTAGTAATTTGACTCCAAATCTCTCAAATATGACAATTTACATTTGACCCTCTTCTACAAATCCATGATACTTAATAGTTTGACTTTCACTACTATTTATGTTTCTTTCTTTAGAAAAAGTATGAACAAAATCGGGAAGTTTCTGAAATTTGGTTGATTTGACACAAAATGATGACCCATATACACTACCAGTAAGATTTTCTCTTTTGCTCATCAGGACTGCATTTATTTGATTAAAAATACAGCAAATATAACGTTTTAATATTCTAAAATATTTTACTATTTTAAATAACTGCTTTCTAATTGAATATATTTTAAAATGTAATTTATTTCTGTGATCAAAGATGAATTTTCAGCATAATTACTCCAGTTTTGTTTAGAAATCATTCTAAAATTCTGATTTGCTGCTCAAGAAACATATGATTATTATTATCAATATTTAAAACAATTGAGTACTTTTTTCCGTATTCTTATTATTTATCTGAAATAAAAAAGCCTTTGTAACATTATACACTATACCATTCAAAATCCTAGAGTCAGTATTTATAGAAATTAATACTTTTATTTAGCAAGGATGCTTTAAATTGACCAAAAGTGATGGTAAAGACATTTATAATGTTACAAAAGATTTCTACTTCTATAACTTTCGATTCATCAAAGAAACCTGAAAAAAATTCTACTCTGCTGTTTTCAATATAATAATAATTTTTTTTTTTTTTTTGAGCAGCAAATCAGAAGGTTCATGTGACTGGAGTAATGATGCTAAAATACAGCTTTGAAATCACAGGAATAAATTAGATTTTAAAATGCATTCAATAGGAACCCAGTTATTTTAAATAGTAAAAATATTTCAGCTTTTCCTGTACTTTGGATCAAATAAAAGCAGGCTTTAAAAAAAAAACATTAAACATCGTACTGTTCAAAAATATGTGAAAATGACTTGGCAAAAGTATATGATGTTTATATAACCATAACAAACGATAATAAAATGACATACTTTTTTTTAATTTTCTAAATTACAAAACAAAACAGTCCACTCAGGTTTACGAATGACGGTTTAAACTCTTAAGAGCCATATTTAGGCGATCAAGTGTGTTTCAAATAACACTTTACTAATTGTTTTTAATAGCAGGTTTCAGATAATCACCTGTGAGGTGAGGTTTATCTAAGGAATGTCGTATGACAGGCTCACTGGAAGCAATGGACAATAAATATCAGACAGAAATGGCACACTTGCATTCATTAAATCAGCATCTTAGGTAATACCTTGGGCTTGTTGTGAACATTTACTATGGTGTTGGCATGGTATTCTTGACAAATATTCACAGTATTCATTGCATCGTAATATTAGCCACCGCTGTCATCAAACAAATAAAAACGGCATCTAATTCCACTCTAATTTTACAGTTGGTTGGCAGAAGGTTATAACGGCTGTGTAGAATATTCTGAGCGAATTCCTTTCTTGAATGAGACGTTGGCAGAGCCAATAAAACATCTCTGGGCTGTCAGGGGTTTCAGAGTTCAGGTTTGGAGTCTGTCTGTGCCTGTCTCTGACAAAACCATAAACCACTACCTCACACAAAAACGCACACACACAAGCACATAAACCCACATATATCCACCAATAAACACTGATATATAAATGAGGACATAGCTAAGCTAAATATGCACTGCCATTCAAAAGATTTTTCAATACTTTCATACAGCAAGGATGCATGAACTTGATCAAAAGTGACAGTAAAGTTATTTTACAATGTTACAAAGATTTATATTTCAGATAAATGCTGTTCTTTTGATCTTTCTATTAATCAAAGAATCCTAGATAAATAAAATGCATGACAATTACCACAAAAATATTGGGCAGCACAATTATTTTAACACTGATATTAATCAGAAATGTTTCTTACGCAGGAAATCAGCATATTAGACTGATTTCTGAAGGATCATGTGACACCGAAGACTGGAAAATTCAGCTTTGCATCACAGAAATTAGAGTTATTCACATAGACGTGTTATTTTAAATTGTGATAATATTTTAAAATTTTACTGTATTTTTGATCAAATAAATGCAACCTTGGTGAGCAATAAGAAAACGTTACAAACACGAAGAATTCTTTTCAACTTTTAAACTGAAAATTTGATGCATTTTCACTAAAAATTTAAAAATATATCTACAGTTGCAATACATTTTTTTTAAATAAATGAACACTTTTATTGAGCATGGATGCATTAAATTGATCAAAAGTGACAGTAAAGTCATTTTATAATGTTACAAAAGATTTATATTGAGCAGCAAATCAGCATTTTAGAATGATTTCTGAAGGATCATGTGACACTGAAGACTGGATGATGCTGAAAATTCAGCTTTGATCACAGGAATAAATACAATTGTAACAAATATTCACACAGACGTGTTATTTTGAATTGTAATTAATATTTCACAATTTCACTGATTTTACTGTATTTTTGATCAAATAAATGCAACCTTGGTGAGCAATAGGAAAACTTCCTTTAAAAGCATTAAGAATTTTTTAGAATTATATAAAAAAAAAAATATCTACAGGTGCAATAAAAAATATATATATTCAGCATGGATGCATTAAATTGATCACAAGTGACAGTAAAGTCATTTTATAATGTTACAAAACATTTATATTTCAAATAAATGATGTTCTTTTTAACATTCTATTCATCAAAGAATCCTAAAAAATAAAACGTATGACAATTTGCACAAAAATATTGGGCAGCACAATTTTTTTTAACACTGACATTAATATTATAATATAATATATTCGAATATTTCTGAAGGATCATGTGACACTGAAGACTGGATTAATGATGCTGAAAAATCATCTTTACATCACAGATATAAATTACATTTTAACAGATATTCACTTAGCAATGTGTTATTTCAAATTGTAATAATATTTCACAATATTACTGATTTTACTGTATTTTTGATTAAATAAATACAACCCTGGTGTGGTGAGCAATAGGAAAACACCCTTTTAAACATTAAGAATTCTTTTAAACTTTTAAACAGAAAACTTAATGCATTTTCAATTGAAATAGAAAAAATATATACAGCTGGAATCATTTTTTTTAAGAAATTGATACTTTTATTGAGCACGGATGCATTAAATTGATCAAAACTTAATGCATTTTTAATTTATTTAATGAATTAGTTGTTTTTCTAAACATGTTAGATTAAGATTACCATGGGGAAAAGCTGATGCACAAAAACACATTTTATGAGCTGCAAATGCATGACATGCTCTCTAGTCGGCGGTTTATTTCTGTCTCTCATGGCACATTGTCATTATGAGATGAGCACCAGATAATGGGCTTAAAAGGTCAGACGGCGCCTCATCCTGTCCTCTTCTGTACTGTATAATTAGCTGATTAGGCAGATTAATGTAAGCGGTGAAATGCACTTGTAAGTGAATACGTAAAATAACGCACACAAGCCCTTTTAGGAATCCCATTAAACGCAACAATGAAGGGGTTTGATCCAGAGCTTGCATTAGTCCACCTCAAATCCAGCCAGAGGAAATCTGCTCCATCTTATCACCGGGGATCCTCTGCCTTTGTCTGGAGCGACCGGCACACTCCCAAATGCCACAAACCCCCTCCACACGCGCTGACGGATGGGTGGGTGGGTGTGTGTGGAGGACGAGGGTGTAGAACCAATCCATAATCCACATTTTCCCTGTGTTTCACTTTCTCTGTCTGCCACTCCCCAAGCAAAAGAGCAAATGAGTACTAAAGTGTTACCAGGTTTTTGGACACTAACATGTTGGAAATATCACGGTATTCTCTGAAAGACCTCAGTTGCAATCATTTTTATCAATATGCAAATGATGTACATCTTTTTTTTTTTTGCAATAAGAGTATTTGGTGGTTTAAAAAGATTCAGAGTCATTCCGTGTCAACTCAACCATGTCAAATTTTTGATTTTGCTAATATTTATTCTGATGAAAGATATGTATAGTGATGAAAGCCAAAATATTAAATGTCATGGATTAATACTATTTTGAATTTTCACCTTAGATTCAGAGTCAAGTTACACATTTTCAACATTAATTCTTCTTCAGACATTGTTCTTTGAATAAAATATATATCAGCCGTGCACAAAGTGACCAACATTTGGTTTAACCACTGAAAATGGGTAACATTTAACAATCTAGACATGGAGCCTCATTGAGATCCCCATATCTCTGGGACTGAACGATGTAGAGTCTTGACAATTAGGATTCTAAAAGAAAAGTTCATCAAGAACTAGAATCTAAAATCATATTGTGATATCTTTAATACTTCTTGAGTTATAGGTACTCAAACTTTGGAAAAAGAGTATTTATGGCACTCCGACTGGCATCTTCAATGCAGTTGTCTTGACAGAAAGAAACACGATACATCTCTAATTTTAACATTATTTCTTCTTCAAACATTCCTTTTAAAAGAAAATAAGTATTGTATTTTTTTTTTTTTTTTTCAAACTGATCCACATTTGGTTTTTGACCACTGAAAATGTCTACATTTTAATGATTTACTCCTAGAGCCATTTTGAAATTTCTGGATCCAAATCTCATAGGGCATTAAACATAAAGATGGCAAAAGGAAAGTTTATTAAGACCCAATATCTAAAAGGGCATTCAAATATATGTAATACTTCTTGAGTTACAGGCATGCAAACTTTGGAGAAAAACTTGAAAACTGCTGTTTCCTCAATTTTGAATGGTCACCGTTGGCACATAATGCAACAAAGATTGCTAAAGTCAACAGATTTTACTAATATACCTACTAATCTCTGTGTAAAAATAAGATAATGATGCTGGCATCTTCCTGAAGTCATTTTTACCCCCCTGTAACTTGACTCTGAATCTAAGGTGAAAATTGCCATTTTTACCCCCTCTACAAAATAGTGGATTACTCAGTAAATATTCATCCATGACATTTAATATTTTGGCTTTCATCGCTATACATGTCTATCTTTCTTCCGAATAAGTATTAGCAAAATCTAACATATGAGTTTTTGAAATTTGGTTGATTTGACACGGAAAGACCCTTCACTCAAATATCTGATATAACCACTGTACAATAAATAATAATAATAATAAAAAAACATTACGATATTCAGGTCAATTTTGATGCACTGTAGCCTCACCCTGAACTCTTGAACTTCCCAATGAGAGCTTTTAATAATCTTTTTGTTTTGAAACATACCAAAGGTCATTCTTGTTTAGAAAGCGCTGCTGTTCTCTCACAGGAAACACAACGGAGGAAGACAGTCTAAATCTGGTCAGACCCTAAATAAACGTTTCTCTTTGTCATTTGCAAATGTCAGGAGAGCATCACCTCGACTCGAGCGCGGCCGTTGAGCTGCTGTCTTTGTGTTGTGATGATGGAAACATGTGAGGGGTTCTGTTCCTCACGCACAACTACACACACAGCCGTCTGGGTCAAATCAATGAGGCCTTTGTGTCCTAAAGTGTGTGTGAAACGCTCAGCGTCTTATGCGTGTAAGCATCTGTGCACGTGACAGGCTTTATAAGCACAAATAAAGCACTTAAATGCAAAAATACGGAACATTTATCGTTCATTTTTAGTATGAGTGCTAGAGGTTTGCATCACAAGCACTGAAGTTCATAAAAAAGAAGAAAACCTCTAGCAACCACCATGGGACCTGAATAGCAATACCTTGGACCAGGGCTGGACGATTAAAACATCTCCACGATCTGCTTTTCAAAAAATACTGTAGTATTGTACTTCCATCTTAATATTCATGGGTACCAAAGACGTCACTTCCACTATGCTCGCCGGCATATTTGTGTCCGATATGACAACAGACACGGCACATCTAAATGAGATTTAATCATAAATTGAAATATGAAATTACTTTTTAATACCAATTCCCACACTGTGTCTTTGACTTGATTGTATGTTTAGGACAAAAAGTGTCAATTATTGTGAACTTAGTCGCTCGATGAAGGCTTTAAGGCTTAATAAGGCTTTATAAGGCGGCGATAAAGCACAGTGACGTGACTGACGTCACATGGTCCCTATGAATACTGTACAACCCACACAGATAAACACAAAGGAATACATTTTGAAGAATGTGGATAACAGTAGCTGGTCCCCACTGACTTTGATAGTGGGAAAAAAATAAATAAAATACTATGGAAGTAACTGGGGACCAGCAACTGTTTGGTTACCCACATTCTTCAAAATAAGTTTTATGTTCAACGTGTTTTATGTTTAAAAAAAACCCAGAGTGAGTAAATGATGACAGAAATGTCATTTTTGGGTGATGGTAGGCTAATAAAAGACAAAGAAATATCACTCACTGCTCTTGACTTTAATGGAAGAACTTTAATAGAGTTGCTTTAGTAAGAGTCAATGTAATAATTGATGTATATAGTGTTTTATTTTTATATTTGTTAATTCCATTTCTTGCTTCAGTGCTACTGATAAAATAGAAGTTTTTTTTGTTTTATTTGTATATTATGTGTATTTGTAACATGTAGCCTATCTTTGGCCTAAACATCTGCCATTCTTTTTATTTTATATTTTGTTGTAAGCCATGTAAGGCTTTGGTTTTATAATAGGGAAATTAGTTTGGCTGTACTGCTCAGGCAACTTGCATAGAATAAAGAATAGAAAAAAAAAAAAAAGAATACATTTGTGAATCATAAGATTTCGGGAAAAAATGGCCAAAACTGCCATATAGCCCAAATTTGACGTGATTTAATTTATTTCTCATTGTTTTTTTCAATGTCCTTGACAGGGAAAATGGAGCATCACGCTGAGAACATCTAGACAAGCGTGACAGATGGACGCTTTCATCAACTTTCATCTCAAAATCTGTTCCCGAACTCTACGACCATGAACTACATGTCCAGCAATGTGCAACAAACTAATACAACTGTAATGAAGAAGCATTTCTGAGTCCTTCACTTTGCTGTTTTCACCTCCTCTCCGCAGATATCACCTAAAAGCTACAGTGTTTTGCAAAAATGTGTTGTTCAAACTTAAAAGAAAAGGCTAATTTTTCAGTCCTCATGTACTGTACATTAAAGACCTGCTAATGATCCTCCTGCTCCGCCGTCCATTAACTATTCATAGCAAACCAGCAACACGATATCTGATGGTAGTCTGTTCAGGGAGACAAACATGCTGCATGTGAACGCTTACAAAATGAGTAGGAATATCCTGGCTGACAGGGAATGTTCTGGCAAGGTTTTCTCAATGTTACAAGCAAACGTTCCTCCAGTGATGTCAATGGTCTTTAATAATGTTACATTAGCACAAAACATTATTTATAGATTCTTCATGGAATGTTTCATTTCTGAATACTGGATGCTCATGTAACTTTTTTAAATGTTGCTACTTATATTTCAGTATGTTCAGAGAAAATTCAAAAGTAACATTCCCATAATGTCCCATAACATTCCCAAAATGATCAAAATGGAATGTTCTGTTAACATTCTAAAATTCTATTTTAAGCATTTAAAAAACTGGACTTCAGAGAACATTCAAAAATAACGTTTTTATAACTTAATGGAAATGTTTTAGGAAATATTTTTGTTTGCTGGGACACAACTTCAACTTCATATCAGAAATAACAAAAATATTTTTCAAGAGTGTTTCATTTATTTACTGATATTTATTTTTTTCTTGGTTATATACAAACATTAAGGGAATGTTCTATTTTATTATTTAAAAAAAATATATGTTTTTGAACATTCCGAAACTAGTAGAAATATTTAAAAAAATATTAGAACATCCAACTAAAATGTTTCAGAAAAACATCAGAAATGTGTAAACAGTAAGATTTAACTGTTTTTTTTAAAGAAGCCTCTTCTGCTCAGCAAGTCTGCATTTATTTGATCCAAAGTACAGCAAAAACAGTAAAATCTTGATTTTTTTATTATTATTTAAAATAACTGTTTTCTATTTCAGTATATTTTAAGATGTAATTTATTCCTGTGATTACAAAGCTGAATTTTTTGCATCATTGCTTTATTCTCCAGTGACACATGATCCTTCAGAAATCATTCTAATATGATGATTTGCTGCTCAAGAAAATATTATGTTAAAAACAACTGAGTAGAATTTTTATTTAGGTTTCTTTGATGAATGGAAAGTTCAAAAGAAAAGCATTTATCAGAAATAACATTATAAATGTCTTTACCATCATTTTTGATCAATTTAAAGCATCCCTGCTAAATAAAAAAATATTCATTTCTATAATTTATTTTTATAAATTACACTGACTCCAAACTTTTGCATTGTACATTGTATAATGTTACAAAAGCTTTATATTTCAAATCTAGTCATCAAACTGTTTTAAAAATTGAAGATATATAATTTTTAAAATCTAAAGGATCATGTGACACTGAAAATTCAGCATTGAAATCACAGAAATAAATTATATTTTAAAACATCTTCAAACAGAAACCAGTTATTTTAAATAGTAAAAATATTTCAAAATTTTACTGTTTTTGCTGTAGTTTAGATCAAATAAATGCAGGCTTGGTGAGCAGAAAATACTTCTTTAAAAGCATTAAAATCTTAGTGTTCAAAAACGTTTGTCTGGTAGTGTATAAACGTTTATATACATTTTTGTGCTTTATTAAAAAACAGATTACTTTAAATGAACGTTTTAATAACGTTACTGGAAGAGCAATTCATAACAAGTTCATAACTTTCAAGAAGTTCTGAGAAGGCTCCATGAACACACCACGTCCAAAAAACCCAAAAGCAATCCCATAATACCTCTCACTGCATTTCTTTCCACACACCATAACAACTCTATATTCATTAATATCTAACGCTCAGCATTGCATATATCAACATTAATGCATTTAACACCCTTCACGATCATCCTAAAACTAAAACATAAATCCAATGTAGCCCCTATTCAGCCAGCTATATTTAATTAGGCCGGTCTCGTTGTGTTTAACCAGATCATCTGGTTACTGTAATCTGGTTAACAGTGTGCTGAGCTCATGGGTTTAGGGTGTGGACCTCTCCAAAATGAACACAGCATTAAAAATAGACACAGGAACTGTTTAAAATCTGCATGATGCATATCGAATTACTATAACATTTTCTTCTTTTGTATGCTTAGAAAGAAAAGCAGATTGTAGAGGCTCTCTAGATCAACATAGTTCATCTTTTTGAAGATTTATATTGAAATAATAATTCATGAAAGCATCTTTTACCTTTATTCCCTGCTGCTGTGTGGTTAAAATCAGCTTGGACTCATCCAGGAGCAGAACCTCGCAGTAAAACTCCTCTTGGACTGAACAGAAACAACTCATCTTGGACTAAACAGAAGATCCACAAAGAGTTCTGATCCAAACTGAAGAGCCTATTGAAACCTCGGGATGTTACAATCCATCATCCAGCTCGTGTCCTCCTTTGTTACATGTTCTTGTCTTCAGTGTTCATGCACCTGATGGTTGCACCATCCGAATGTCCCATCTGAACTCATATGAGGAATAAAGTCTATGTGGAAAAGTAGAAAGTAAACTCCCAAAGCTGTAGTTGTGTTTTGGGCCTGTGGGTGACTTTGGCTGCTGGTGTCGGGCTGGATTGGTCTGGGTGTCCCATCAAAATCTCCTGATTCACCGAGCGTGTTTCACTTGAATTCATGCTGTGTGTTGCCAAGCAGCCCGAGCGGCTGTTCATGTGTGTGACTCCTCCCTCGAGCACACGCACACATGCACGCGCACACATCAGTGTGTCATGAGCGGGACTGTCCTGCCACCTGTTGGATACTCAGCGCATCCTCTCATTAAATGTCAGTGATTGTCTTGCATTTATTACAACATCAAAATTGTTTTATAAATAATGTTTTTTTTTTAAATAAAATCATTTATATTTATTTATTTGTTTTTTATAACATCAACATTTTATTATGCATAATGTTTTTTTTTAACTATTTATTTCTTATAATATCATTTTATTATAAATAATGATTTTTTAAACAAATTTATTTATGAATTTTACATTCCAATTTTATTGTAAATAAATATTTTATTAATTTATTAATTAATTTATTTATTATAAGATCAAAATTGTATTATAAATAATGATTTCTTTTCAATAAAATAATTTAGATTTATTTATTTGTTTGTTTATTATAACATCAACATTTATTATGAATAATGAATTTTTAAAAAATAAATTTATTTATTTATTTATTTATTTTTACATAAACATTTTATTATAAATAATGATATTTTGAAATTAATTCATTAATTTATTTATTATAACATCAAAATTGTATTATAATTTTTTTTAAATAGAAGAATTTATATTTTTTTTTTATTATAACATCAACATTTTATTGTAAATAATGTTGTTTTTAAAATAAATTATTTATTTATTATAATATTATTTTATTATAAATAATTATTTTTTTAAAATAAATTATTTATTTATTATAATATCATTTTATTATAAATATTGATTTTTTTTAACAAAATGTTTTCAACAAATTTATTTATTAATTTATACATTCAAATTTAAATAATGATTTTTTAAAATTAATTAATTAATTAATTTATTTATTTATTATAACATCAAAATTGTATTATAAATAATGATTTCTGTTCAATAAAATAATTTTTATTTATTTGTTTATTATAACATAATTTTATTATAAATAATGATTTGTCTTAAATAAATTTATTTATTTATTTTAACATCAAAATTTTATTATAAACAATATTTTTTAAATAAAACTATTTATTTATTTATTATAGCACAACATTTTATAATAATAATGATTTTTAAATAAAAATTTATTTATTTATTATAATATCAGAATTGTATTATAAATAATGATAATTTTAAAAATAAATTTATTCATTATTTTAACACCAACATTTTATTATAAATAATGATTAAATAATGATTTTCTTAATTAAAATGATTTACTATTATATCATCAAAACTTTATTATAAATAAAGATTTTTTTAAATAAATGAATGAAATGCATGAATTTATTTATTATATCATCAACATTTTATTAGAAATAATGAATTTTTTAAATAAAATTGTTTATTTATTTATTTATTTATTATAACATTAAGATTTTATTATAAATAATGATTTTTTAAAATATTTTTTTAAATATAAATAATTTATTTATTACACCATCAAAATGTTATTATAAATAATGAGTTAAAAAATAATAAATGTATTTATTATATCATTAAAATTGTATTATAAATAATGATTTTTTTTAAATAAAAAAATATTGATTTATTATAACATCAACATTTTATTATAATGATTTTTAAAAATAAAACTATTTATTTACTTATATATTATAACATCAACATTTTATTATAAATAATGATTTAAAAAAATATATTTATTTTTATAACATTAAAATAATTTTTTAATAAAATTATTTATTTATTTATTATAACATCAATATTTCTTTATAAATAATGATTTTTCAAATCCAATTATTGATTTATTATAACATCAAAATTTCATTATAAATAATGATTTTTAATACAATTGTTTATTTATTATAATATCAACATTAACATTTTTTAAAATAAAATAATTTAATAAACAAGTAATGTTAAGTACTGAAGTGTTAAATTATTTTATAATTTAATAAATTTGAAATTCAAATGTATTAGCTAAAATATTGTGTAAAAATATTAAAATCTTTCATTATAAAATATTTAATTATAAACTGCATTATGTTCTTAACTCCCTGTTCCAAGAAAAATGTATGAAACATTCTCCACAAAAAGCTATTTCATTCTAAATATCTTCTCCAAATTGTA
This sequence comes from Garra rufa, assembly GCF_049309525.1. Taxonomy (NCBI): domain Eukaryota; kingdom Metazoa; phylum Chordata; class Actinopteri; order Cypriniformes; family Cyprinidae; genus Garra; species Garra rufa. The sequence goes on along the minus strand of NC_133383.1, from coordinate 2,779,271 downwards.
CTATAATTGTACAATAATAAATTAATATATAAATAATGTTAAATATGACAAAGAATAATATATAAACATAAATAGTATATTAATTTAATGCATTTACATTTCAGATTATTTAATTTAAAACTAATTCAATACAAATGATTTAATGTAAAATACATTATATTCTTCTCAACTTGGTGTGAGCAACATAAATTCTCATTATAATATTTTTATTTTTCTACAAAAATATATAATTGCATTTAGTACTATTGTAATATATAATAGTCTTAGGTATTATTATAGTCATTATTATTATTATTATTATTATTATTATTAGTATTATTATTAGTATTATTAGTATTATTATAATACACCACATTATTGAAGAGATTAAAGCAATTCTTTCGCCTGCCGCAAGGCGTCGTTTTGAGCACGCAGCTCACTGCGCATGCGCACAGCCTGACTCCACTAACAATATGGCGAAGCGTCGCGGGGACTGGAGCTGCTGAGCAGAAAATCACTCACACAAAAGAAGAAAAAGTTTGAAACAACCACATGATATAATCAGCAAACCGAGAAATATCCGTTCATTGGACTCCAACAATATGAATCCACGGGATTTATTCCGGCTTGGGCGATAAAGTCGAGTTATTTAGTGAAAGAGGACGAATGTTTGTGCAGGTAAGACTTTAAATAGCTTCAGTAGTGTTTATATAAACAACACAATCTCACAGACACGTTCACATACACACGTTTTAGTTAATAGTGGTTTGATTGACTTTACAAAATGGTGTGCTTTTAAAACAAGTAGTGGTTTCTCAAAGGAAGTGTCTATTTATGTGTTAAGAGTTTATAGAACAGCTGTGATAGAAGCACTTATACATTAATATTAAATAAAAACTGATTAGTGCTAATATCACGTAACGTTATGTGTTTTGTGTATTTCACACTGTTTAACAACCTGAAATTTGCGTAAAGTTAGGTATTTAACGTTACCTCAGTCAAACATCATCTCCTTTTTCTCTAATAACTTTTGTATAAATAATTGAAACGATATTGTATGACTTTAAAATATTTGCTTATTTATATTCAACATAAATATACAATATTATTTAATTAATGACACTATATTTTGTTTTAATAGTTTAATGTATATTTATTTAATTTATTTGTTTATTTATTTATTTTTTGTATTTCCAGGAAAAATAAAATACCATTTTCTCTAATAAAACGTTTTTGGGCAGTGAGATTTTTATTTTTCCTGGAAATACAAAAAATAAATAAATAAACAAATAAATTAAATAAATATACATTAAACTATTAAAAAATATATAGTGTCATTAATTAAATAATATTGTATATTTATGTTGAATATAAATAAGCAAATATTTTAAAGTCGTACAATATCGTTTCAATTATTTATACAAAAGTGTGTGTGTGTGTGTGTATATATATATATATATATATATATATATATATATATATATAAGAAGTCTTTTCTGCTCACCAAGCCTGTATTTATTTGATCCACAATACAGCAAAAGCGAAATATTGAAATATTATTACTATTTAAAATAACTGTTTTCTATATTTCTATCAATATATTTTAAAATGTAATTTAGTCCTTTGATTTCAAAACTGAATTTTTAGCATTTTTACTAAATGATCACATGATCTTTCAGAAATCACTCATATTCAGATTTTCTGCTCAAAAAACAATTATTATTTTCAGGTTTATTATTTTTTTCAGATTTCTTTGATGAATCGAAAGTTAAGAAGAACAGCGTTTATCTGAAATAGAAATATTTTGTAAAATTATAAATGTCTTTATCATCACCTTTGATCAATTTAAAGCATCCTTGTGAAATAAAAGTATTAATTTCTATAATTATCTCGCAAAAAAATGATACTGGCTCCAAACTTTTGAATGCCATAGTGTATATAATGTTACAAAAGCTTTTTATTTTTTGACAAATGCTGATTCATGCATCTTTCTATTCATCAAAGAATCAAAAATAATAATAAAATGTTTCTTGAGCAGCAAATCATCATATTAGAATGATTTCTGAAGGATCATGTGACAATGAAGACTGGAGTAATGATGCAAAAAAACTGAAGTTTGATCACAGGAATAAATTGCATTTTACAATTTATTCACATAGAAGGCAGTTATTTTAAATAGTAAAAATATTTCACATATATTACAGCTTCTGCTGTACTTTAGATTAAATAAATGCAGGCTTTGTAAGCACATTAAAATCTTACTGTTGAAAATCTTTTGACTGAAATAATATTCGATATTTCTCAGAATTCTCTTAAATTAGCTCTAATTAAAAATTGCTCTAATAAACTCTGTCTATTGTTGCTCTGTTCTACTGTACTCACCTGTAATAAGTGAAATAAACGACTGTAACAGTTTGATGAACTCTATCTCTCTGATAAAGCTGTTGTTCGTTACAGGAGTCCAGCATTGGATCTGCGCTGCACCCCTTGGCAAGTGCCCTGCACTGGCAGACGGTGAGGAAAACTTGTGCTTTTTTGTTGTTTTTTTGCAAAATCACTGTGCTGTGATGTCTTTAAGATGAAGAAAAGTGTTGTTATTTTTACCTCTCCCCTGCTGAAGCATAATCCGGGTTGTTTTACTTTGACAGAGCCTTGTTTCTGGAGCGGTTAAGATCTGTTTTGAGAAACAGGTCACATTGTAATTAATCAGCATCTAGCTATATAAGCTGTTTTGACACTACTTCTTAATGTGGTGCATTTAGGAATGATATTCATATTGGATAGTTATATTGGATATTAGGGCTGCACGATATATCGAAAAAATCGTTAATGCGATATATAATAGAGAAAATAAATATCTTGTTCATGTACTCATATTTTCATTCATTCTTGTCCCTTGCTTAGGGTGTAAAATAAATATATAAGAAAAGGCTTTCAGAATCAGCCCATTTGATTTGCTTGGCAATCAGAATCAGCCATGAAGAATCAAGAAAAGAAATTGGGTGCTCCTAATTTTTTTTTTTTTTTTTTTGATGCTCCTGTATCTTTTTGAAGTTTAATAGTAAACTTTTTGTTTAAAAGTATTTTTTATTTATTTAATTTGTGTAATAATATTTATTTTTATTTAAAAAAAAAAGGCAAAAAGGGAAATATTTTGTTTAAAAGATACTCTTGAGTGTACATGCTACTTGTAAATAAAAAGTAATGTCAGAATATCTGCCGAGGTTAAGTCCTTCGTAGTGTTTTAAAGTCAAAACTTTTGCAACTTCATTGACTTTTTTTTGTTGTTGCCTGAATTACATTTAATTTGGATGACAGACGAACATCTATTACCTGTTTATTTTAGTATGATGATCATTACATATGTAAATGATTTAAAAAAAAAATTATTATTATTAATACTATTATTTAAAAAAGCATTTCTCTAGGGGAATATTGTATCGCAAGAAATATCGTTATCGCAATATTCAACACCCATATCGCATATTTTCCCAGTATCGTGCAGCCCTATTGGATATTTAGAAGTCAGGTTTGTAAATGGGAACATGTGTGACCCTGGACCACAAAACCAGTCCTAAGGGTCAATTAGTCACCAGTCAATTTTTGGGTAAATTTTTTAGTTGGCTTGAAAAAGTGAAATGCTATTTAAATTTACAGTTATTCTTCTTCTTCGGAGATTACATTTCTGACTGCTACTCCTCCTAGAGCTTTAACTCTACAAACTCCAAACTCATCTTTTCTAACTGATCGGACTTACGGTTTGTCTAAAAATGACGATTAAACCTGGGAAAAATCCCATAGACTTACATATATAATATTTCTAATCCATTTAAACTGATCTATCTATCTATCTATCTATCTATCTATCTATCTATCTATCTATCTATCTATCTATCTATCTATCTATCGTTCTATCTATCGTTCTATCTATCGTTCTATCGTTCTATCTATCGTTCTATCTATCTATCAAATCTATCAAATCTATCAAATCTATCTATCTATCTATCTATCTATCTATCTATCTATCTATCTATCTATCTATCTATCTATCTATCTATCTATCTATCGTTCTATCTATCTATCGTTCTATCTATCTATCGTTCTATCTATCTATCGTTCTATCTATCTATCGTTCTATCTATCTATCGTTCTATCAAATCTATCTATCTATCGTTCTATCTATCTATCAAATCTATCTATCTATCAAATCTATCTATCTATCATATCTATCTATCTATCATATCTATCTATCTATCTATCTATCTATCTATCTATCTATCTATCTATCTATCTATCTATCTATCTATCTATCTATCTATCTATCTATCTATCGTTCTATCTATCTATCAAATCTATCTATCTATCAAATCTATCTATCTATCATATCTATCTATCTATCATATCTATCTATCGTTCTATCTATCTATCTATCTATCTATCTATCTATCTATCTATCTATCTATCTATCTATCTATCTATCTATCTATCGTTCTATCTATCGTTCTATCGTTCTATCTATCTATCGTTCTATCTATCTATCAAATCTATCTATCAAATCTATCTATCTATCTATCTATCTATCTATCTATCTATCGTTCTATCTATCTATCGTTCTATCTATCTATCGTTCTATCAAATCTATCTATCTATCGTTCTATCTATCTATCAAATCTATCTATCTATCAAATCTATCTATCTATCTATCTATCTATCTATCTATCTATCTATCTATCTATCTATCTATCGTTCTATCTATCGTTCTATCTATCTATCGTTCTATCTATCTATCGTTCTATCTATCTATCGTTCTATCTATCTATCGTTCTATCTATCTATCGTTCTATCAAATCTATCTATCTATCTATCGTTCTATCTATCTATCGTTCTATCTATCTATCGTTCTATCTATCTATCGTTCTATCTATCTATCGTTCTATCTATCTATCGTTCTATCAAATCTATCTATCTATCGTTCTATCTATCTATCGTTCTATCTATCTATCGTTCTATCTATCTATCGTTCTATCTATCTATCGTTCTATCAAATCTATCTATCTATCTATCGTTCTATCTATCTATCAAATCTATCTATCTATCATATCTATCTATCTATCATATCTATCTATCTATCTATCTATCTATCTATCTATCTATCTATCTATCTATCTATCTATCTATCTATCTATCTATCTATCTATCTATCTATCGTTCTATCTATCTATCGTTCTATCTATCTATCGTTCTATCTATCTATCGTTCTATCTATCTATCGTTCTATCTATCTATCGTTCTATCTATCTATCGTTCTATCTATCGTTCTATCGTTCTATCGTTCTATCTATCAAATCTATCTATCTATCTATCTGGGGTGGCACGGTTCACAAAACCCACGGTTCGGTTCGTATCACGGTTTTAGGGTCACGGTTTTCGGTTCTGTACGGTTCTTTTTTTTTTTTTCATTTTAATCTTTAACACTCCAGAAGTTTACTTTGGCATATGAAATGTAGCTTGATTATCCACAATTTAGGATTCATTATTTAAAAAAAAAAGTGACGACACTGAATTGGACTTGACTTTAAGCACATTATTGAGACCATCTCTGAGGAAAGCTAGGGGAGATTTGATACAGCAAGACCATGTGACATGAACCAACCAATCAGCTTCATCCTTTCCTTTAATAAAATTGAAAGCACAGCCAAGTTGGATGAACAGCGTATCATAGCTGGCGCATCCTCCAAGTTACTCCGGGCAGCCTTCCTTATCTCTCCCACTTGCCATTTCTACACGTGACGTAACCTGCAGCACTCCACTTTTACTGTCTCTATGTCTACACACACCTCTTATTTCCCGCAAAAAGGACACTCACGAGTCTACATTGCGCATGCGTTGAACCGTTGAACCGTGCGACGCACACACGCACCGAACCGAGACAAGCGAACCGAACAGTTCGGTTGTTTTTCATGTACCGTGCCACCCCTACTATCTATCTATCTATCTAAGCCTAGCAACTAGAATCATGTCAATGACATGCTAATCAGGCTAGAAACAAGCTAGTAACTTGCTAATCATGCTAACAGCAGGCTACTAATGCCAACATCATGCTAGCGACATGCTAATAACTCGTTAAAGGAACTGTATGTAGGCTTGTGGCCAAAACTGGTACTGCAATCTAGGGATGCACCGATCCGAATCGGAATCAGTAAAGCCGGTTCTGTAATCAGCGGTAAATGCCATCAGGTGCGTGATTTCACGTTGAGCTATATATACTACACACAGCCGTTGTTCACTGACGAGCTGCGCACATTCACACTGATAATGAACATGGATTTGCGCAGCTGATTTGCATGTGAAATTTGGCTTTTATGGAGGAGCGAAAGCGCACCACTGGTAAAAGGGCAGAATGGGGCGCAATAATCGTTTCATCTTGATTACTGCATTTTCATGATCGTTTGAAGCAGAAATCGAAACCGAATTTCGATTAATTGCACAGTGCTAAGATTGCATTATCCTATTGTAATGAAAGTGGTCTCGAAATATTCCTTGGGTCATGCCGACAACATGGATGCTAATTATTCCATAGTTGGCCGAACTTCTTGACCGCAATATTGATTTATGTTGAAAACCTACTTTTTCGAACTCCTCCTAGACTGTTGGTCCGATTTCACCAAAATCAAGTCAGATCATCTTCAGACTGTGCTGACACAATGTTATGGATTTCATGTTGATAGATGAAACCGACTACAAATTTTAGGCTTGATGCCATAAGGACTCTGAGGCTTTATCTCTGCAAAGCATTGACATAATAACACCAAACTTTGTGTGTGCCTTTGTCACCTCACACTGAACACACCACATCGATTTGATAACAATGCCAGCTGTTGGTCAAAAGTGATAAGCCATTAAATCATATTACTAGCAGTTCCACATTATTTTTTAGAGATGCTCCGATCAGCATTTTTGGGGCCGATTACCGATCACCAAGATCATGATCTGCCGATTGCCGATCACAGAATGGCAGGGGAATGGGAATCTTTGATCTACAATCTAGCAGAGTTTGCACCATTTGTAGAAATGAAACTAACTCTAAATTAACTATATTTAAAAAAAAAAACTCTAGAAATTGGCTACAGTCAAGATCTTGAAGAACCACCAAGTTAGGGTTGGAGACGATAGTATCGTGTATCGACAATAGCTAGAGATATCGCCAGTTGCTGATGCCTTCCCTGCTGAAAAAAAACTGCATATGCTGCTTAGGTATGTTTTGGTGCTGGGATGCTGGTTTAAGCTGGTTTATGCTGGTCCTTTGCTGGTCAAGCTTTTTTGATCGGCGCTTTTGGGGTTCGCCGATCAAGCTATTTTTAGCCAATATCAGCCGATCATGATTGGTTGCCGATCAATCGGAGCATCACTATTATTTTTCTGCCATTTTGACTAAATTCATCTTAAAAAGGCTTCCTTTTACTCATTGTTGCAGTTGGTCTGGTGCTCCATGCCATGCTTGGCTCCAAATTTTTCCTTTGGTGTGCTTGACCCTGTAATATTACTGAATCTAGTTTTGAAGCGAGCAAACATGATTTGAGTCCCAGATGTATTTTGCTTTCAAACAGATTAATATGTGTTATTTCTGTGTGCATTGTGTGTAGATTTGGTTGAACATTTATCAAATTGAGTATGTCATGAAATATCACGTTTATGTCCTAAAAACGCGTCTTTGGCACTAAATGAACAGGGATACTCAAGGAAGGAAATCATAGATTGAAGTGTTTTTTTTTTTTGTTAAATGGCACAAAACATTAGCCTTTCCTCTTCTATCTGGAATGTTTTCCCACACAAGGAAGAAAAAGTGCGGACAGTTTCCCATTGAATTGCTCCACAAGAGAGGACTGACCAACAAGAGTCTGTGCCAATGTCCATTTGTCAGCTCTCAAAGACCCGAAGCTCATTTACATGAGAAATAAAAACACTTCCAGCGTATATAGAGAAAGCCCCCCGTCTGTGTTGTCTATTCACCACCTCAGTTTGAGAACGCAAATCACAGCCACTTATAGAGCATGATTTATTATTCACAAAGGCTTATTGAGGAACTCTTGAGACTGTAATTGCAATGATAAAGTTGTACAGTAGCAGTAAACACACAATGATGGACAGTAGCGCCGCTGTGACCGAATAGTACGGAGTATAGACTAAGAAATGGTATTTGTTTGAGACATTGATTGATAGACCTTTATTTTGTTTGCTGAATTTGGACATGATGTATCCGGCTAATATGTAATGGGTTTGCTTAATTTAGTGTACAAGAAACACCATTGTCCTTTAAATTTTGGAGCAAATGTTGTGTATGCTTTGTGTTTTGGCTTAAAAGAAAAACTCATGTGTGTGGCCCTTTTTCATGAAGCACAAGCAGAACAATTATGTCAATCATACGCAAAATCTTTTGTTTGTCATTTATCCTAAATGGCGTAATTTAAAGGTTTACACTCATTCGTTCTACTCGAGTTTCATGAATAAGCTCCATTATTGTATATTTGTGAAAATATACTTGTGTGTACTTGTGCATCTTATGTGGTAGATTTAGGAATTGCTTGTGTGAAATGTAAAAATCAGTTTGGATAAAAGTATCCATTATGAATTTATATAAATGATAGGGTTTTTAAACGTTTTATGTCTATGTGAATTGTCTTTTTAAGTTATGCTTTTTTTGTACATAAAATGTTTTTTTTTTTGGCTAGTGAGCAATTTCATGCATTTTGTATGAAAAATTCAAGATTTGGACAAACTGCTTTTGTCATTCTGAAGATGGTTTAGATAAAAGTATTAATCTAATAAATTTATTCATTGTAAGATTATTTATTTTTTTACATGTAATTCAGAATGACAAATTAAATGTGTAACTTAAAGTTTATATTATACATTTAAAATTCCAATTAATAATTAAATGACTAACACTGCATATAATTATCCAATTATTTATATAATTACTAAAAGTAGTGCTGTGCACCAATTCATCGCAATTAATTGCATTCAAAATATCTGTGTACTGTGCTTATTTATTATGCATATATAAATACATACAGTATATATTTTGAAAATATTTACATGTATATATTTTTATTAGTATAATTCATATTTTATATAAATGTATTCAATATATAAACATAAGTTTTTTTAAATATATCCATGTATATACATAAAATATACACAGCACACACACATATAGTATGTAAACAAAAACATTTATTTTGGATGCAATTAATCACGATTAATTGTTGCAGCACTAATTAAAATATTTGTGAAAAACTATGTACAAAATAAAAATTTTGCATTTTTGATGGAAAATTTAAGAATTGACAGAATTGCATGTGTTATATATATATTTATTAATAAATTAATTATTATAAATGTAAATTATAAAATTGGATGTAATAAATTATTCATTTACTATTATGAATTCTAAATTACATAATTTAAATAATTCATTTTAGTATTTAATTATATATATATAATTCAAATGACAATAAAATATACAGTTATATATGTTCAAAATTACATAATTTAATAATTCATTTTAATTTAAATGTCTTTCATTGCAAGGAATTATTAATTATATAGAATTATATAATGGAATTACATATTATATTTCGGTCCTGGATAAGCAGTGGAAAATGGAATTAAACACTGCATATAATTATTAAATCTGATACAAATAATTACATTGCATGCAACAATTATTAGTTGTACAAGTTATTTTTTTTTAATCAGGCTATATGCATGCAGTGTCCTTTTTATTTTATTTTTTTAATTAGGCTTGTTTGTACGTATATTTTATGTGACTCTGAAACAAATACATTGTACGAATCAAAATTATCGATTTTTCTTTTATGCCAAAAATCATTAGGATATCAAGATCATGTTCCATGAAGATATTTTGTAAATTTCCTACCTTAAATATATCAATACTTAATCTTTAATTAGTAAAATGCATTGCTAAGAACTTCATTTGGACAACTTTAAAAACAATCTTCTCAATATTTAGATTTTTTTGCACCCTCAGATTCCAGATATTTAAATAGTTGTATCTCAGCCAAATATTGTCCTCCTATCCCAACAAACCATACATCAATAGACATCAATGGACCCTAGGGCTGTGCAATTAATCGAAATTCAGTTTTGATTTTCGGTTTCAAACGATTACGAAAATACAATATTTGAGATTAAACGATTTTGCTTTTGCTCCTCTTTAAAAACCCAATGCGGTGGTGATTATTCGTGTAAACCTTCGTCAGTTATGTCTCACTTTTGTAGTTTTTATAAGAAACAAAGCATGTTTAATTCTTACAGTGAAGACTATGCTGTTTTATTTTACATTCAATTAATTACATTAAATTTCCCCCCCAAAAAGTTTCATTTGTATCTTTTTTTCTATTGTATTGCTATATTTAATTAATCAATCATATAAAGTTCCAGACCCACTCATAATCGTGACAAATAATCGTGATTAAAATATTGACCAAAATAATCGTGATTATGATTTTTGAAATAATCACAATGTGCGCAGTCACTTTTTCATTTTGCCCTTTGTGCTTTGGTAGTTTAGGAGGAACTGCTTTTGAAGGTAAATGCACAGTTGCATTGCTTTTAAGTATTACAGTTCACAGTTTTTTTTCTATTGCATGCAATATGTTTCCCCTTTATGCTAGAAAATCTGATATTTTGATAATGCTGCAATATTTTACATGACAGGCCATTGATATGATTGGTATTTTGGCAAAAGACTGTTTTTGAAGGCAAATGCACATGGTTGCATTGCTCGTAAATATTAATGTTTAAAATTTGTTCTTATACATGCAATATGTTCTTTTTCTCCTCATCTAGAAAATGCTGATAATAATGTTGTATTTTTGAAGACAAATGCACGTAGTTGCATTGCTCATAAGTATCTGTATTTTGATAATGTTGCAGTATTTCACGTCAAAGGCCATTGATATTACTAAAGCTGACATATAATTTAGTATTTTGGCAAAAAAAAAAAAAAAACGTTTTAAATGCAAATGCATATAGTTGCATTGCTCATAATATTATGGTTCAAAGTTTTTCTTTATGCATGTAATATGTTCTCTTTGTTTTTCCTTTTCCTCATTCTGCAAGAAAATCTGTATTTTGATAATATTGCACTGTTTTACCTCTCACCCATCAATATTCATAATGCTAAGATATATAATAATTTGGTATTTGTGACCCTGGACCACAAAACCAGTCATAAGGTTAAATTTGACAAAACTGAGATTTATACATCATATGAAAGCTCAATAAATAAGCTTTCTATTGATGTATGGTTTGTTAGGATAGGACAATATTTGGCTGAGATACATCTATTTGAAATCAGAAATCTGAGGATGCAAAAAAATCAAAAAGACTGAGAAAATCACCTTTAAAGTTGTCCAAATTAGGTTCTTAACAATGCATATTACAAATCAAAAATTACATTTTGATATGTTTACAGTTGGAATTTTACAAAAAATCTTCATGGAACATGAACTTTACTTATTTTCTTAATGATTTTTGGCATAAAAGAAAAATCAATAATTTTGACCCATGCAATGTATTTTTGGCTATTGCTACAAATATACCCCAGCGACTTAAGACTGGTTTTGTGCTCCAGGGTCACATTTTTGAAGACAAATGCAGAGTTGCATTGCTCAAAAATATCTATATTTTGATAATGTTGCAATATTTTACATTACAGGGCATTGATATTCCTAATGCTGGCATATAATTTGGTTTTTTGGCAACAAAACAAAACAAAAAAAAACGTTTAAATGCATATGTGACCCTGGACCACAAAACCAGTCTTAAGTCGCTGGGGTATATTTGTAGCAATAGCCAAAAATACATTGTATGGGTCAAAATTATTGATTTTTCTTTTATGTCAAAAATCATTAGGAAATTAAGGAAAGATCATGTTGCATTAAGATTTTTTGTAAAATTCCTACTGTAAACCTATCAAAATGTAATTTTTGATTAGTAATATGCATTGTTAAGAACTTAATTTGGACAACTTTCTCAGTATTTAGATTTTTTTGCACCCTTAGATTCCAGATTTTCAAATAGATGTATCTCGGCCAAATATTGTCCTATCCTAACAAACTATACATCAATAGAAAGCTTATTTATTGAGCTTTCATGTGATGTATACATCTCAGTTTTGTCAAATTTAACCTTATGACTGGTTTTGTGGTCCAGGGTCACATATAGTTGCATTGCTCATATTTTTGCCAAAATCGAGCAGTCCTAATGGACCGTTATGACTGGTTTTGTGGTCACATATAATGTATATAATGTTGCTCTTTTATTTCCAAATGTGTTTAGTAAGATGTTGTTGTTGTTGTTTTTTTGTCAGATGTTGGTGTAGATTTCAATTACATGTGTCAGTTTGTTTATCCATCATAACTTTGCTTTAATGCATTAAACATGCATCTTCTATATAGTCTATTGTAGTTCATATCGTTTATTTTATATCAGATCATGTGACCTTCAGCCGTTTTGACCCGTCTCTGCATCCCTAGCACCCCGTACGCCGGGGGCCGCACCGCTCCCCCCCAAGAGAGCTTTTAAAGCCAGTCAGGGGAAGCAGCTGTGCATTGGGGCCGAAATCTGGCCAGCCACCATCAGCCACTGCACCAACACCGGCCTGGGCTGGCTGCTTTCTGATTGGCCGAGCCCTCGCCCATGTGACTCAGGGCTGGCTGGATGCTCTCCGGCAACTGACACAGTAGATGGGTTGCTGGGATGGAGGCTGTCACTGGTGCAGAATGGGGTAAGTCTCCGTTTAACGCCCTGATCTCTCGATGCAAACGTGCAGATGCGTCGTCTGCCGTTCCGGCTATTCAGCGCGGAGGGAAATAATAGCGTGATTGTGTGGTACAGCAAGGCGGTGCCGATAAGCCTTTTGTTTTGATGGCTGGTTATTGAGAGGGTGTGGGGGATGTGCATAGATTGGGATTCTGGCTTTATCGTCGGGACGCCTAAAAAGCCTCTTTTGTGCTGCGCGAGGACAGATGCGCGAGCAGGCTGATTATTTATAGCGATGGACACGGATTCCACACTAAATGTAAGCAGTAATTGCTCCTGTCAAAATGGAGGGGCTGTTAAAAGGAAAGCCTTTTTTATGATTAAGCGAATAAAGCAGATGTTTAATACTGGATTTGTTGGTGTAAAACGCCATTTTGGCTCGGTTTGACAGGTTAGATGCCGCATGTGAGACTAGGATGTCGTTGGTCACCGTGTCTTTGTGCGCGGAGGGAAGGGCATCTTGACTGCAGGGAATTTTAGCATCTTGCATTGCTGGTGAAGAGGTGACTGCTTTAATGCATCATAAGCGCTGCATGCACAACGCTGCACCTCTGGTGCACACAGCATTTTAAAAACGGATGCATTTGTAAAATAATGCAGACGTGTGAAGGTTCAAACATTTGTGTTTTTCAAGAAAGTGTTGAAATATTAATGAGTCTTTCTTCTTTTTACTCCTCCCTGTTTCCTTTTGATTCTGTCTCGAGGCTTTTTGCTGAGTAGATGTCGACCATTTTGCTCTGTCTTCGTTGCAGGCTTTTAGGTATTTATATATATATATATATAATATAATAACTGCATTTTCATGACTCCTTACAGTGCACTATAAAATTGCAAAGGAATGCGTCATATTTGTAAGCATAAAATGCATCAGTGCAAACATTTGCGATGGCCTTTTATTACCTTTAAAAGTGCAAGCAATTGTGTATTCACAAAATGTGTGTCATCGAATGTGTGTCAGCAGATTTCTGTGGCAATCGGACTCATTCTGCCTTCATAACAGCCCAAAGAGTGTAGCATGCTGTTGGCATTCAATCATATGCATCCAAGCAGTTTAATTATTCATGTTGCTTTATAAAGGCAAGATCTTGCTGTAATTATGTGGATTATGCAAGCCAAAGATATTTTAGATGTTTAGGTTTGATTTATGCACATGCAAGTTCAACATTTTGGTCAGAATTGCCTGCATTTAATTGCCTTTAGGAATCTGACTAATGTGTACTAAACAGGCGAGGAGTAAGTAGCATTATCTAGCCCTTTTTTTGATAAATTCTGCTTCCTAATGGTCGTGGATGCCCTGGAAACAGTGGCAGAGTCGCATTGATTGGACACAGCTGCAAATTAGTCCTGACACATTGACGGTCTGCTTGTAATGTAGGCTGCTCTGGCGCTGGTTAATGTAAAACCAGGTTAAGCATAACCTGGTGAAAGTGGAATGAAAGGAATTTTGTTTATTGTGCATGTTGTGAAATTGTCACAATGTGTGCAGTCACTTTTTCGTTTTGCCCTTTGTGCTTTGGTATTTTAGGAGAAACTGTTTTTGAAGGAAAATGCACAGTTGCATTGCTTTCAGGTATTCTGTTGCATGCAATATGCAATATTCCCCTTTATGCTTCACCTTTATGCTAGAAAATCTGAAATTTTGACAGGCCATTGATATGATTGGTATTTTGGCAAAAGACTGTTTTTGAAGGCAAATGCACGTGGTTGCATTGCTTGTAAGTATTAATGTTGTGTTAATACAGAAGTGTTAATGTTTAATGTTTCTTCTTATGTGTGCAGTGTGTTCTCTTTGTTTTTTCTTTCCCTCTTCCTGCTAGAAAATCTGTACCCAGTCTGTACCGAGAGATATAATTATTTATTTTGAAAATATTTTGGCTATATTTTGATAATGTTGCAATATTTTACATTACACGACATTGGTATTCCTAATGCATAAAAAATGCCTAATTTGGTATTTTGGAAAAAAAAAAAAAAAAAATTTAAAGGCAAATGCACATAAGTATTAATTTTCAAAAATGTTTCTTATGCAATATGAAACATGCAATATGTTCTCTTTTTTTTCCTCATCTAGAAAATCTGTATTTTTATAATATTGCAATATTTACCTCATACACTTTAATATTCCTAATGCTTATAAAAGCATTTGCTAAATGGCTACATGTTTTAAAATGTTTTATACTATGTTTTTGAAGACAAATGCACGTAGTTGCATTGTTCATAAGTATCTGTATTTTGATAACGTTGCAATATTTTATATGATAGGCTATTGATATTCCTAATGCTGAGATGTATAATAGTTTGGTATTTTGGCAAAAAGCTATGTTTTTGAAGACAAACGCACGTAGTTGCATTGCTCATATTATTTTTAATGTACAAATATTTTTCTTATGCATGTAATATGTTCTCTTATACATCTAAAATGTTCTGTTTTCCTTCCCCTCTTTCTGCTAAAAGAAATCTGTATTTTAATGATATTGCAATATTTGACCTCACATCCATCAATATTCCTAATGCCGAGAGATATAATAATTTGGTATTTTGGCAAAAACCTGTTTTTGAAGACAAATACACATAGTTGATTTGCTCATGAGTATCTGTATTTTGATAACGTTGCAATATTTTACATTATAGGCTATTGATATTCCTATTGCTGAGATGCATAATAGTTTGGTATTTTGGAAAAAACCTGTTTTTAAAGACAAATGCACGTAGTTGCATTGCTTATAATATTAATGTTCAAAGTTTTTTCTTATGCATGTAATATTTTCTCATGCATCTAATATGTTCTGTTTTTCCTTCCCGTCTTTCTGCTAAAAGAAATCTGTATTTAATGATATTGCAATATTTTACCTCATCCATCAATATTCCTAATGCTGAGAGATATAATAATTTGGTATTTTGGCAAAAACCTGTTTTTAAAGACATGCACATAGTTGCATTGCTCATAAGTATCTGTATTTTAATAAAATTGCAGTATTTTACATTATAGGCTATTGATATTCCTAATGCTAAGATGTATAATGGTTTGGTTTTTGAAGACAAATGCACATAGTTGCATTGCTCATAATATTAACGTTCAACATTTTTCTTATGCATGTAATATGTTCTGTTTTTCCTTCCCCTCTTTCTGCGAAAAGAAATCTGTGTTTTGATGTTATTGCAATATTTGAACTCACACTCATCAATATTTCCAATGCTGAGATATATAATAATTTGGTATTTTGGCAAAAACCTGTTTTTAAAGACAAATTCACATGGTTGCATTGCTTACAGTGTTTTTTTTTTTTCTTTCTTATGCATGCAATATGTTCTTTTTCCATTATGTTTTTGCTAGAAAATCAGCTGCATTGCTGATTTGACCCTAAGTATTAAAGTTCAATGTGTGCATCGTCTTTCAAGTCAAGTCAAGTCAAGTCAAGTCAAACTTTATTAAAATCCCTTACGGGCAATTTAGATGCAGCTACGATCAGAAACAGACGGACTCATACAATACATAAACATAAATATCACATACCCTAACAAATTTCCTCAAGAACCATTTAAAAGCCTTATTGCACAAGGGACAAATGAGTATTTATATCGATTACTTTTCATTTTTGGCAGTCTATATTGGGAACCAGAAGGAAGCAAAGAGAACTCTGAAAACAGGAAATGATCATTATTAGCTAGCACAGTTCTAGCCCGACTCAAAATATTTCTATTAAACAATGATGACAAATTTCTTTGCTCTTTACCTATGATCTTTCCACTAAGTGTGACAATTCTATTTAAAGCACTTTTATATTTAACACTGAGATTACCAAACCAACAACTAATAGAAAAGGACAAAACAGACTCAATGTAAGACTTATAGAACATTTCCATTAATGTCTTATCTATATTAAATGATCTTAATTTCCTTAAACAATATAGCCGTTGCTGTCCCTTTTTACATAATACCTCAGTATTCACATCAAAGCTCACGTCTTGCAGCATTTGCATGATTCCTCGAATCGTTTGCGTTTTTGAACAGGTGTGATTTTCATTTTAAGTGATCAGATGCTCCATTTTCACCTGCTGGAAAAGAAACCAGGCTCTTCATAACATGCAAAATGGAGTTATTTAGATTGCACACATTATAGTGCAGCTACAGAAATCCAGCGTCATGCTGAACAGCGTTTACCGTTGCTCTTTAGCATGTCAGTGGTAATTTAGTGGTGATGTGCTGAAAGATTTTTCCACATGGTTGATCAGGCCTTCTCTTCAGGACAGAGATAAAAATAGGAACTTCATCGCAGCTCCATGCCTTTGATTCACGTCACTTTGCCTCCAGTCAACCGTTTGCTTGACTGGACTCGTTGCACGGGTAAAAAAATGTCCGGCGGGCATCGGCTCTGCCAATCACACACGTGATGTATTCTTCATTAGTGTCATGACCTGGTCAAAGACTACATGGCAAATATTAGAGTTCAGATGATGCTGCTCAGTCATTTACTCACCCTTCATATATGTGACCCTGGACCACAAAACCAGTCATAAGGTTAAATTTTACAAAACTGAGATATATACATCATATGAAAGCTCAATAAATAAGCTTTCTATTGATGTATGGTTTGTTAGGATAGGACAATATTTGGCCGAGATACATCTGTTTGAAAATCTGGAATCTGAGGGTGCAAAAAAATCAAAATACTGAGAAAAACACCTTTAAAGTTGTTCAAATTAAGTTCTTAGCAATGCATATTACTAATCAAAAATTACATTTTGATAGGTTTACAGTAGGAATTTTACAAAAAATCTTAATGTAACATGATCTTTACTTAATTTCCTAATGATTTTTGACATAAAAGAAAAATCAATAATTTTGACCCATACAATGTATTTTTGGCTATTGCTACAAATATACCCCAGTGACTTAAGACTGGTTTTGTGCTCCAGGGTCACATATTAGAATTGTATGCATCCTGCTCTCTATATTAGGGCTGCACGATTATGACAAAAATCGTAATTGACGATTATTCCCTTAAAATTGTAATTGCAATTATAAATTAAGATTATCACAATTTACATTCATTAATGTGATAAATATACCATTGTTTGAAGCAACTGCATGCCATCATTTTATATAAAATAAAAAAACAAGCTGAAAACACTATTGCTTTTCTCGTTGCCACAAATGTCAATGATACATTGGTTTGGTTTCTTTAAATAAAAAAGTAAAAATATGCAATATGCATAGGGATATGCCGGTATCAATTGTCATGTTGCGATTAATTCATAATGCTTTTATCATGATATTGAAATTTATTTGCAAAAAAGTGGTGTCATAATACAGTATAACAGGTTTAATAACTATTTTCTTATAACAAAAATAACTGAACATGGAAATACACTAAAGCAATACACAAGTTAAAAAAAGTGCAAAAGAATTATAAAGACCAATAGGTATCACTTTACAGTAAGATGTCTTAGTTAAAACATTAATATTCACAATGAGCAATAGCTACATTTGCAACAGAAATAGTTAATCTTTGTTCAAAAATACAACTCTTAGTTCATGTGAGCTCAATAAATAAAACAGTTGCAACTTTGGATTTTAACAATTTATTAAATATTGGAATAACCCAAGATTAATGAACGTAAAGTTTGACCGAACAATAAAGAATCAAAACACTTTCAAACAATATCTAGGGCATGTTGTAGTCCAGATTAAAAAGTTTGAAAATAAATAGCCAATAAGCCTGCATATTAATAGCAGCTCGGGTTAATTAATAAATATATATTTTCCTCCATGTGCGAGCTACTGAAATGAGCCACTCTGTGAGACAGCCAATCAGAGCAGAGCTCATCGTTATTATTCATGAACCTTCCAAATAAGGTAATAACAGACCATTTCATTCTAGGGACAAATCCTAGGGTTGTAAATGGACCTGTAAAACCGCTTCTGGAGAGTTTTTGCCCTTTCCTATGCCATATAATTTCTATGTAGATATCAGAGAACAATTTCAAATATTGTATCAATGCAATATTTTTATTTTTATTTTTTTTGGTAATTGCGGCTTTTTTGTGATCGTTCCTCTGTTCTGGGTTATTGTAGGTCAAGAGATAGTCCAAGATGGCTGCAGCATCTTATGATCAGCTGCTGAAGCAAGTGGAGGCATTGAAGATGGAGAACTCCAACCTGAGACAAGAGCTAGAGGACAACTCCAACCACCTCACCAAACTGGAGACGGAGGCGTCTAATATGAAGGTACAGCATCCGTTTGTGTTATACAGCTGCATAATCGTATTTTGAACAACATGGAATCACATCCAGCAAGGGGTGTGTGATATGATGATTTTTTTTAGGCGCGCTGAAAGCCTGTCAAACAGAACCTGATTACCAAACTAAGCTATCTTTCACGTCACACACACAAGGATTACATATAAACACAGTTGGTTATGTCTAAAGTGAAAGTAAACTGTTGAGAAAAATGATGTATGTTAGATGCGTGCAGCTCTTAAAGCGACAGAGCTAAACATGCTGCCGATTTATATAATACTTAATATTTATATAAAATAACTATGATGATAATATAATTATTTTTCTATTGTATTTCATAGTTTTAATTTATATAATACTTATATAAAATAATGATATGTTAATATAATTATTTTGTAGTATTTCATATTTTTTATTTATATAATATTTACATTATATTTATATAATATAACTATGATGATATATTAATATAATTATTTTGTAGTATTTCATAATTTTAATTTATATAATACTTAAATAATATTTATATAATATAACTGATGATATATTATAATTATTCTGTAGTATTTCATAAAAAAGTAATTTATATAATACTTAATATTTGTATAAAACAACTATGATATATTATAATTATTATTCTCTAGCATTTCATAATTTTAATTTATATAATACTTAATATTTATCAGAAATAACTGGATAATAATAATAATAAAATTATTCTGTAGTATTTCATAAAGTAATTTATATAATTCTTAATATTTGTTTATAACAACTATGATGATATTTATAATTATTATTCTATAGCATTTCATAATTTTAGTTTATATAATGCTTAATATTTATCTGAAATAACTGAATAATAATAATAATAATATTATTATAATTATTATTCTACATTTCATAATTTTACTTTATATAATACTTAATATTTATATAAAATAACTATGATAATATATTAATAATATTCTGTAGTATTTCATAATAATTTTAATTTATATAATACTTAAATAATATTTATATAATATAACTGATGATATATTATAATTCTGTAGTATTTCGTAATTTTAATTTATATAATACTTAATATTTGTATAAAACAACTATGATGATATATTATAATTATTATTCTATAGCATTTCATAATTTTAGTTTATATAATGCTTAATATTTATCTTAAATAACTGAATAATAATAATAATAATAATATTCTGTAGTATTTCATAAAGTAATTTATATAAAACGTAATATTTGTATATAACAACTATGATGATATTATAATTCATAATTTTACTTTATATAATACTTAATATTTATATAAAATAACTATAATATATTAATATAATTAATATTCTGTAGTATTTCATAATAATTTTAATTTATATAATACTTAAATAATATTTATATAATATAACTGATGATATATTATAATTATTCCGTAGTATTTCGTAATTTTAATTTATATAATACTTCATATTTGTATAAAACAACTATGATGATATGTTATAATTATTATTCTATAGCATTTCATAATTTTAATTTATATTATACTTAATATTTATCTGAAATAACTGATATATTATTATAATTATTATTCTGTAGTATTTCATAAAGTAATTTATATAATACTTAATATTTGTATATAACAACTATGATGATATTATAATTATTATTCTACAGCATTTCATAATTTTAATTTATATAATACTTAATATATAAAATAACTGATAATATATTAATATATTAATAATTTTAATTTATATAAATAAATAAAAATATATAAAAAATAACTATGATGGTATATTAAATTATTTTTCATAATTATAGTATTCATAAATTATAGTATTTCATAATAATTGTATTTTATATAATACTTAAATAATATTTATATAAAAAAAGTCCAAGGTTATATTAAGATAATTATTACTGTATATAAAAACAGTGCAATTAAAAACCTAATATTTACTTTTTCCCCTTTGCATTCAAACATTAAAACATAGAGCTTTTATTTTGTTGAAAAAACTTATTTTAAGATGTTTCTCTTTTGTTGACAATAAACTCAGGAAGATATTTGGTGCATGTTGCACTTATTATATGCACATTGTAAGGTGCATTCTTTGCAATTTGTTAATCGCACTAAACGATATTGCATTTGATGATGTGAAGTGCTACTAAACTAGAACAAGGCTAACTATATGACTAGACTAATGTATATTTATTTCGTACCTTTAGTCAATTTTTGTTCAACCTCAAAAGGTTTGTATTTTAACGCCTCAGCGCCTCATTTTGTCATCCGAGCGCTGTACGGTTGGGCTCTCTTTTAATGTCCCAGGCTTTCAAGACTAAAAATGTCATCCTCCGCCACTGATTTCCCACTAAGTACCCTTTCTTCTCTCGGCTCCTGACACCAAAGGCAGTATTCGCAGGCGCTTCTTTGAGTCGAGCTTTTGAAGTGGAAGCGGCAGCCTGCTAGGTGGGCATTAAGAAATTGGATGTGACCTGGCAGTCTCCAGAGCGAAGACAAAAAAGGAGAAAAGGTTTCTGAAAGAACTTAAGGCCCAAAATGAGAAGTTGGCTAATGTGCAAGTTTTAGAGCAAGACTGTCAGCCTGGATTGCCTTCCCCGAATTCGAGACAAGGTTCAAACGAGTTCAGGAGAAAGATACATGGCGAAATTTTGGGCTGAATTGTCGATGAGCTCGGCGAAACGGCTCGCTGTCACATCTCGTGCTGTTTAACACGTGTGAGAGTCTCTTGAAGGGAATTTATGTCGCTCTGAAGATGTGAGATTGGTGTTGCTAAGGAGGAATCTTTGAAGCGGAAGCAGATTTTCTCTCCGCATGTTCATAGGTTGCGCAGGCCTTAAGGGGAAAGAGAGGCGTTTTGTGGTTGGTTCAGTGAATATGATGGGGGGAAAAAGATGTAACAATAGTAAACGTGTTTGTTTTAACTGTTTGCAGATCAGAGTGATAGTTTATGGTGTTTATTAGTGTCAAGCTACCACTCTTGTTCGCTTTGGAGACACTTGGAGTCAACAAAAGTGCATTTTACTTCTTTAATGTGACATTTTTGCTGTGAAAATTAAGAGCTGATTGGACTGATTGGATCATGAACATACTTCAGTTTGAAATATAGAGCCATAAACATGGGCGACATTAGACACATCTGTTGATATTTAACTATTAGAAACAGTTTGTCAGAATTTACTCCGGATTTACTTACTTTGTCCGACAGCTGAATTCTGAATTATTGTATGTAATGGCAAAGTGATTATATTTAGTTTTGTTTTTTTATTAAGTTTATTTAGAAAAACGTTTGGAACATTTTTTGTTCGTTAAATATAAGTTTTTGTTTAATGAATAATCAATTTGCCTTCTCAACTCATCACGACTCGCCCAAAATAAAATCTATAAAATATCTATGACAATATATTAATATAATTCTTCTGTAGTATTTAATAATTTTAATTTATATAAATAAATAAATAAATATATAAATATAAAATAACTATGATGGTATATTAAATTATTTTTCATAATTATAGTATTCATAAATTATAGTATTTCATAATAATTTTATTTTATATAATACTTAATATTTATATAAAAAAAGTCCAAGGTTATATTAAGATAATTATTATTTAATATAAAAACCTAATAAAAAAAATAAATAAAAACCTAATAAAAATAAAAACCTAATATTTACTTTTCCCCCTTTGCAACAAACAATAGTAAACGTGTTTGTTTAAACTGTTTGCAGATCAGAATGATTGTTTTTGGGGTTTATTAGTGTCAAGCTACCACTCTTGTTCGCTTTGGAGACACTTGGAGTCAACAAAAGTGCATTTTACTTCTTTAATGTGACATTTTTGCTGTGAAAATTAAGAGCTGATTGGACTGATTGGATCATGAACATACTTCAGTTTGAAATATAGAGCCATAAACATGGGCGACATTAGACACATCTGTTGATTTTTAACTATTAGAAACAGTTTGTCAGAATTTACTCCGGATTTACTTACTTTGTCCGACAGCTGAATTCTCAGCCCGAGTCCGACCCGTCTTTTTTTTCCCCCTTCTCCCAAAACAACCTATATTACTGTTTCAGCTATTAAAATAGTATTGTATGTAATGGCAAAGTGATTATATTAAGTTTTGTTTTTTATTAAGTTTATTTAGAAAAACGTTTGCAACATTTTTTGTTCGTTAAATATAAGTTTTTGTTTAATGAATAATCAATTTGCCTTCTCAATTCATCACGACTCGCCCAAAATAAAATCTATAGTTCTAAAACAGTTCAAGAATAAAACAATGTTAGTTTAAACGTTAAACCTAGATGAATGTGCACTATTAGGCGCATATCCAATGATTTGTACAGTGGAAGTGGAAGCTAAAGCCGCTTTGCAGGACATGGAGGCGCCAGCGCGATCACTTGCATTTTTTTCAGTGGAAGCAATTTAAAATGGTCTGTGTTATTTGTGTGCACTCAACAAAACGTTACAAACAGTGCTTTTATAAAATAAAGAAGCGCTTTCTGCCTTCTCGCATTTGGATAGGAGCGCTTCACAAAAATGAACCGAAACTCAGCGAATGCATGCCTCACAGAAATGATACATATATCTATAGAACCTAGGGCTGGGCCGATAAACGATATCATATCGAATCGCGATAAAATTTATGTTAATAACGATGATAGGCTCTAGACATTTTTTGCTCGATATGGATTAATCTAAGAGCCAATCACACAGTAGAAATATGCGACAACAGCCAATCAGCGTACAGCGTGCGTGTGCACGTCAAAGTACAAAGTTCATTTCCTACAGCACTTTGCGAAGCAAACTTAACACCAGGACGACAAAAAAAAGAGAGAGGAAGCAGCGACGAAAGTGAAACTAACTTCGAGTTATTATCCAAAGATGCTGAAATTGTCGACAAAAAAGGTAGCACGAATTCCGTTATATAAGTGGTTTGGCTACCTGAAAAGTGACTCTTAGCTCAGCTGAGAGTTTGGCGCGATTGTTAAAACTGAAACCGAAAGCAAAAAACGCACGCGCATTCAAAAGCAATTTTAATCCCACCAATGCACGCAAGTTAGGCTACATGACATATCTAGGCTGTTATTAGTATGTAGGCTATGATAGGTTGTGTATGTCTATAGCTCTGTATCATGCTTGAAATATCCGTCTCTATTTGCACTTTGAATATTTAGAGAGTAGCCTACTTAGATTATGGCTGAATTGTCTGCACTTAATACAATTAAAAAAGAACTGTGTCGTAATTTCTTGTTATTTATACTGTAGATTGTTTCAAAATGCAGTGGTTGCCTCTAATTTAAATAGCTCAACCTATAATAGAGAAAATAAACAATTGTGTTAATAATAATAATAAATAAATAAATAATTGTTACAAATTATGTTTTTACAATAATTTTATGCTTACATTTTGTACATTTACTCTCATTTACCATACTCTGTCACAACTTTTATTTTTTTAATTCATTTTAGTAAGTTGTTTTAATTTTTAAGGCCAAATCTGTAATCTGTTTTTGTTAATAAACTATACTTTAAATGTAATTTAATGAACCCTTTCGTTTTTGTGGCTTTAGTCATTGTTGGGATACTATTTTAAAGCTGGCAACATCAACAGCTTATATCGAAATATATATCGTTATCGTTCAATATGGGGAAAAAATTATCGAGATTACATTTTTGCCATATCGCCCAGCCCTAATAGAACCTTTAAATTATTACTTAACGAAATAAAACAAATCGGTAACAAAAACCCTTTCATTACGTAATTCGTAAAGATGCATTTCTCTCCAAAAAGGAGATTGCGAGTCAGGATCTTTGCGACACTGACTCAGAATACACTAGTTAATTAATAAATAATTTAAATATGTCCTTACTCTTTCCCCCGACACATTCAGTATTTATTTTCACCTGTGCTTTGTGGCAAGTTTCAGCCTATTGCGTGCGCTTGAACCCGGATCTCTTCCAGCTGCGCGGAAGGACACTAAACGCTGTCCGAGCCGGTCTTGAAAGTGAAAGTGAAGTCTCGTGGTTTTTTTTTGTTTGTTTTTTTTACCAGCGCTACATTTTTTTTCTTCACCATAATTGATGGATGTCTAAAATATTTAATTAATGTATAAAAATTAATATTTATACAAATTAAAATGTATTTATTTTTTGACTTGCATAATTTAAAAATTTATATAAAATATGTATGTAATTTTGCTTAAAGTGATTTTTGTCTTTTTTTTTTTTACGTTTTATAGTATTTAATAAACAAATTATGTAATACTTCGATATATATGATGTAAGTCTCTGAAAAATAGATTAATATATAATATTTAATATATTAAAAACATAACATGTTTCATGTTTAAAATTTAATTTGATATCTTGGCTTAAATATAAATATATACATGATATAAAATTTGATTTTGTTAAAAAAATTTAAAAATAGTTATTAATCATGATTTTTGTCATTTCTTTTTTACATTTCATCAGAATTATTTCACTTTCACATAAGCACAAATCAAGAGAACTTGTTGTATTCAACCTTTAATTTAGCAGAAAACTCTATTTTTTACTTCTGTTTGCCAGTGTTATTAGTGTTTTAAGTAATGTAGAAAAAACGTGTGCACATGGTTGCCAGATTGGGAAGATTAACTAAACCACTAGGCAGCAAGTGTATCGATTTCAGAAAAAAAACTGATTGGGGTTTAATCTCTTGACATTGGGCAACCGCAGCTATGAAAGCTTGTGAAGTCTTGATAGTAGCTGCAAGACAACACAAATGCCAAATAAAAAGGAAATGTTTTCAGATATATAACCAGCTGGCAAATATCAAAGTTCGTGCTTAATAAATTGACACAAGTAGAAAAAATTAATGCAATTCATTGTGCAGCCCTGAAAGTTCACAAGTTTAAACATTATGAAAACTTGCATTTTTTGCATTTATTTAGATTATTGTGCACTGATGACTTAAGTTAACCAGGAATGTAAATTATGAGTTTTGATTTCATGTTGACTTTAAATGTCGTCTTTTGCATGCATTAATTTAATGTCCAAGAAAGAACCCTGCTCTCCGGATGTCCTTGTCATCCCCACTCCAAATGCCTTATGCCATGGGCGTTCTCTGAACTCCAGATGCCCCGTTTCTAAAAGTCTGCATCCAAGTCGTATTTGCATGTGTTGAGTCTCAGGAAGTGAAGTCCCTGTTGGTGTTTGTCTTATGTAAGAGCTTTTGGACGTAACCTCTTTGATCAGGATGATCTGATATTGGGCACATCCAGAACGCCCTGATGCCAGCGGTTATGCCATCCCTAGACGTAATCATAGTGTTTAAAGCACTTAATGAGAAGCTGGGTTTGTCTGGTGTGTTTTTAACTGTGACAGATGCTGCGGAGGCCAGAACTCTCACATGCCGCCTTACAGTTTTGAGATGCTGCTATTTGTAGGACCGCAACAACTAATCGATAAAATCGCTAATGATTATAATCAGCAACCAATTTCATTATCGGAACTGACATCAGTGATGCTGCTTTAAAAAAAGCTTGTAGCAGACAGTGGTTGTTTATAATAAATGCAATATAGCTAGATCTAAATTTGGAGGATCGTTTTAAATATATATATTAAATATATAAATATATAATATACATACAAAATGTCATTTAAGAAATGTCTGTGCATATGTATTTAATATATTTAATATAAATTATGTAACATTTCAACATATATAATGTATGTCTCTGAAAAATACATCTAAGTGTGTGTGTGGATTATTTATATATATATATATATATATATATATATATATATATATATATATATATATATATATATATTTAATATATATAATTAAATGTGTATACAACATGCATTTTAAAACTAGTATAATGTATAATATGTATATGTATAATATGTAATATTTAAATATATATAATTCTTATAAAATGTAATATTTAAAAATGAAACTAAAAAATTTATATTTATAATTATTAAAATATTTTTTTGCATAATTTAAAAATAAGTATACATAAACATAAAATATGCATGTTATTAACATCAACATATAAAATGTATGCATCTGAAAAATAGAAAAGTAGATTCATATGTAATATTTAAATTTATTTTATTAAATAAAATTAATTCATACAAAAAAATGTTTATATATTTATAATATAAAATTTCATAAGTTTTTTCATGATTTGCATAATTTGAAAATATAAAATATGCAATGTAATTATATAATTAATATAATTAGAAAATATGTGTGTAAATAATTATATTATTTAATATAAATTATGTAATATTTCAACATGTATGATGTATGTCTCTGAAAATAGATGAATATATATTAAATGTATAAAAATAAAAATTACATATTTTTTTACTTATAAAAATGTAAAAATAAATATTTAATAAATGTAATATATAAAAAAAAAATATATATATATATATATATATATAATAGAATCGTGTCTGTGTATTTTAAAAATAGATTAATATATAATTTTTAAATATATAATTTTAAATACAAAATTATATTTAAACAAAAATGTATATTTAAAATGATAAATTAAATAATTTGTGATTTCTTCATGATTTGCATAATTTTGCCATTTTGATGTATAATCACTAAATTGTGGCCAAACTGTTTTTTAAATGTTTATTTTATTATTACTATTATTATATATTTTTTTAAATTTTATTTATTGATATAATCAAAAAATGTGGCCAAATTATATTTTTTAAAATGCTCATTTTCTTTTTTTTTGTAGTAGTTTATTTTATAGCCATTTTGAAAATTAGTATTATTTAAAAAAATAAATGAAAAAAAAATTATATTTAAACAAAAAATGTATTTAAAATGATAAATAAATAATGGATGGATGAATAGATATTAACATATATATAATATTTTATGCGTAAAAATAAAAAAGTATATATAATTAAAACCATTTATGATTTCTTTCTGATTTGCAGTATATATTCAGTATATATTATGTTATGTTCCTTAGATATACCATGAGCTTTTATTTGGCTTCTCGAGGTTAACATGTACTGCCCTCTTCCGATGAAACTTCAGGTGGATAAAATGCTGCGAGGAACACAGTATTTTTACAATGGATTTGTGTTAAACGTCTCTGTTATCTTGCCGTTTAAACCTGTAAAACTAAACCGTCTCTCTGTCCGAGGTAACACTAGTTCAGTGTTGCAGTGCCACAGAAAATGAGGTTTTCTCATTCATCGTCCCTAAACGAAAAACACTTTCATTTTTTTTTTCACGAGATCTACTTGCTCCAGTTTTGTCCAGCATAATAATCGTTTTCCTATTTCTCATGGAAGTGTTCAGAGGCCCCTTCCGTTTCCCAGGCGTTCAGATTCTGGCGGCTTAATTTAGAGAATTTCCCTTCCTGTCTTTGTTCGTGGGATGAATGCAGCGCTGCTCCATCCTGCAGTCGTTTCCCTTCTCCTCCGGCCGCTGAAACAAACATCTGCAGGCAGAAAATAAACAGCGCGTCTGGGCTTCCCCGCTCCACACTCACAAATCAAAAGCCCAGAGCAAAGCTTTACTTGGGTTAATCAACACATGAGAGCAATGCAAGATTTGGCAGCATGAAGAATCCTTTGGGTTTTCAGAGAAGGAAAAACGTGCTTCTGACTTCCCAGTTGCTTAATTTGTCATGCTTGGTTTGGAGACGTGAACATTATGTCTATCACATATATATCTATTCTGTGATTGGGCTGATATATAATCACATGTGGACAATTTATATTTTTTAAATGCTTTTTTTTTTTTTCACCTTTTTAAAATGAATTAATATTTTTTTCATTTCATAGCCATTCTGATATATAATTACAAAGTTGTGGCCAAATTATGTGTTTTTTTTTTTTTTTTTCTTTTACCTTTTTAAATTTTTTTTTTTTTTCATAGCCATTTTGATATATAATTACAAAGTAGTGGCCAAATTATGTTTTTTTTTTATGCTTTTTTTTTTTTTTTTAACCTTTTTAAAATTAATTAATATTTTTTTTTCATAGCCATTCTGATATATAATTACAAAGTTGTGGCCAAATTATGTTTTTTTTTTTTTATGCTTTTTTTTTTTTTTTACCTTTTTAAAATTAATTAATATTTTTTTTTCATAGCCATTCTGATATATAATTACATAGTTGTGGCCAAATTATGTTGTTTTTTTTACCTTTTTAAAAAAAAATTTTTTTTCATAGCCATTTTGAGATATAATTACAAAGTTGTGGCCAAATTATTATTATTTTTTTTTTTTTTACCTTTTTAAAATTAATTAATTTTTTTTTCATAGCCATTTTGATATATAATTACAAAGTTGTGGCCAAATTATATATATATATATATATTTTTTTTTGTATTTTATTTTATAGCCACTTTAATGTATAATCAATCAATTGTGGCCAATTTGTTTTTTAGATGTTCATTTTTATTATATATATATATATATATATATATATATATATATATATATATACATGGGCGACATTTGACTCTTGAGTCAGGGGGGGCAAGAAAAAAAAATCAGATGTAAGCATTAAAACAGTGCCCTACGGTATTGCAGCACATCAAAGCAGTCAATTAAAGCGCTGCACTTCAGCCCGGGCCGATGGGCCCTGACTTTTTTTTACACCCCAGGGCTATGGCTTCGGGCCAATTTTCACGTCATAGTTCAGACCCGGGCCGGCATCGGGCCTGTTTTAGGCTTCTCCTTATTTTCATAATTTAGACATCCATCAATTATGGTGAAGAAAAAAAAATGCCGCGCTGGTGGAAACAACACGAAACTTCACTTTCGCTTTCACTTTTGAGACCGACTCAGACACCGTTTAGTGTGCTTTAGCGCAGCTGAATCCAAGTTCAAGCGCACACAATAGGCTAAAACTCGCCCCAAGCACCGGCAAAAATAAATAACAATGAATGTGTCGAGGAAAGAGTAAGGACATAAATTAATTATTTATTAATTAATTTGTGTATTCTGAGTCAGTGTTGCAAAGATCCTGACTCGCAATCTCCTTTTTGGACGCGCCTTTAGAGAGAAATTCATCTTTACGGATTACATGAAAGAGTTTGTGCTTTTGATTTGTTTTATTTCGTTAAGTAATAATTTAAAGCTTTCTATAAATTTATTTATTATGTCTGTGAGGCATGCATTTCGCTTCATTTTGTTAAGCACTCCTGTTCAAGAACCAGACGGCAGAAAGCACATAATTTTTGTTTTCCTTGTTTTATAAAAATGCTGTAACGTCTTTTTCGATGTATTACTCGTACTTTGTGAGCAAAAATGACGGATAATTTTAAATTGCTTCCAATGAAAAAAATGCAAGTGATCGCGCTGGTGCCTCGATGTCCTGCAAGCTTTAGCTTCCACTTTCTGCACAAACTATGCGCATATAGCGCACATGTATCTGTAACGTTTAAACTACTATTGTTTTATACTTGAACTGTTTTATATCTATAGATTTCATCTTATGCAATTGTGATGATTTGAGAAGGCAAACTGATCAAACAGACTATGATCAGTCTTCCGCTGGGCGCTGTTCGGTAAATATATATATTTAACGAATAAAAAATGCTCCAAGCGTTTTTCTAAATTAGCTAAATAAAAAACGAAACTAAATATAAACATTTTGCCATTACATACAAAACTGAACTATTTTATAGCTGAAACAGTAAGTTGTTTTGGGAGAAGGGGAAAATATATTTTTATCCCGTCTATTGCTTCACCGTTATTTCGAGAATAAACCCAGCGTAAATATGCAAATGTCACTCCCAAAACATATCAGCTTGCATGTGCCGAAAAACAAAAGTTTCATACAAATTCTAAATGGATTATAGCCTGGAAAGTGCAAAGCACGCTCCCCTTATTATCACTAAAATTTCATAGAGATCTAACAAAATTCCGTTATAATTAATAAAGCTCTCTAAACTACACAATTAATATTTTATTTACATCGCGTCTACACTCATAAGATGATTCACGAGCGCACAAAACGGCACTTAATAAAAACCGATCAGGCGCTTTCAGCAGTGAGTGAATTCTGACAAGACTGTTCGGAAACAACAGATATGTCTGTGATTGGCTACATTGCTCAACGCTGCAAAAACACGTTGGATAGTTTGCCAGATCTTCAATTGCTTTGCTTTCGTTTGAGGGTTATATAGCACCGTCTAGTTCCCAAGTACAACCGAGCCTAAGCTTGGCTAAAGCAGTTGCAGCGGGGCTGTCGAGGATTCCATGACTAACCACATACCACAACCATATATATATATATATATATATATATATAAAATATAGAGAGAGAGAGAGAGAGATAGATATATATAGATATATATATACATACATAATATACATACAGTCAGGTCCATATATATTTGGACACTGACACACTTTTCATAATTTCGGCTCTGTATGCCACTAGAATAGTTTTAAAATGATACAATCAAGATGAAATTGAAGTGCAGACTTTAAGCTTTATTTCAAGGTGTTGAAAAAAATATATAACATAGAATGCTAAGGAATTACAACCATTTTTATACACAGACCCCCCATTTTCAGAGGCTCAAAAGTAATTGGACAAATGAATATAATCATAAATAAAATGTTATTTTTTTATATTTTGTTGAGAATCCTTTGCAGGCAATGACTGTCTTAAGTCTGGACATCACCATAGACTGGGTTTCCTCCTTTGTGGTGCTTTGCCAGGCCTTTACTGCAGCTGACTTCAGTTGTTGTTGGTTTGTGGGTCTTTCTGCCTTTAGTTTTGTCTTCAGCAAGTGAAATGCATGCTCAATCAATTTGAAATCAGAAGATTGACTTGGCCATTGCAGAATATTCCACTTTTTTACCTTTAAAAACTCCTGGGTTGCTTTTGCTGTATGTTTTATGTCATCGTCCATTTGTATTATGAAGAGGCGCCCAAACAAATTTGCTCCATTTAACTGAATCTGGGCAGACAGTATATCCCCATACACTTCAGAGTTCTTCCGGCTGCTTCTGTCTTCTGTCACATCAGCACTAAACACCGGTAACCCAGAGCCACTAGAAGCCATGCTCATGCCATTACACTGCTCACCATGTTCACCGATGATGATGTAGGCTTTGGATCATGAGCTGTTCCAAGCCTTCTCCATACTTTTTTCTTCCTGTCATTCTGGTACATGTTGATTTTAATTTCAGCAGTCCAAAAAATGCTTTTCCAGAAGTGGTCTGGCTTTTTAAAATGTTTTTTGACAAAGTCTAATCTGGCCGTGTTTGCACCTTGTGGTAAACCCTCTCTATTTTGCTCTGGTGAAGTCTTCTCTTGATTGTAGACTTTGACAGTGACACGCCTACCTCCTGTTGTCTTCACTTGGCTGGATGTTGTAAAATGTTTTATTACCATGGAGAGGATCATCCAATCATCCACCATACTGTCGTCTTTTGTGAACATCCAGGCCTTTTTATGTTGCTGAGCTCACCAGTGTGTTCTTTTTCTTGGCCATTATATATTATTATGTATTTATTATATAGCCATTTTGATATACAATCACACAATTGTGGCCAAATTATATTTTTTTAAAGGCATTTTTTTTTCTTTTTTAGTATTTAATTTTATAGCCATTTTGGTGTAAAAATTTAATTGTATAAAATTGTGGTCAAATTGTTTTTTAAATGTTTATTATTATTACTATATTTTATATTATATATTATTATTTATATTATTATTATTATTATTATTATTATATTTTTTAAAGGCATTTTTTTTCTTTTTTAGTATTTATTTTATAGCCATTTCGATGTATAATCACAAAATTGTGGCCAAATTATATTTATTAAATGCTATTATATGTTTTTTTTAAGCCATTTTGGTATATATTCATAAAATTATAGCCAAATTATATATTTTTAAATGTTTTTTTTTTCTTCTTTTTTAGTATATTATTTTATAGCCATTTTGATGTATAATCACAAAATTGTGGCCAAATTGTTTTTTAAATGTTTATTATTACATTTTATAGCTATTTTGATGTAATCACAATTGTGGGCAAATTCTATTTATTAAATGCTATTTTTTTGTATTTTATTATATAGCCATTTTGATATACAATCACACAATTGTGGCCAAATTTAATTTTTTAAAAGGCAATTTTTTTTTTCTTTTTTAGTATTTAATTTTATAGCCAATTTGATGTATAAATTTAATTGTATAAAATTGTGGCCAAATTGTTTTTTAAATGTTTATCATTATTATTACTATATTTTATAGCTATTTTTATATGTAATTTTTTTATTATTATTATTATTATTTTATATGTATAAACACAAAATTTTAGTGGCCAAATTATATTTTTAAATGCTCTTTTTTTTTGTATTTTATTTTATAGCCATTTCGATGTATAATCACAAAATTGTGGCCAAATTATATTTATTAAATGCTATTATATGTTTTTTAAGCCATTTTGGTATATATTCATAAAATTATAGCCAAATTATATATTTTTAATTTTTTTTTTTTTTTTTTTTAGTATATTATTTTATAGCCACTTTGATGTATAATCACAAAATTGTGGCCAAATTCTATTTTTTTAAAGGCATTTTTTTTTCTTTTTTAGTAATTAATTTTATAGCCATTTTGATGTATAAATTTAATTGTATAAAATTGTGGCCAAAGTGTTTTTTAAATATTATTATTACTATATTTTATAGCTATTTTTATATATAATTTTTTATTATTTTTTTTTTATTTTTATATGTATAATCACAAAATTTTAGTGGCCAAATTATATTTTTTAAATGCTAATTTTAAGTATTTTATTTTATAGCCATTTTGATATACTCACAAAATTGTGGCCAAATTATATTTTTTAAATGCTATTTTTTCGTATTTTATTTTATAGCCATTTTGATGTATAATCACAAAATTGTGGCCAAATTATATTTATTAAATGCTATTATATTTTTTAAGCCATTTTGGTATATATTCATAAAATTATTGCACAAATATTTAACTCTTTTATTTTTTGTAGCCATTTTAATATATAATTACAAAATTGTGGCCTAATTGTGCAGCACAAATAAACACAACAAGGCAATTGTTTTAATTTTGGCAAATCTATGTGGTCTAGATATTTCTCTGCATACAGTGCAAAGTACATATACTGCAGAAATCATAAAATAATTTTTCACGTAGGCTACAAAGAAGAGAGCATTTATTGCTTGTTTCTTTCTCCCATTTCACCTGGTTCTAGCTAAACCAAGAGTGGCTTGTCATTTCCAATTGGATC
>NC_133383.1:2709801-2744404 GCF_049309525.1 Garra rufa | reverse complement strand
AATCAATACTGAGAGAGCTAAGAGAACTATTTCTAGAGAAGCACACAGGGGTGTCCTCAACGTGGAAGGCCTTTGGCGCATAACCAGAGGCTTGTGGCCTGGGCACCTCCATCTGAGTTGCATCATCTTTGTGAGAGCAATCTTTGTTGTTGTTTTCTTGGTCAATGTCACTTAATGAGCTGAGGGATGAGTTTCTTGAAAAACACACAGGTGTGTCCTCAATAGAAAACTTTTGCTTCTCATCGCACACTGCAACTGTATTTTCCTTTGGTGCTTGTGGAAACCCTCCTGGTTTTTGAAGAGGTTTTGTTGGAGATGTCTGAAACGCCGATACTCTGTTGGTATTTACTGGTTGTTCCACACTGCACTTCAAAGGGGGAACTTTTCTTTGCTCTTTATCTTTTCTCAGCTCAGCTTTTTCTTTAGACAAGTCAAGATCATCATCCTCAAAGTCAAGGGAACTCAGTGAATCATTACGAGAGAAGCAATACGGTGTGCCCTCAATTGGTGTGTAATGATGCGGAGAATCAAAGGCAAACCCAGGACGTGTTCTCACCTCAGCCT
Source organism: Garra rufa (assembly GCF_049309525.1). Taxonomy (NCBI): domain Eukaryota; kingdom Metazoa; phylum Chordata; class Actinopteri; order Cypriniformes; family Cyprinidae; genus Garra; species Garra rufa. The sequence continues at coordinate 2,743,840 of NC_133383.1, read as the reverse complement.
TATCAGCAAATTCTCTTATGACTACTTTGGGCTCTTGCTTTTCAGTTTCTTTGTTTTTATCTGGATATGATGCTGCTTCCGACAAGCTACTAGGAGCCTCTGGCCGTTTGAGCATTCTTGCTCTGTACTCACTGCTTTGTGGCATAGGTTTTACAGGAGAAGTTGGCTTTTTCTTTTCCAAGTCTTGCTGAACTAGGTTACCAGTGGCAGTGGATGGATGCTGAGTCTGTTCAGGCATCCTCTGCACTCTAAATGGCTTGTGAATTTTTCCTTTGGGCATTGCCGAATTGATACACTCAGCGAGAATATCGTCCCCTTCGTTCTCAGCCAGTGCAGACTGCATGGGAGGTGAAAAACCTGTATCTTTAGCTTCTGCACTTTTCCCCTCTGGCAGAGTGTCTCGTCTTTGACCAGATGCTTCTGCATGGGGAGCTGAACCTTCAATACCCGCCAACTCATTTGGGGGTGAATCAATCGTGAGGTCACTAAGAGATGTTGCAGTGGAAAAGTTAATGGGTGTTCCTTCAACACAGTACACCCGGGGCATGTCTTCACAATGTGCTAGAGCAACATGTTTCTGCTGTTGTCCTCTGTTTTGTGGTGGTAACAACTTATAAACAGGGAGCTGACTTGGTTTGCGAGCCACGGGTGGGGGTATTCTAGAGGTGCTTGAGGGCGATTGCTTTTTGGGTTTTCTTGATGATTTTGTTGGCATTGCTGAGTTAATACAAGCCTCTAGAATCTCTATGTCATCATCATCATTCGAGTCATCCAAGATGTCTTTTCCAGGTTCATTCGTTGGTGGTTTTTCTTGAACCTTGGGCTCCTGGATGTCTTCGTTCTCAAGCTCTGCTTCATTACTAAGGTCATCCTCATGAACTGGAGGCATGATCTTCAACTCAACATCTTTCTGAATAAAGGGTTCGTCTAAACTTAATGCACTTAGACTCGAAGCACAAGAGAAGCCATCTGGAGTGCTTTCTGTGGCAAAATGTAAAAGAGTATCATTATCTGGTAAAACCTGCACTTTCTGTACAGCAGCACTTACGGCTGCATGCCTTGGAGCCAAATCACGTTTTTCAGAATGGGGCGGCACAGTAACTTTTTGTTTTACCGACGTGGATCGTGGTGGTGGAGGTGGTGGTGTCTTACTGCGACTTGGTGGCATTGTTTGCCCAGGGCTATCAGGCAGATCACTCGGACTGATAATCCCACTTACCATCCCACTGCATGGCTCGCTTTGCACAGAACTTGCAATGGAATGACTCTCAAAACTGTCAAGGGAGCTGACAGACGTGCATCTGCTGAACATGAGTGGAGTCTCTTGCAAATAATGCTCAGGGGGACTTTTTGGTGTCTGGGCACCACTTTTGGATGGTGATTTAGCACCTGATGAAAATTCCACTGTTTTGTGGTGCCTGGAGGCATCTCCATGTCCCAAGTGATGTCGTGGAGGCTTAATGCGAACATAATGGCCTGATGATTGGCTCTCAGTTGTGCGTTGTTCAGATGCAATGTTACTAGTGGATTCTTTTTCTGATATGGGTAGAGTTGGGTAGTTATTTGCAGAGTTGATGTTACGCTTGCAGCTCTCCATTTCATCCTCCTCTGAGGACAAAGATGATAAGGAGCTACCACGTGAAAAACAAATAGGTGTGTCCTCGACACAATACGTCTGTAATGTTTCCTGATTTATTGTAGGAGCCTTGCACGCTGTATTCTTCTGAACTGCTCTTGTTGGTCCTGCTCTGCTTTGAGCAGACGAAGGATGGAGCTGCTTTTGCCTACCCTGGTTCTTCAAAGATGCCACAGAGGAGGAACTATCTTGGCTTAAATGGTCTTTAACGGAACCTTGGGTCGAAGATGGCTTCGAATGACTATACATGGCCTTCTTGGAGGAAGCATCAGAGTACTTCAAACTGTAATCAATAGGCTGTTCCACATGATGGTCCTCATTGTATTTCATGCCATAGTTCTGAGTTTGCTCATCAAGCTGCTCTTCCTCTGAATAGCGCTCGCTGTAGTTTGTTGGTTTGTCGTCAGCATAGTCATCAACAGTGCAGATAGTTTGAGAGATCTTTTTGTTAAGTCCATGACTTGACCCACTGTTAATTTGTTCATTTGAGCCCCTCGCCCTAAATCCAGGCAGGTCCTGTTGAACAAACCTGGGCTGGTACTTTTTTAGCTTATCTTCTCCTTCACTGCTGGCTTCGGTGTACATGGGGTATCCTGGGCTTTGCGATCTCAGTGGTTTCTGATCTGGCCGTTTCATTTCATCATCTAAGAGCTTGGGCCTTGCCCACCTTTCATTCTGGCTTGGGCTTTGCCGACCAGAGTTGAGCTGTTCATCAGAATACTTCAAACTGTAGTTTATAGGCGTGTCAAGATCGCCATTGTCATCTTCCATGTGATTCGCATTGTGGATCTTATGCGCAAGGTCCGCAGGATATTTTCTGTAGACACAGCATTTGCCTTCATCATCTTCCGAATAGGAATCCACTGAGGGCTTCATCTGACCTCTCTTTCCATAGCCATCGGTGCTGTTGACACTATTCAGGCTGTCATTAGAAGCTCTGTACTCCAGTTTGGGCATTGGGCATGGTCGACCAGAAGGGTCAGTTTTGCTATAGCTGTACATATTTTGGTGACCATGAACCGCAGTTTGCCGCCGGATCATGTCGTCTTGCACAACGTGAGGGTCTGGTGTGGATCCTGCGGTTCGATCATCCATAGTTAAGTGCATGTTCTGAACTTCCTCCATGACTACCGCAATCTGAGCCGCAGTTGTGGGAATCTGCACCATTCGCTTGGGTGCCTCAGCGTCGGAATGGAAACCCCTCCGCTCTCGATCGAGACTTCTGTCCCTCTCGGCTCGGACACTTTCCCCATTTCCTCTGTTGTCTCGAGATGATGGGCTTGAGAGCACAGGGGTGTTCATATAAGGAGATCGAACGGCGACTCCATTGGGATTATAGGCATCTGATCGACACACACCATCATAATCGCCGTAGACGTTGTGCTTGTGTCTTGGCTTGGCCCTATGGGAGGCTTTAGGACTCAAGTTGTCAATGTTATCGAATGTTTCGGAGAGATGCTGTGCATCCAGTTCTTCAATTAGTGCTTTCTGTTTTCTTACATGCAGGGACGGTAGACTAGATCCAGGAGACATTATGTTGGCATCCTTATACTTGGCAGGCCGATTCGCCATGAGGTTTCTTAAAGCAGCGGCGCTTCCCATAGCTATCATCTTGTGCTTAGAGTGAATGAGATTTTTCAGCATGCTGACTGCACCCATATCCCATAACGCCTCTTGATCTTTTGCGTTACGAGCAGAGAGGTTCCACAGCGTCCCACAAGCGTTGCTCACTATCGTCAGACTGTGCGATTTAAGGTGCTGAAGAAGAGTCTGAAGACAGCTGTTTTCCCTTAATATTTGCCTGAAATAGATAAGAAGAAATGGTTTGCTCCCACATGGACGTGTTAAAAATCTGTGCACGTAAGCAGATTTAATACAACATACTTTACCTGTGCTCCTCATTTGTAGCAATGAGGCTTGACACGTTTCTCAAGATGCCACCGCCACTTTCTATTATGGCAAGGGTATTGGTTTGGCTTCTGTATGTTAGAGTGCTCACTAAAAACGCCAACGCTCCAGAAACAGTACAGATGTCAGCTTTGTTTTCAGTGCAATGTGCTGATAAGTTCCAAAGGGCACTCAAGACGCTTTTTAATGTGGATTCCTGTGGGATCAGAAGCAAGACCATGTCTTTAATGACTGAACAGCTTGTTTGCATTCAGTTATTAAACAGTTTCAGAGATATCTCACCTTCTGGACCTCTAAGGCACACTCCATCAGAGCCCGTACACTCCCAACTTCTCGCAAAATCTTCTTACTGTTCACATCAGCTCGCCAAGAGAGGTTCCTCAAAACACTGGCAATTACCTAAAGACATATAGAGCTTTTAAGTACAATAACTTGAGATTAATGTCCTTCCTTTTGGTGGCGTGCATGGCTATTCACAGTTATACCTGCTGTAGGTCCTCACTCTCTGACTTCAGCTGAGCTACCATGGCCCTCATGCAACCTTTCATTGAGCAAAGTGTAGCCTGTGGGCAAAACAAGAAAGTTCAATGCACTAAAAAGCAATGAATGCAAATCAAACACCTTGAGAGAAATAACGCACCTTGTTGGCTACATCTCCAAAGGTTAGATTAGTTAGAGCCATTCCAGCATATCGTCTTAGTGTAACACTGTAGTGATCATTGGTAAGACCGTAAATCTCACAGTCTACCTGCAGCAGCTCCCCAATTGCCTGAAGGCCCCCTGCATAATATTCAGCCAATGAGATTTAAATATATTAGGTTTATCAATGTCCAACAAGAACCAACAGGAGGACAGGTTTCATTTATAATTTTAGAAAACCTACCAAGCTCATTCATCGCATGCCTGTGTTCTTCATCGAAGGAAAGTTTCATGAGAACACAAACCGCTGGGCAAATCTGATGCTCGACTGGTGAAGGCACTGCAGTAAAACCAAAAGTACATTAAAGAGGTTGTACAGCTCTGCTTACATTATGTGTCAACTCTCTTTGGAAGAGTTAAGTCATCCATTAAGCTCCTTCCCATCAGAGCACTTGATGTGAATCACATTTATAAATTAATAAAAAGTTTGTAGTACATAGGATGAAATTAAATAAAGGACTGCTTTTACTAAAGCAATATATTAGGGACATATAGGCCAGTATATTATAGTGGTTGACTTGTATGTTTATTTTTAATGCCCAATTTAGATGCATTACTTTCAATGCCTGAGTTTATGGTGATATATACATGAAAGGATTGTTATTAACGACATAGAGCAAAGGATTATAGTGGGCCACTCATGTTTGTTTTAAAATGGCTAATGCATTAGATTAAATCCTTGATTTCATAGCAATATGAAATGAAACTGAAATAAAATGAAATATAAATGTAAAAATTAAAAATCTTGCACCGTTGAAAAATTTTGCCCGAAAGTTGAAGACCCAAAACTACTAAAACTAAAATAAAAAAATTAATGCCACATAGAAATAAAAAAAATTCGAACTAATAAGCAAAAAAAAAACTAATACAAATGTCTAAAAAACACATTAAATTAATATTAATTTAAAGCTAAATGGAAATATTCAAAAACTGAACAAGTAAAAAGGACATAAAATTAATAATGCAAATATAACTTTTTTTAATAAAAAGTACTAAAACAAACTACAAAAAAACCAAATAAAAATAAAGTTGAAATAATAAAACTAATAAATAAATAAAGCCAAATAGAAATATTAAAAACATTTAAACTGTAAGATAAAACTAATATAAATGCTACAAAGAAAATAAAAAAAATTCTAAACAAATGAAACGTTCAAAAAATAAAAGCTAATTCTAAATGTTAAACATAATTAAAGATAAATGGAAATATTAAAAAACTGAACATGTAAAAAAAGAAAAAGTAAACTAAAATTTAAAATGAAAAACCCTGTAAATATAAAAAAAGGAAAAATTTTAAATAAATAAATGAAGTTGGAGTACTAAAACTACTACATCTAAAACAACTACAAAAAATAAAAATAAAGTTGAAGTACTAAAACAAAAGAATTAAAGCCAAATAGAAATATAAAAAAATTAAACTAGCAAGCAAAAAAGTAATACAAATGACAAAACCGCAAAAAACTAACAAAAACTTGCAAAAAACTAAAATGTAAAGTGCAAAAAATAAAAGCTAGTTCTAACAATAAATAAAGGTAAATGGAAATATAAAAACAAAACTGAACAAGTAAAAACACTAATAAAAGGCATGTAAAATTAATAAAAAATTAAAATAGCAAAAAATAACATAAAAGCTAAATATTAAAAATAAATAGATAAACGGAAATAATGAAAAAGAACACAAACCAAACTAAATAAATAAAACTATCATTAAAATGAAAACTGCAAATATAAAAAAATACATTAAAAAATCAAGTTGAAGTACTAAAACTGAAAAACAAAAAGCCAAACAGAAATATTGAAACAAAAATAATAAAAAACTAAAATTACAATGAAAATTGTAAATAAAAGCCAATTCTAAATATTAAAAATAAATTAAAGATAAATGGAAATAAAAAACTGAACAAGTAAAAAAAAATTTAAAAGCACAAAATTAATAAAATTAAAATAAAAACTGCAAATATCAAAACATTAATAAGTACTATATTTTAATGGCAGCAAAATCTGCACAAAAAAATTGCACAAAAAAAAGTAAATATACAGACATTTTTAATGAACCTTTGAAAACACCGTTGAAGCCAACAGAAGGATGAGAAACCACTTCTATTAATCCACACAGATACTAAAACTAAAAATAATGATCACCATGTCTCATCTCTCTGTGCTATTCCTGACAGCAAAAGATATATTGGGGTCTCACTTGGGTTCTTGTCCTGGTCCACGCCGCGCTCATGGCTTTCCTGCCACTCCCAGCAGGTCTCGCAGTACGCTCTGATCTGCTCCAGCAGGTGGAGCACCCGGATCTCCCTCCGGCCGCGCTTGTCGTCGGGTTGAGAATGGATAATGTTATGCAGGGCGGCGCTGGCCCTCGCCCGGGCCTCTTTGCTTCCGCGAGAGTTTCCAAGCAGCACGGAGTCCTTGTCGTTGCCGTGGAGGAGCTGGATGAGCAGCGGCAGGCAGCCGGACTGACGCATGGCGATGCAGCTGTCCTGAGAGCTGGACATGGCCAGCAGGGTGCGAGACATGTCGTCTTTATCATGGGTGCCCAGCATGGACAGCAGCGAGTACACCATTTCCACCTGAACAGAAGCAGACTGCATTAAACTGGTGCATGCTCTCATTGAAAACTGGCATTTTAGATTTGGCAATCTAGCATTAGTTCACCTTTGTGCCCAAATGGCTTGTCAGTCGACGTGGAACGGAGTAACTTCCTGCGCTGCTCATCTCACTGGCCGCGTCATGATCCACACAGGAATTTGAGCCCTGATAAAACAAAAAAAAGCTGATTTAAACAATTTACTTAATGTACAACGAACACACTGGTCTTTAAAAAAACCTTTTTAGTTTAGAATACTAAAAAAAAAAAAAAAAAAAAAAAATAATAATACAAATGACAAAAGCACATAAAATTGAAAAAAAAAAAAACAACAACCTTAAACTAAAATGAAAAGTGCAAAAAATAAAAGCTAATTCTAAATATTACAAATAAATTGAAGCTAAATTGAAATAAAAAACCGAACAAGTAAAAAAACTAATGAAAAATTACAAAAACATCAAATTAATACAAAAAGCAAAAATAAAAGCTAATTCTAAATATGAATAAAAACGAATTAAAAAAAGTCAAAAACATACAATATAAAATGAAAAGTGCAAAAAATAAAAAAGCTAATTCTAAATATTAAAAATAAATTAAAGCTAAATGGAAATATAAAAAAAACTGAACAAGTAAAAAAACTAATGAAAAATTACAAAAACATCCAATTAATAAAAAAACAGCAAAAATAAAAGCTAATTCTAAATATTAAAAATAAATTGAAGCTAAATGGAAAATAACAAACTTAAACAAGTAAAAAACTAATAAACAATGACAATAGCACATAAAACTAAAATGGAAAGTGCAAAAAAGCTAATTCTAAATATTAAAAATAATTGAAAGCTAAATGGAAATAAAAAAAACTGAAAAAGTGAAAAACTACTAATAAAAAGGCAAAAACAAAAAAATAATAAAAAAATTAAGTGCAAAAAATAAAAAAGCTAATTCTAAATATTAAAAAAATTAAAGCTAAATGGAAATATCAAAACACTGAAAATATATAAAAAAATGCATAAAATTAAAACACTAAAATGAAAAGTGCAAAAAATTAAAGCTAAATGGAAATATAAAAAACGAAACCAGTAAAATCAACTAATAAAAAAATACAATAAAATTAATAAACTAAAATTTAAAGTGCAAATAATAAAAGCTAATTTTAAATATTAAAAATAAATTAAAGCTAAATGGAAATATAAAAAAACTGAACAAGTAAAAAAAACTAATGAAAAATTACAAAAACATCCAATTAATAAAAAAATAGCAAAAATAAAAGCTAATTCTAAATATTAAAAATAAATTGAAGCTAAATGGAAATATAACAAACTTAAACAAGTAAAAAACTAATAAACAATGACAATAGCACATAAAACTAAAATGGAAAGTGCAAAAAAGCTAATTCTAAATATTAAAAATAATTGAAAGCTAAATGGAAATAAAAAAACTGAAAAAGTGAAAAACTAATAATAAAAAGGCAAAAACAAAAAAATTAATAATAAAAAAAATTAAGTGCAAAAAATAAAAAAGCTAATTCTAAATATTAAAAAAATTTAAGCTAAATGGAAATATCAAAACACTGAACAAGTAAAAAAAATAAAAAAATAAATAAAAGCATATAAAATTAATAAACTAAAACGAAAAGTGCAAAAAATTAAAGATAAATGGAAATTTAAAAAACGAAACAAGTAAATTAACTAATAAAAAAATACAATAACAAAATTAATAAACTAAAATGAAAAGTGCAAACAATAAAAGCTAATTTTAAATAAAAAATATATTTTATATATTATATTTTAAAATAAATTAAAGCTAAATGGAAATATAAAAACACTGAACAAGTGAAAAAAACTAATAAACAATGACAAAAGCATTTAATGAAGAACTAAAATGAAAAGTGCAAAAAATAAAACCTAATTCTAAATATTAAAAATAAATTAAAGCTAAATGTAAATATAAAAATAAAAAAGCGCACATAAAATTGAAAAAAAAAAATAAAATAAAATGAACGGCAAATATAAAAAATTGTATATTGAAATGTAATTTTTGCTCAGCATATTGTAAATTATGGTAAGGGAAAGCATTGTGTTTTATTGTATTGTTATTTTATTATGTTTAGTTTTTTATATGCTTTTGTAATATTTTTATTTAATAATAATATATAAATGTATTAAATTGTTTTGCTTTAGAAATTCACCTCTTAAAAAACATACCAAATTCCTTGTATGCAAAGCAGTCTGCAAAGCAGTCCAATAAGTCTAAATTGTTAATTTTGTCATTTTATATATTACATTTATTTTCTTTATTGTACTACTGAATTTGCATTATAAAAAAAAAACTTAACCATAGATAAACCAATTTTAAAACAAATCCTGAACAGTGCAAACACAAAAACAGGAGCAAGTTTTTGCTTAGGGAACAATGTATGGCTCGTGCGTCAAACTCGATCCCTGCACCTAATCCAGCGACATACCGCTCGCACCATCTGTCTGAAAAATACCACGGGGCATTAATGCGAGGGAAACAGTATGGAGTGCAAAAAACCCTCCTGTTTCTGCTTAGAATTTCAAAGTCTAATTTCAAACTAGGGCTCTATGATGAACAATAAAACCATTAGCATCTGCATTCAAATCATTATTATTCAAAGCACACCGAAGCTCTTGGCACAGACTGAAAGGGCCTGTAAAAAAAAAAAAAGAGGCTGAAATCCTTGGCACCCACTGGCAGAAAAAAGGGCCACCGGAGGACACTTCTGTTCATGAGACTATCAACAAAATGAGTCTAATTTAGTGGGAGACTATTGCAAATAGATACAGTACTCACCTGTGAGCAGGCCGCATTAGCAGCGCCGGCGTCTCCTGCCGCGTGAGCGCCTTCGGTCTGCGTCACGGGTTCATGCTTCACCTGATGATTCGATATGAGAAACGGCACATTAAACGGAGCAAAGGACACCTGAAATGCTCTCTGTGAATCTGAGGTGAAAGGCAGGTGGACAGAGGCTACAGGGGACGGATAACCTGTGTAATCTGGGATAATTCAGTGTATAGAGAGTCTTCAGCTACAGGACAGCAGCTGCAACAGCATCAGGCTCTTCCTGACCTACATTGGTTTCTCATTCAGCCGGCGGGATTACGGCAACAGAGGGGGAGGAAGCGCAAAAGTGTCCAATGGGATTTATCGACTCCAAGGGAAAAATCACACGTGCAAACTCTGAGCATGTCAGTGAGCATGCATACAAAAAAATTTATTTATTCAATCATTTATGAATAGATTTTAATATATTTATTTTTATTAAAAAAAATGCATTTATTTATTAATTTATGCTTGTTTGCAATCATTAATTCCATTTATTAAATGTAACTTTTTTATAATTTATTATTTACATTTTAAATTATATTTATTCTAAATATTACTAGTAAATTAAAGCTAAATGGAAATATAAAAAACTAAACTAGTAAAAAAATTATAAAAAAAATTACAGAGGACATTAAAATGAAAATTGCAAAAAATAAAATAAAAGCCGTTTCTAAATATTAAAAATAAATTAAAGCTAAATGGAAATATAAAAAAAATGAACAAGTGGGGAAAAAAAAGACAAAAACATGAAAATTAATAAAAATTAAATGAAAAGTGCAAAAAATGAAAAGCTATTTCTGAATATTACAAATAAATTAAAGCTAAATGGAAATATAAAAAACGAAACTAGTAAAAAAAATTATAAAAAAAAAATGACAGAGGACATTAAAATGAAAACTGAAAAAAATAAAAAATAAAATAAAAGCCATTTCTAAATATTAAAAATAAATTAAAGCTAAATGGAAATATAAAAAAAACTGAACAAGTGGAAAAAAAATAATGACAAAAACATAAAATAAAAATTAACAAAAAAAAAAATGAAAAGTGCAAAAAATGAAAAGCAATTTCTGAATATTACAAATAAATAAAAGCTAAATGGAAATATAAAAAAACGAAACTAGTAAAAAAAATTATAAAAAAAAAATGACAGAGGACATTAATATTAAAAAACAAAACAAAAAAAGCCATTTCTAAACATTAAAAATAAATAAAAGCTAAATGGAAATATAAAAAAAACCTGAACAAGTGAAAAAAAATTATAATGACAAAAACATAAAATTAATAAAAATTAACAAAAAAATAAAATGAAAAGTGCAAAAAATGAAAAGCAATTTCTGATTATTACAAATAAATTAAAGCTAAATGGAAATATTAAAAAACGAAACTAGTAAAAAATTATAAAAAAATGACAGAGGACATTAAAATGAAAACTGAAAAAAATAAAATAAAAGCCATTTCTAAATATTAAAAATAAATTAAAGCTAAATGGAAATATAAAAAAAAAACGGAACTAGTGAAAAAAAAGACAATAAAATAAAAAATTAACAAAAAAAATTAAGCGAAAAGTGCAAAAAATGAAAAGCAATTTCTGAATATTACAAATAAACTAAAGTTAAATGGAAATATAAAAAATGCAAAAGTGTCTAATGAGATTTATCGACTCACATGTGCAAACTCGGAGTATGTCAGTGAGCATGCATACAATCAAATTAATTTATGAATTAATTTAGGAATATATTTTAATATATTTATTTTTATTTAAAAATTGCATTTATGTATTAATGTATGCATTTATTTAACCATTTTAAAAAGTTTTTAAAAGTAAAATCTTATATAATTTATTATTTACATTTGAAATTATAATTTTTGCACTTATACAATCATTTGACTACATCACTGAATTTGTATTATAAAATAAAACCTTTTAATCATTAAAAAATATAGATTACATGATTTAAAACAAATCCGGAAGCTATTTTCATTATTGCAAATGCAATGTATATATTATAAACCCTAAAAAATATAATTTTAGTGAATATGCATTTTAATAAAAAAACTTAATCAAATTCAGATAAAATAATTCATTATTATTTTGTTTATGTGGTTACAAGTGTAATTCTGTATATATGCTTTCTTACTGTAAAAAATGTGTGTTTTTGTATTTATTAATTTTGCTAACTTAGTTTTTATATTTTCAGTTTTTGTTTAGGTTAAGTTTTGTTTTTTATATGCTTTTAATTTATATTTTTATTATAACTATTTTTGTTTATTAATTCACAACTTAAAAAAACATGACAAAAATGAATAAAATAATGTATATTTTGAATGTATTGTAATCTAATTAACTTGTTTTTCATTTTTAGTTTTAACTTTAGATAAATTGTTAATTTTGTTATGTGCTTCTGTCATTTTTATATATGTGACCCTGGACCACAAAACCAGTCATTAGGGTCAATTTTTTTAAATTGAGATTTATATGTCATCTAAAAGCAGAATAAATAAATGTTTCATTGGACAATATTTGGTCGAGATACAACTATTTAATAATCTGGATCTAACTAATCTAACTATTGAGAAAACTGCCTTTAAAGTTGTCCAAATTAAGTTCTTAGCAAGGCATATTACTAATCAAAAATTAAGTTTTGATATATTTACAGTAGAAAATGTACAAAATATCTTAATGGAACATGATCTTTACTTTATCTTAATAATTTTTGGCATCAAAGAAAAATCGATAATTTTTTACCTATTTTTGTGGTGATATATATTTTTTAAATATACATATTTAAATATTTATTTCTTATTGTATTAATTTACAACTTCAACTTAATAAAAAAAAAAAAAAAAAAAATTTTTTATATATATATATATATATATATATATATATATATATATATATATATATATATGTTGAAAGCAATGTAAGATATTTGTAAATAAATATGCAAGAAATAAACTGAATAAATGCAAGCATACATATGCTTGATATGCTCTGTGCATCCTAAAGCTAGGTCAAGCTACTGTTTTTTACGCTCAGCCTCACAGAACACCATCCATTAGTACTGCATGCTCATTCAATTAAACTTTAATGGCTTCAGTGTTTATGCACAGATGCATTTTCTGGGCACCATTTCCTTTCGCTTCTGTACAAGCTCTAAAAGCAGAACATTACAGACTGGAAGAAGCGCAGCAAACACTGATACTGAGATGGAAATTACAGCCTTCTAAAGCAAAGGAATTAAATGTGTAAAGAGGAACAAACACTTGCGCAATCTGACCACAAATGTCCATACTGACAAGATATGATTAAACTAGACTTTCATTTCTTCATGTGGACACAAATGAAAACAATAAACACTGAGCTTTTGGGGAACCAACATATTGAAGGAATAGTTCACCCAAAAATAAAAATGTGCTGACAATATTCTCACCCTCAGACCATCCAAGATATACATGAGATTGCTTCTTCATCAGAATTAGAGAAATGTAGCATTACATCACTTCCTCACCAATGGATGTGAATGGGTGCCGTCAGAATGAGAGTCCAAACAGCTGATAAAAACCTCACAATAATCCACAAGTAATCCACACCGCTCCAGTCTATCAGTTAACATCTTGAGAAACCAAAAGCTGTGTGTTCTTAAGAAAAAACAAAAACAAATCATCATTAAAACGCTTTTCAACTAAAATACCAACCCATAATCCATATGGGTTGGTATATGGATCTCAATGGTCTCAATCAGAAGAGAAATCTGCACCGTTTACAAGCCAAAACAGCTCTAAACAAATATGTGGCTGGATTTAGTTGAAAGAGACGACAGGAGATGGACTTTTTCACTGGAGGAAGCGTTATGATGGATTATGGACTCATATTTTAGTTAAAAACACCTTGATGAATTTCTTTTGGCTTCGCAAGATGTTTACTGATAGACTGGAATGGTGTGGATTACTTGTGAATAACTGTGATGTTTTTATCAGCTGTTTGTACTTTTATTCCGACGGCACCCATTCACATCCATTGGTGAGCAAGTGATGAAATACTACTTTACTACTATTTCTCCAAATCTGTTGAAGAAACAAACTCAACTACATCTTTGATGGCCTTAGAGTGCGCACATTTTCAGCAAATGTTTATTTTTGGACGCGCTATTCTTTCAATTTATAAAAATTGGAACTAATTCCCACTAATCTTGAGTCTAATGTTCAATCCCTCCTTCTTAAAGGATTAGTTCACTTTCAGAACAAATATTTACAGATAATGTACTCGCCACCTTGTCATCCAAGATTTCTGCAGTAGTAAAGAGATTATGTTTTTGGAGGAAAACATTTCAGGATTTCTCTCCATATAATGGACTTCAATGGTGCACCGAGTTTGAACTTCTAAAATGCAGCTTCGAAGGACACTAAATGATCCCAGCCAGAGAAGAAGGGTCTTATCTAGTGAAACAATCTGTTATTTTTGAAACAAATTGAAGATTTATATACATTATAACCTCAAATGCTCGTTTTGCCTTGTCCCGTCAATACAGTTAGGGAATGTCAAAAAACTCCCATCTTGTTTTCGTCTTTAACTACAAAATCGCCCTACAACGCTTTTTTTTTTTAAAGGGCGTTTGATCTTCTTTATATTCTCACTTTATTAACACTAGGTCAGTACTTCCACAGCGATGTAGGGCAATTTTAAAGTTGGGGAACAAAATGAGATGGGAGTTTTTGGACATACCCTAACTTTATTGACCCGGTTTACACAGATTATGCACGTGCATCACTTAGACAAGACAAGATGAGCATTTGAGGTTAAAAAGCATATAAAATGTCAATTTTTTCGAAAATACCCGATTGTTTTGCTAGATAAGACCCTTGCTCCTCGGCTGGGATCCTTTGAAGCTGCGTTTAAACTGCATTTTGGAATTTCAAACTTGGGGGCACCATGCATATCCATTATATGGAGAAATGTTTTCCTCAAAAGTCATAATTTCTTGTGATCTAAAGTGAACTAATCCTTTAACACTACTGTATTATAAACAGCAGAATAATCCTGTACCTCTGCGTCAGCTGTCTGGGCCTGTAAACGTGTCCGAATCCTCAGCATGTCTTTTTCTATCTGCTGTATCCGAGCCACGCGGCCCTGGGGACAAGTGATAAACAAACTTCATTACTTAACTGGTGGTTTCACACCCTGAATTTAGAAGTTCCAGTTTCATTAACAAATTCAAAGTCTTTCGGTTTCAGCGTCTGAGCCCACCTGCGCCCGTTTCTCCATGTCCTGACACGTGCCCAGCTGCTCCTCCATGGCGGCTCTGATCTGCCGGGCCTCGTATTCCAGTTGCCTGCGCGTCATATCGGTCTGTAGAGAAAACTACAAGAGCAGAAGAAGTGTTAAGCTACAGGAGATCATATGTGACCCACAAAACCAGTCTTAAGTCGCTGGGGTATATTTGTAGCAATAGCCAAAAATACATTGCATGGGTCAAAATTATTGATTTTTCTTTTATGTCAAAAATCATTAGGAAATTAAGTAAAGATCATGTTAGATTAAGATTTTTTGTAAAATTCCTACTGTAAACCTATCAAAATGTAATTTTTGATTAGTAATATGCATTGGTAAGAACTTAATTTGGACAACTTTAAAGGTGATTTTCTCTGTATTTAGATTTTTTTCACCCTCAGATTCCAGATTTTCAAATAGATGTATCTCGGCCAAATATTGTCCTATCCTAACAAACCATACATCAATAGAAAGCTTATTTATTGAGCTTTCATATGATGTATATATCTCAGTTTTGTAAAATTTAACCTTATGACTGGTTTTGTGGTCCTGGGTCACATATGTGACCCACAAAACCAGTCTTAAAGGAGTAGTTCACTTTCAGAACAAAAATTTACAGATAATGTACTCACCCCCTTGTCATCCACGATGTTCATGTCTTTCTTTCTTCATTTGTAAAGAAATGGTGATTTGAGGAAAACATTGTGGATTTCTCTCCATAAAATGGACTTCTATGGTGCCCCTGAGTTTGAACTTCCAAAATGCAGATTCAAAAGGCTTTAAATGATCCCAGCTGAGGAAGAAAGGTCTTATCTAGCGAAACAATTGGTTATTTTCAAAAAAATATTTATAATTTACATACTTTATGTCTACACAGAGCTATACAAGATGAGCATTTGAGGTTAAAAAGTATATAAATCATTTTTTTTTTTTTTTTTTAGAAAATAACTGATCGTTTTGCTAGATAAGACCCTTCTTTCCTCAGCTGTGATCATTTAAAGCCTTTTGAAGCTGCATTTTGGAAGTTCAAACTCGGGGGCACCATAGAAGTCCATTTTATGGAGAGAAATCCTGAAATGTTTTCCTCAAAAAACAATTTCCTTATGACTAAACCAAGACATGAACATCTTGGATGAGTACATTATCTGTAAATTTTTGTTCTGAAAGTGAACTACTCCTTTAAGTAGCACAGGTACACTACTAGTCGAAAGTCTGAACACACTTCCCTGTTCTCATTGATGGGGAAGTGTGTCCAAACTTTTGACTGGGAGTGTATATTTGCAGCAATAGCCAGCAATACATTGTATGGGTCAAAATTTTGCCAAAAATCACTAGGATATTAAATAAAAATCATGTTCCATGAATATATTTTGTACATTTCCTACCGTAAATATTTTAACATTTCATTTTTGATAATATGCATTGCTAAGAACTTCATTTGGACAACTTTAAAGGCGATTTTCTCGATTTTCTCAATATTTAGATTTTTTTGCACCCTCAGATTCCAGATCATAATAAAGCATACCTCAAGGAAAAGTTGATTTATTCTGCTTTTGGACAATGCATAAATCTCAATTTAAAAAAAGATACCCTTACGACTGGTTTTGTGGTCCAAGGTCACATATATGGTGAGTAATGATGTGCACTGAACCTAATGCATTTATTGATCGCCACATGCATACTGTACATACTTACATTCTCAGTCAGCGGCAGACTGTCGATCCTTTTTGTGAGGTTTTGCAACTGAGCATAATACCAGTCTTTCTCCTTTTCTTCCTTCTCAAGTTCTGCCATCAATAAAGACCTAATAAAAGGAAAACAATTTAAGCTGTTATAGATCAGAATGTAAACAATAGTATAGGTTCCAGAAGTAAATGTACAATTTTTTTCTCCACAGAAAAGTGAACCTTCATTGAAAAATGGAGAAACCTGATTTTTTAAAACTTTTTTGAAAGTCTCTTTTGCTCACCAAAGCTGAATTTATTTGATCAAAAATACTGAAAAATATTATTACAATTTCAAATAGCAGTTTTCTATGTGAATACATAGTAAAATGTAATTTATTCCCATGTTTCAAAGCTGAATTTTCCATCAGAAATCATTCTAAAACACTGATTTGATGCTCAAGAAACATTTCTGATTATCAATGTTGAAAACAGTTGTGCTGTCCAGCATTTTAATGGAAATTGTGATACATTTTATGTTTTGATAAACAGAAAGTCCAAAAGAACAGCCTTTATTTGAAATGGAAAACTTTTGTAACATCATAAATGTTCACTTTTGATCAATTTAATGTGTCCTTGCTCAATAAAAATATAAATTTCTCTCAAAAACTCAGATGGTAGAGCGGTAGTGTATATATTAGGGCTGTCAAAATTCTAAATTTGAATTTTGTACTGAAAAAAATGATCAAAATTTGAATTGTATTTGAATTTAAAATGCACAATTTAATTGGGGTGGGAAAAAAAGCTGAGGCCACAAGAGGGCGAATCGAGCAAAATATTACTAATGCACATTGATTTAAAGCAATAAAATAACATGACTATCTATGAAAAAAAGTGCATAATGTTTAAACCAATAAACCAATTATAATTGTTTAAGCTGCTTAAACACCTATAAACAAAACGGCATCAAGTACGAGTTTAATACAAAGGACCAAAAGCCAATCACACAGTGTACTTTATTTAAAAACATGAGATGCAGTGGGATAAGGGAAAAAACCCCGCCATAAAGATTTTAGATGTTTTTTCAAAGTTGAACTTGCATTATTTTACATTGCTTTCTAAACATGCATCTCTATCATGCAAGATGCAAGTGAAACGGTGATAAATGTTCCTCTAGAAAATGCACGAAAAAAAAAAAAAAAAAAAAAAAAACGCAGCGCAGCTCGATCAACCCAAAATGTTCTTTGGTATTTTGCTAATTCGAGATTCATTTCATTTCATTATTGCATTCAGAAATAGGCCTAATGCAGCTGCAAAATGTTTACAAACACTATAAACATGGCTAGACTGTTTAAGTTCCCCACACATCACAACAAATCCTTTCAATTTAACAGTATTCAGAAAAGAACAAGAATGAAAAATATAAGATAGGATGTAAACGACAAGCCAAAATGAAATCATTTAGGCTAAAGCGAAACTGAAACTATAACGTTGGGTCTCTCATTTGACACAAATCCAAATCTTTCCGTATTCGAGATGTATTTGAATGCCAAAATATTATTTATCATATAAACCTGGTTTTGTAGGTCACTCACTCACATTCTGTATTTTATTATGAAAATGAAAAGTCTGCATTGTCAAGTTAGTTAGCCTCCTTAAAGCACACCTAAAATTGTGGGTTTTGATTTTAAATTTGATGAATATTCGAAATTAAAAAGTTGACAGCACTAGTATATATCAGAATATTTTGCAATGAACTTCTGATATTCAAACCTTTTCACTTATAATCAAACGAATACACCATCAGTCACAAATTGAACCACGTAAATCTCACACAACAGCAAAACCCTCTATTGGCTTTAGAAAAAACCTTCAGTTAACCTGCTTAAAGAGATCTAATCGGCCATATGACCTGCCCATCTGATGAAGGGAATGATCCCTTCATGCTTACCTTTCCTTTTCCAGCTCCTCCAGGTACCCAGCGCTGTCTCGACCCCCGCCGGTCGCACCTCTCCTGGGGAAGGAGCTCATGGGGCTGGGACTGGGGCTGCTGTCAGCCGAGTGGGCCGAACCAGAACCCTGAAGAGACGTCTTGGACCTCAACTTCACACCAGAGAAACTGTTGGGGTCAAGACTCATTTCTGCAAGACAGAATAGATGATGATGGGTATAGTTGTACAGCCACACATACTGCATTTTCTGGAAATATCTTCCTAACTTTGTACTATTAACATCTAGTTGGTGTGTAATACACATTTTATTATTACATTTAGAAGTAAATGTAAAATACCGGGAAATTTATAAACATTATAAACCTATATTCATGTATGTTAGTTCCCTTAATTAAAATATTTAAAATAAGATACATACAGATACTGTCAAATAATATTCCAGGACTTTCAAGGACTTTTTTGGATTTTTTATTTTGAGATCTCACCATGTTTTCTACTGTTTAAGGTGAGACACTGCAGGTAAATAGGGTAAAAAAAAACAAACAACAACTAATAGTTATCACCTTACTTACCCAGTTGATTGATTACATTAATAATTGCAAAAATAAAATTCTATTACAAGTTTTCTAAAATGTTAGGTTTAAATATGCAATATGTGACCCTGGACCACAAAACCAGTCATAAGGTTAAATTTTACAAAACTGAGATGCTTTCTATTGATGTATGGTTTGTTAGGATAGGACAATATTTGGCCAAGATACATCGATTTGAAAATCTGGAAATCTAAGGGTGCAAAAAAATCAAAATACTGAGAAAATCACCTTTAAAGTTGTCCAAATTAAGTTCTTAACAATGCATATTGCTAATCAAAAATTACATTTTGATATATTTATAGTAGGAATTTTACAAAAAATCTTCATGGAACATGATCTTTACTTAATTTCCTAATGATTATTGGCATAAAAGAAAAATCAATAATTTTGACCCATACAATGTATTTTTGGCTATTGCTACAAATATACCCCAGCGACTGGTTTTGTGGTCCAGGGTCACATATGTTTAATTTTTTTGACATATTAGAGTCAAATGTTTTTACAGAGGGGATTTTGGGCATCTCATTTTGTCACTCCATAATTTTGAAAAAACTGAGTACAGACAAAAAAAAAAACATGCATTAAAAAGTTAAATAAATTATAAATTCAAGCTAATTATATATGAACAAATCCCTCTTTAAAAACCTTTAGGATATGGACAGGAATAAAAAATGTAAAGTTTAGTGTGTAAGTGTTACTGAAGTGGAGATTTAAGGCTCAGTGTAGGAGAAAAAACTCATTTTGAGGAAACGGCCTTTAAAAATATGTATTGTAATTGAAATCTATTGAGACAAATAGATAAAGTGCTATACAAGAAACACTTAACAGTGTCTTTTGGATGTTTTCTTTTCACTAGTCTGAAAAAACACTTCATGAAAAACCAAAAAGCCCAAAATCTCAAACTTGACAGGTGCATGAAAAAACAGCATTTTTGCCTGCAGTGTCTCCCCTTAAGAAAAAAACAAATCAGAAAAAAGAAAAAAAAAAACATTTGAGAAACCGCTACGAAGTCCCGATCTGAATAATAATTCGCAAACCATTATTTCAGATCAGGACTAGGGAACACAGATTGCAAATCATTCAATTATTATCTTTTTTTTTTTAATGAACACTTATTTCATAGATACATTTTTTTTAAATTATTAAAACACCTTTCAAGTACCTCTTCAGGAAAATTGCTACTTTTAAGGGCTTAAATTTCAAAAAGTCAAATTAAAGTCAAGCACCTTAAACACCTTGTACGAACCCTGTATAAACTTAAAAACAAAAACGATATAAAAATATATTAAATATAATTTAAATTATGTATATATTTTTACAATTGCAAAATATATAATAAAATAAAAAAAACAATATCATATATTTAAAAATAAAATAATGGTATACATATCAAGTGTAAAACAAATTATAGTGGCATTTATTATAACCACCAAGCCTTAATGATTTTTTTTTTCCCAGCATGTGTGAAATGCACTTTAAAAATAAACTTGGACTCACACCTCAATCTCTCTCATCTGACACACATCTGCATGTTTTGCATGCATGAAGTTAATTGCATTACATAAAGTGCTTTGCAAAAGCTGCAGCATGTTTACAATTTATACATCATCTTCAATTTACTGAGCTGCCTTGCTGACTACACAGACCTTCTAAGGCCGAATCTGAACTGAAATAAAACGCCGCAAGTGACCGATTTGGAACGCCTTACGCAGGCAGCAACAACACAAATAGCCTTTGATTCTGATAGGGTTTGACATTACCTTGTTGCTAAGCTAATGACAAGCATATGCCATGCATAAAAAGAGCACAGCACACACAAACACTGGGTGAAAACCAGTGTTTATGCACTTGTGCACTTGAAGATTTTGGGTTATTTTGCATTCAGAATAGTGAAAAGAAAACTCATTTAAGTGTTTTTTTTTTTGTACACTTATGTATTTGCAACTCCTTCCTATGCATATTCTGTAGAGGGGTTTACTGATGTATCATTTGGCTGATTTATATAACATATAAGTTGGTAGCACCGATTGTTTTTTTGGCATATCTCGGACCCTAGGCTGACCAGAGAGACACGTTTTTTTTTACAGTCGATTTATGGGGCAGGCAGCGAGCGGATCGTGAAGAAAGGTCAGCTGAATTTGACACTTTATGTTTCAGGCTTGAAATCGCTGATACAACCTTTAAGAAAACTTTCAAAAACAAACCTTACACAAAATACGTTTCTTTTTTTCTTTTTTCACACCATGTTCAGGGCACAAGAAAAATATTAGGGGACTAAATTAATATCAGCATATGAAGTATAACCGTCTCTCATTGTCTCTGAGAGAATGCATGTCAGATGCTGAAAGCACTGTCAGTTTTTACTTTCACTTTCACATATTGCGCAGTTTTCACGTTGCTTGTGTGATATCCATTGGCTCACCTCCATGGTTTAAAACATATTTATAAAAATACAGTATAAAGAAAAGACATATCTTTAAAATATTGCGACGTAACACCAACGTATAGCCATTGTTTTTCACTCACTGAAAGCTACATCTGTCTCTGTCTCTGCTCTCATCACTGGCTGCACGACTGCAGACACACCCCCTCTTGAAATTTCGGCTTTACAAGTTTTGCAAATCGCTATCCGTGGGTCTTTCTCAGATATACTGATATACGTCCACACCGCAGATGTGTTGCTTCAGACAAGCACGTGCAGGCTGCGGTTTCTGTTTGCGTCAACATGCTGTTTCGGCCATGTTGTTTTGGTGATACAAGTCTTTAGGGCGAAAACCGAAAATGCACTTTTGGGCCATTTTCAGCCGAAAATTTTCAGTGGCCGAATATTCGGTGCATCCCTAATATATATAGTAGTCAACATTTGAAGTGGATCAAAAAAATATTAGATAATTATATATATATATTAGGGGTGGGCATAGATTAATTTTTTTAATCTAGATTAATCTAGATTAAAATGGCTAATTTGAATTCTGCTGAAGGCATTCAGAATATGTGTGCTACCCAAATAATGACTAAAAGTAAGTCTTTGAGAATGGATCATAAAGCTCATAAAGCTGTTCTATGATAATTTGTTGATGAAAATAAATTATGTTCAATTAGATGTACTTGTGTTTACTAACTAACTAACAATGAAATTATTTTTTCTACCTATTAGATTGTGTGTTTTTTTAACGTCAACACCTACCCAGCCCATTACATGTTACACCGTACTTTTATTTTGACAGGTTGCCATGAAGTTTCTGTGTCATACAGTATGATATGATGCTAGTTTTCTCAAATGAAATGGTAAAAGTGACACTCACAGCAGTTTGGGAGATTGAGTTTATTTGTTCATGTGAGATGAAAATGCCAAAAATTACCGGGAGCGTCACGTGTGTTTCAGTATGCGTTAGTGATGCGCGGATGGCGGTTATATCTGCGGGCGCTGCGGATAATCCGCGGGTCGGGTGGGTCGGGTAATAAAAAAATGCATTCTGATTATTTGCGGGTGGGTCGCGGGTGGATGAGATAAATCAATAATGATGCAAATATTAACTACATTTTCTAAAACTTGAACGTGTTTTAAATATGTTTTTCATCAGGCAGAGACGATTTCATTTGTGTGCGTGTGTGTGTTTGCCTGTTCTAAGTTTTTGGTGACAGAAACGTTGACATTCCATATAAAGTTTGAAGGGAGTTATGCCTGTGCTAATGCTATTGAGCACGGTAATGCAGCAGTGTAGTGCATTGGTCGCTTTGCGTTTACCCACGTCTCTGATGCGCATCATTCAGAAGTGTCCTGCATTAGCCAAAATCATGACAGTCCAACACATGAATAGCTAATTCAGTCGCATGTTAATAAATTGAAATATTCCCTAAAAACACCCAGTAAAGACAGTGATGTGGTCAGGACCGTGGCGCCGGCTTCTTTTGAAATATATTTGACGATTTTGCCTGATGCGTCCATGCTGCCTGTTCATTCTTACGCGAAAGCATGTCAGGCTAGGCGCGCAGTGGTAGGCTATAATTATTATTGATTACTTATTTGAATCAGTAGATTATAATGAAAACAATACCTTAAAAATGAAAAGAAGCAGATTTTTACGCTCAGACCTTTCTTAAACTGGTGAACCCCTGTAAACTTCAGTCCAAGCATGCGTTCAAATACTAAGTTCAGAGCGGCTCTAATAGAGAGAAAACCCGACCGATTTCGTCAGAGATTGCGGAGAGTCGCATCCAGATGTCAGTTAATGTTATTCTTTTCTGCATGGATTTGGCTTAAAATCATGAGTGATAAACGTATAAGTGTGCAGCGATTTGCAGATCAGCTGAATCAATCTGCTGTTAACATGAACCATCAATTTATCATATCATCATGCAAAACTAAGAATTACAATAAGTGTAATATGACGATCGGGTGCGGGTCGGGTGCGGTTATCTAAATCAGAGAAAAATATAGGTGCGGGTGGGTGGCGGGCGGATAATTTATTTGAAGCTGCGGATTCGGGTGACGATTGAGCACATCCGCGCATCTCTAGTATGCGTGTAGTAAAAGCTCGTCTCCGCCATGCATACATACAGCTAGGCAAACGGAACATATCAGATTCATATTAAAACGGTCTTTTTGCATTTCAGTTTTCACATACACTAGTCCATATCGCGATTTGAATTAAGTGACAGAGCAACATTTGATTTATGAATCCAAAAAACGACGAATTTACGTGGCATTTCGCTATAGTAGATTCTGTTTTCATGAATGGAGGACGACGCGATCCTGTCTGTGTTTTGGTGGAGGAGACTTAAACGCGCGACCATATTCGGTATACATCCGCGTTAAACTATCAAGGTGAAAGTCATCATAGCTTGCGTAGTTTAGACCCAGCTCCTAACCCAAATTTGAGAATAGATTAACGGCGATATTTTTTTATCGCACGATAAGAGTTTCGCGTTAACGCAGCACGTTAACGCCGATAACGGCCCACCACTAATATATATATATATATATATATATATATATATATATATATATATATATATAATTTGCATAAAGAAATAAATAAAGAATAATATATATATTATATAAATATTTAAAAAAAGACATTAACATTATATAATTATATATCAAAATATGTGACCCTGGACCACAAAACCAGTCTTAAGTCGCTGGGGTATATTTGTAGCAATAGCCAAAAATACATTGTATGGGTCAAAATTATTGATTTTTCTTTTATGTCAAGAATCATTAGGAAATTAAGTAAAGATCATGTTACATTAAGATTTTTTGTAAAATTCCTACTGTAAACCTATCAAAATGTAATTTTTGATTAGTAATATGCATTGTTAAGAACTTCATTTGGACAATTTTAAAGGTGATTTTCTCAGTATTTTGATTTTTTTGCACCCTTAGATTCCAGATTTTCAAATAGATGTATCTCGGCCAAATATTGTCCTATCCTAACAAACCATACATCAATAGAAAGCTTAGTTATTGAGCTTTCATATGATGTATATATCTCAGTTTTGTAAAATTTAACCTTATGACTGGTTTTGTGGTCCAGGGTCACATATGCATAAAAAATATGCTTAACTGCAATGCAAATTCTGATGAAAGTTTCAGAAATTACTTTTATGAGAGTAGATTACAGCTTCAATAACATTTTCAACAGTCAAAGCAATTGTCTTTAATGTAGTTATTAGTCAGATGGGGAAAGGATGGTGATGTCTATGCCCTATTGACCCAATTCACTTAAATGCAATCTACGCAGACAGCTCACAAAGTTGTGTAACAGAGCAAGATTACAAAGCTAAAATATGCATTGGTCACATGAATGTCCTCACCTTTAATTCTTTCCAAAAAGTCAATCTGGCCTTGTGAATCTTTGGAGTCCTCGTCAATACCTCCTTGCAGCTGCTTTAAAACCTCCTGCAAGAGAAACATTGTTTTTAACTTATTCAAACACTGAAAATACATCTGTGTGTGCGGTAGATCATCAGAAGCCATCTTTAGATAATATATCACGATGCACGGAAGAAATCAGAAAAAAAAAAAAAGCACGAGAGATTTCCAGCTCCCACCACATGTGAGAAGACTTCTTCAGCCTGTGGGTAAAACGGAGCTGATAAAGAGAAGAAAACTTCCATCAAAGAGCTTTGAAGTGCTTTGAAGACCCGCATGTCAGAGACATAAACAGCTTTGAAGCTCTAAAGATGCACCTGCTACTTCTTTAGTGCCGTGTCGGTGCGTGATCCGGCCTTGATAACGGCCTTGATTTCGCTCTGATTTCAGCTGAAGGGGGTTTTCAGATGTAGGCAAGAGAATCAGCGTTCGCTGCTCAACCTAACGTCAGCGGGTCACAGCTTTGCACATCTTAAAACAAACGCAGCTTAGTTTGGAGATGACTCTGAATTGCTAGAACCTTACATAACTAGATTTTTGCTTTTTAATTAGGAAACATGAGGATGTTTGCCAGTGCAAAACCCACTGGCATGATGCTACAGTGCTACTTCAAGACACTTGAAATGTCTGGAGCACAAATATTGCATCAACTAACACCAAGTATTCATTTAAATACTTCAAGTTCACCCAAAGTTCATCCCAAAATGCAAACTTGCTGTTAATTTATTCTCCCTCAGGCCATTCAAGATAGGTCACAGTTGTCTTCAGTAGAACAGTAAAGAAGATTTTTAAGAGTAAAATTGTGATTTTAGTGATTCATTAAAAAAAAGAGCATATGAAAGAACACAAACCTGTGGCTTCTGGCAACATATTGAGACTTAGGATGCACCGAAATGAAAATGTTTGGCCGAAGCCGAACAAAACTAATTTTTAGCCAAAATGTGCTTTTTACAGTTTTGTCTCGCTTTTCAAAAAAAAAAAAAAAAAAAAAAGGAAAAAAAAAAAAAAAAAAATTTTAAAAATATTTACTTAACACTGAACATTTTTAACATCCTAGTAGACATTATAGCCTATCAACAAAGCATGACTTAACTTACAATTAATAAGTTAATAAAATAATATTCTTTGGCCATTTTTAACACCCTCTTCTTGAATCAGGCATGTGTTTTTTAATGTACACTTAAATGCATCCGTGCTGAGCAAAGGAGAATGTTATAATAAATGTAATAATACAGCTGTTGTAATGATTGTTATTATTTTTGTCTTACTTTTTTTATTTTATTTTACAGAACAACAGCAAAATAACAATACTAATGTTGACTTTTGTTTTGACTGAAACCCGCAAGAAGACTGTTTAAAAGATCTGTTTAAAAGAATCAGTTAAAAAAAACCGATTCATTCGTGAACCAAACTCCAGACCATTTGCCACAGGCTCTGTATTCTTGCACAGACTGATCATTTCGCTTCATAAGACCTCAATATATTATCAGGATATATACCAGGGTATTAATTTTGTGCTGTTTTTTTGACTCTCACAGTGCTGGTAGTCATTGACTTGCACCAAGGTTTCAGCTAAAAGTCTTTTTTGTTCTACTGAAGAAAAAAAGTAGTCATCTACATTTTAAATGGCTTGATGGGGAGTCAAACTGTTTCTAAAAGAATCAGTTCAAAAGAATCAGTTCAAAACAATGAATCATTCGTGAAACAAACTCCAGACAATTTGCCAGAGGCTCTGGATTACAGGTAATAATGTTGTAAATAATGTTCAGTTTCTTGCACAGACTGATCGTTTCGCATCATAAGACCTCAATATATCATCGGGAGACATACACTGTAAAAAGTTTTCACCAATTTCAACTTAAAAACTTAAGTTTAGCAGCTGCCTTAAAATGTTAAGTTAAATCAACTAATTTTTATTGTAATAAGTTAAAATGACTTGTAGTTTTAAGCTGATTTAACTTACAATTTTAAGGCAGCTGCTGAACTCAGGTTTTTAAGTTAAATCTGGTGAAAACTTTTTACAGTGTAGGTATTCATTTTGTGCTGATTTTTTGACTCTCAAAGCGCTGGTAGCCACTGACCATGGTTTCAGCTCATTTAGATTCGGAGTGACTGTCAGGTGTCTGAAAGTGAGTTCTGGTTAAGTAACTAGTAGATTTGTGCTGCTCGACTGGTTCATCCAGTTCACTAAAAAGAATCAGTTCAAAAGAATCAGTTCAAAACAATGATTCATTCGTGAAAAACTCCAGACCATTTGCCAGAGGCTCTGGATAACAGGTAATAATGTTGTAAATAATGTTCAGTTTCTTGCACAGACTGATCGTTTCGCTTCGTAAGACCTCAATATATCGTCAGGAGCCATAGGTATTAATTTTGTGCTGCTGTTTTGACTTTCAAAGTGCTGGTAGCCATTGACTTGCACCGAGGTTTCAGCTAAAAATCATCTTCACTGTTCTACTGAAGAAAAAATATGTCATCTCTATATTTTAGATGGGTTGATGGGGAGTCAAACTGTTTCTACTGGTTTATCCAGTTCACTAAAAAGAATCAGTTAAAACGAATAAGCTCAAAAGAATCAGTTCAAAAGAATCAGTTCAAAAGAATGATTAATTTGTGAACCGAGCTCCGGACCATTTGCCAGAGGCTCTGGATTACAGGCAATAATGTTGTAAACTGATCGTTTCGCTTCATAGGACCTCAATATATCGTCAGGAGCCACAGGTATTAATTTTGTGCTGCTTTTTTGACTCTCAAAGCGCTGGTAGCCACTGACCATGGTTTCAGCTCATTTAGATTCGGAGTGACTGTCAGGTGTCTAAAAGTGAGTTCAGATTGAGTAACTTGTAGATCTGTGCTGCTTGAGTCCGATTTGGTAAATTGGTTCATCCAGTTCACTAAAAAGAATCAGTTCAAAAGAATCAGTTCAAAAGAATCAGTTCAAAAGAATGATTCATTCGTGAAACAAACTCCAGACCATTTGCCAGGGGCTCTGGATTACAGGTAATAATGTTGTAAATAATGTTCAGTTTCTTGCACAGACTGATCGTTTCGCTTCATAAGACCTCAATATATCATCGGGAGCCATAGGTATTAATTATGTGCTGCTTTTTTGACTCTCAAAGTGCCGGTAGCCATTGACTTGCACCGAGGTTTCAGCTAAAAATCATCTTCACTGTTCTACTGAAGAAAAAATATGTCATCTCTATATTTTAGATGGGTTGATGGGGAGTCAAACTGTTTCTACTGGTTTATCCAGTTCACTAAAAAGAATCAGTTAAAACGAATAAGCTCAAAAGAATCAGTTCAAAAGAATCAGTTCAAAAGAATCAGTTCAAAAGAATGATTAATTTGTGAACCGAGCTCCGGACCATTTTCCAGAGGCTCTGGATTACAGGTAATAATGCTGTAAACTGATCGTTTTGCTTCATAGGACCTTAATATATCGTCAGGAGCCACAGGTATTAATTTTGTGCTGCTTTTTTGACTCTCAAAGTGCTGGTAGCCATTGACCATGGTTTCAGCTCATTTAGATTCGGAGTGACTGTCAGGTGTCCAAAAGTGAATTCAGATTGAGTAACTTGTAGATCTGTGCTGCTTGAGTCCGATTTGGTAAATTGGTTCATCCAGTTCACTAAAAAGAATCAGTTCAAAAGAATCAGTTCAAAACAATGATTAATTCGTGAAACAAACTCCGGACCATTTGCCAGAGGCTCTGGATTACAGGTAATAATGTTGTAAATAATGTTCAGTTTCTTGCACAGACTGATCGTTTCGCATCATAAGACCTCAATATATCGTCAGGAGACATACACTGTAAAAAGTTTTCACCAATTTCAACTTAAAAACTTAAGTTTAGCAGCTGCCTTAAAATGTTAAGTTAAATCAACTAATTTTTATTGTAATAAGTTAAAATGACTTGTAGTTTTAAGCTGATTTAACTTACAATTTTAAGGCAGCTGCTGAACTCAGGTTTTTAAGTTAAATCTGGTGAAAACTTTTTACAGAGTAGGTATTAATTTTGTGCTGCTTTTTTGACTCTCAAAGCGCTGGTAGCCATTGACCATGGTTTCAGCTCATTTAGATTCGGAGTGACTGTCAGGTGCCTGAAAGTGAGTTCTGGTTAAGTAACTTGTAGATTTGTGCTGCTCGACTGGTTCATCCAGTTCACTAAAAAGAATCAGTTCAAAAGAATCAGTTCAAAAGAATCAGTTCAAAAGAATCAGTTCAAAAGAATGATTCATTCGTGAAACAAACTCCGGACCATTTGCCAGGGGCTCTGGATTACAGGTAATAATGTTGTAAATAATGTTCAGTTTCTTGCACAGACTGATCGTTTCGCTTCATTAGACCTCAATATATCATCGGGAGCCACAGGCATTAATTATGTGCTGCTTTTTTGACTCTCAAAGTGCCGGTAGCCATTGACTTGCACCGAGGTTTCAGCTAAAAATCATCTTCACTGTTCTACTGAAGAAAAATGTCATCTCTATATCTTAGAGTAAAATGAACAATACAATAACAGTATTTTTCATTTTTAGGAGAACTATCCTTATATGCAAATCATATAGTCACATTGTTGACCAACCACTAGAACAATCCTCAAGCATGCATCTCGGTGCAATAACAACAAAGTCCAGGACAAAAACACGTTTGCAAAACTTACCGCTGAGGTCGTCCTCAACGTCCTTTAGCGGTTTCATAACCCAAACCCTCACTGACGCCAGTATGGTCCCAAAACCATATCGAATGCGAGACATTCACAGCGGTCATTTGATCACTGTGAGTTGGAAGCGTGTTTGGAAGCCGAAAAAGCCCAAACAATGTGACTGCCTCACAGGAAGCGGCTACCTCCCCCCCTCATCCCATCCCATCCCGGAGACCCAAAGCCTCATGGAGAACACAGATGCTTCCCCATTCAGCTCACAGGACCACCCTTCCCAAACGGCTCGGGGTCACCGTATCCACGGCCCGCTGGAGGCACGCGGAGAAGGCCGGAGGTGTCCAGAAGGGAAAGGTCACGCATGAGCTCGCCGTTTATCTTCCCTTATGCAGTAGAAAAGAACAACGCGGGGTTATTCTGTGTCTCCGAAGAGTCATCGGGTGTTTTCTCCCAAGGGAGCGTGACGTCACACTGAGACGTCTCAGGAAACAACAGCTTCATTATAGGGGAGGGGTCATATGATTACAGAGCCCTTTACTACACTGTGAGTCAGAGATAGTGAATCAAACGACAGCATGACAACATCATTACTCTCTCTGCTTGCTCAAAATAACACGAAATTAAATTAACTCTATTTATGTTCTCACGAAATGTGTCTTGTCTTGTCATGCAAGATTGTTTTCACAAAATAATCTTGATAAAAATACAATTTAAAATACAATACAATTTAAATAAAACATAAGAAAAACATAATACAAATAAAAAAATAATACAAAATATAAAAATAATGTAAAAATGAATAAAAATATAAATACATAAAATATTGATAATCTATAATATAAAAAACTAAATATAATTCGAAACATTTAAAAATAAATAAAATAAACTGTGAAATATTATAATTCATATTAATTATAACTGTAACTAAAAATTTTTTTTTTAAATGTAATAAAATAAACAATGCATAATATAATTAATATTAATTATAATATTAATTGATATAACAAAATTACTAATTAAATGTATAAAAAATTAATATAACATTAGAATAAATTATAAACATTTGAAAATAAAATAATGCATAATATAATTAATATTAATTATAATATTAAAAACTAATCAAATGTATAAAAACTTAAATATAACAATTAAATCAATTATAAACATTTGAAAATAAATAAAATAAACAATGCAAAATATTATAATTAATATTAATTATAATATTAATATAACCAAATAAAAAAATAATCAAATGTATAAAAACTTAAACGACTAATATAGCATAATAGAATAAATTATATACATTTGAAAATAAATAAAATAAGCAATGCTAAATATATTTAATATTAATTATATTAATTAATATAACAAAATAACAAAATAATTAAATGTGTAAAAACTTAAATATAACAGAGTAAATTATACACATATGAAAATAAATAAAATAAACAACGCCAAATACTATAATTATACAAAATTTTAAATTAAATCAAATGTATAAAAAAACAATAGAATACATTAAAAAAACTAATATAATAAACAAATTAAAAATGTATAATAAATGAACAATAATAAATTAATAAATAAATTAAACATTACAATATATATCTTAAATAGTGCAATTATATAAATTAAGCTAAAAAATCTGATTTATATATAATATATTACATATGCTATACATAATATATACATATATAAAAGAAACAATATATAATAGAATTATATTTTAAATAAATTAATTTAAAATGTAATCAATATAATTACAATATAATACATAGCTTAAAATAGTAAAATGCTTTTTTTTTCAAATACATAAATCATATAAAACAAAATATTATATACAAAACTAAAGATAAAACAAAAATACAAAATTAACAAAATTAACAATACAATAATAAAATGGTTATATACATTTAAAAATAATGAAATATATGAAATAATGTAATATAAAATAAAATAAATAAAAAAATAAAAATAAGTTGAAATTCTAATAAAACTTAAGATCACTTGCTATATGTATTTTATATATATTTAATATAATACTTTAAAAATAAAAACATACAAAATTAAAGCAAAAAATTTCAAATCAATATATTTATAATATAATACAACAAAATATTAAAAGGCAATTATATAAATTAAATATATAAATTATATAATGAACAAAATGAAAAAATATAAAAATGAAACAAAATATTGATGCTTTTGTATTTTGTGTTCACCATACGTTGTATGTTTTGCACTCCTAATAAAAATAAAATAAATAAATAATATAATACAAAATATAATATAAAAAACTAAAGATAAAACTAAAACATTAAATAAAATAATTATACATTTAAAAATTACAAAATACATAAAATAATCTAATATATAATATAAAATTACATAAAAAAAGAATTAATTTGAAAATCTACTAAAACTTAATATTAAGATCACTTGGTTCAAAACACTGACTATGAATAATATCAACAGTTCCAGATGTTTGACGAAGCAATCACCACTAATCAATATTACTAAATAAATTATGTAAGTTAACTGCATTGCAAATTCTGATCCATTAAAAGGTCTACTGGTCTAATATAACAAAAGTGACTAGCTGAAATCCTAAAATAACAGTTATGAGAACAGATTACAGCTGTAATAACATTTTGAACAGCCAAATCCACACTGGGATGGACTTGAGTGTCCTAATGCGCTTCTGAGGCTATAATGGAAGTGCTAGTTTTGCTCTTTCCAGAGTCAACGTCCGAAGGAATCGGGTTACGGCGATACAGATGCCCTTGGTACAATATTAGAGTCATCCGTCCTCTCATGTGTGAAGCTGCAAGCACACAACACTTTTAAAAATGTCATCCTATCCTCCCAGTAATGGAAATCAATGCTCCTAGGCAGCCATCTGCAGGGAGCCTGAAATACCCGCATATCTGATTCCTATCCAGTGTTCAGTTCATCAGACCTGGAGTCAGACGAGACCCGTGGGTTATTGTTCGAGTGCGAGCGGGGGAACGGACGGCGGGCCACTTTGCTTTCCCAGCGATAAAGGCAGAGTGTCCTTGAAACGTGGAAAGGAAACATCACATGACACACATGCCATGTACTTAGGAAAAAACAAACGTGGAGCCAGATGACAAACAAGATTTAAAATATGAAATAGGTCACTGTTTTAAAAATACTGAGGATGTCAAGAAAAATGACATCAATACATGAAATTATCTGAGGGTCTCCAACAATATAGCCTGTTTCTTTGAGATGAAAACAAGTGTCAGAAATGGTGATGCACTGAATTTTTTTTTTTTTTTTTTTTTACAGAAATAACGGAATCTAAAGTACCGAATCTACATTTTTTTAAAGCCCAAAATGAAAATGCACCTAAAGTTTATTTTAGAATCAATTAATTGATCAAATTTAATTAATAATCAACATTCAAATAAAAAAAAAAATTTTCAAAAACCACATCAGGCTCTTTTTTTTATATAAACATTTAAACAGTGGCTGCAATAATTAAAATAAATAAATAAATAAATAAATAAATAAATAATATAATTACAAATAATAAATAAAAAACAATGCTAAACATTATAATTATATAAATCAAATGAATATAAACAAAAAAAGATCAAATAAATAATACAAACAAAATTTTGCAATAAATTTTAAATATAAAAATGTGTGCGTGTGTATATAAAACAAAAATAACCAAAAATCTAACCTTAAATCTTATATATAATATATACAAATTTATTCATCTTAATATATAAAAGTACAATATAACTACATAATAAAACTAAATAAAATTATATTAAATATTAATATAATGTTTGTTATATTAATTAATATAACAATTAATATAACAAACAAAAGAAAAATTGTTAATAAATTATATAAATTATAATTATAACATAATTATTTTATTATATAAAAATTAGTCTTATTAATTTTTAAATCAGAATTAAAATATATATATATGAACTAAAATTTAACTAAAAACAAATGAGAAACTCACTGAAAAAATAATAAAAAAGTTTAAGATTTTTATATTTAATTTGGTTTCAGTTCATGTTTATTTCATTTCAAGTAAAAAAAAAAAAAAATATATATATATATATATATATATATATATATATAAAATATATATATATATATATATATATATATATATATATATATATATATTTTTTTTTTTTACAACAAAGTTGAACTAAAAACAAATGAGAAACTCACTGAAATAATAATAAAAAAAAAGTTTTTTAAGATTTTTATATTTTATTTGGTTTCAGTTCATGTTTATTTCATTTCAAGTAACAAACACTTCATTCATTTTAGTGAACTATTATAAC
>NC_133383.1:2663432-2709301 GCF_049309525.1 Garra rufa | reverse complement strand
AAGTTGTAAATTAATACAATGACAAATAAATATTTAAATATGTATATTAAAAAATATATATCACCACAAAAATAGGTAAAAAATTATCGATTTTCTTTGATGCCAAAAATTATTAAGATAAAGTAAAGATCATGTTCCATTAAGATATTTTGTACATTTTCTACTGTAAAGATATCAAAACTAATTTTTGATTAGTAATATGCCTTGCTAAGAACTTCATTTGGACCACTTTAAAGGCGATTTTCTCAATAGTTAGATTAGTTAGATCCAGATTATTAAATAGTTGTATCTCGACCAAATATTGTCCAATGAAACACTTATTTATTCTGCTTTTAGATGACATATAAATCTCAATTTAAAAAAATTGACCCTAATGACTGGTTTTGTGGTCCAGGGTCACATATATAAAAATGACAGAAGCACATAACAAAATTAACAATTTATCTAAAGTTAAAACTAAAAATGAAAAACAAGTTAATTAGATTACAATACATTCAAAATATACATTATTTTATTCATTTTTGTCATGTTTTTTTAAGTTGTGAATTAATAAACAAAAATAGTTATAATAAAAATATAAATTAAAAGCATATAAAAAAACAAAACTTAACCTAAACAAAAACTGAAAATATAAAAACTAAGTTAGCAAAATGAATAAATACAAATAAAAAAAATTTTTAACAGTAAGAAAGCATATATACAGAATTACACTTGTAACCACATAAACAAAATAATAATGAATTATTTTATCTGAATTTGATTAAGTTTTTTTATTAAAATGCATATTCACTAAAATGGTATTTTTTAGGGTTTATAATATATACATTGCATTTGCAATAATGAAAATAGTTTCCGGATTTGTTTTAAATCATGTAATCTGTATTTTTTAATGATTAAAAGGTTTTATTTTATAATACAAATTCAGTGATGTAGTCAAATGATTGTATAAGTGCAAAAATTATAATTTCAAATGTAAATAATAAATTATATAAGATTTTACTTTTAAAAACTTTTTTAAATGGTTAAATAAATGCATACATTAATACATAAATGCAATTTTTAAATAAAAATAAATATATTAAAATATATTCCTAAATTAATTCATAAATTAATTTGGTTGTATGCATGCTCACTGACATGCTCCGAGTTTGCACATGTGAGTCGATAAATCTCATTAGACACTTTTGCATTTTTTTATATTTCCATTTAACTTTAGTTTATTTGTAATATTCAGAAATTGCTTTTCATTTTTTGCACTTTTCGTTTAATTTTTTTGTTAATTTTTTATTTTATTGTCATTTTTTTTTCACTAGTTCAGTTTTTTTTATATTTCCATTTAGCTTTAATTTATTTTTAATGTTTAGAAATGGCTTTTATTTTATTTTTTTCAGTTTTCATTTTAAAGTCCTCTGTCATTTTTTATAATTTTTTTACTTGTTTCGTTTTTTAATATTTCCATTTAGCTTTAATTTATTTGTAATATTCAGAAATTGCTTTTCATTTTTTGCACTTTTCATTTAATTTTGTTAATTTTTATTAATTTTATGTTTTTGTCTTTTTTTTTTTCACTTGTTCAGTTTTTTTTTTTATATTTCCATTTAGCTTTAATTTATTTTTAATATTTAGAAATGGCTTTTATTTTATTTTTTTCAGTTTTCATTTTAATGTCCTCTATCATTTTTTATATATTTTTTTTACTAGTTTCATTTTTTATTTTTCCATTTAGCTTTAATTTATTTGTAATATTCAGAAATTGCTTTTCATTTTTTGCACTTTTCATTTAATTTTTTTGTTAATTTTTATTAATTTTATGTTTTTGTCATTATTATTTTTTCCCACTTGTTCGTTTTTTTTTATATATATTTCCATTTAGCTTTAATTTATTTTTAATATTTAGAAATGGCTTTTATTTTATTTTTTTCAGTTTTCATTTTAATGTCCTCTGTAATTTTTTTATAATTTTTTTACTAGTTTAGTTTTTTATATTTCCATTTAGCTTTAATTTATTTGTAATATTCAGAAATTGCGTTTCATTTTTTGCACTTTTCATTTAATTTTTTTTGTTAATTTTTATTAATTTTATGTTTTAGTCATTATTATTTTTTTTCCCACTTGTTCATTTTTTTTATATTTCCATTTAGCTTTAATTTATTTTTAATATTTAGAAACGGCTTTTATTTTATTTTTTTACAATTTTCATTTTAATGTCCTCTAGGGCTGGGTAAAAAATATCGATTCTCCGATTCTAATCGATCTTCAGTTTAACGCAACGATATCGATTCGGTAAATCCCTGAATCGATTCTTAATGCACGTACTTCACGTAAGAGGATATGAATATTCACCTCTCGTCCTGAAGGTGTCACTAGTGTTCCTGCTGAGAGAGTTTTCTCAACCGCTGGTGATCTAATCACAGCGCAAAGGAGCTGCCTTAGATCAGATCAGAACATGTTGATCAGCTGCTTCTTTTGCAGAAAAATCTGGTGATTAAAAATGATTATGAACTGTTAGTTTTATGGACAGTTAGAATGTTTTGTATACGCAGACAAGGGCTTTATAATGGGCCTGTTTTGAACGTTTTGAATTTAGAAAAATGTTTTATTTCTTAAACATGTTTGAAGTTCTTCATAGATTTCACTGTTGCACATTTACAGTCTTTTTATTTTTTTACAGTAATGTGCATTTTACAGTTTGTTTACATGGTGTACAATGGATGCACATATTTATGACTTCTTGTTACAGTGTTCATTTAAAATAAAAGTTGTTTAAAATAAACAACTGTGTGCACCCTATTATTAATGTAGATGTGTATTTCAGTAATAAACTTAAGTAGGAGAGTTTCAGTTACCAGCATTTATATCAAAATATGGATCCCATGTCTGCAAAACTAACATTTTAAATGAAATATTGATAGCTAATCGATATCGAATCGAATCGAAACCATAAAAATAAGAATCGAATCGAATCGCCGAATTGGTCACAATACCCAGCCCTAATGTCCTCTGTAATTTTTTTTTTATAATTTTTTTACTAGTTTAGTTTTTTATATGTCCATTTAGCTTTAATTTATTAGTAATATTTAGAATAAATATAATTTAAAATGTAAATAATAAATTATAAAAAAGTTACATTTAAAAAATGGTTAAATAAATGGAATTAATGATTGCAAACATGCATAAATTAATAAATAAATGCATTTTTTGAATAAAAATAATAAATGATTGAATAAATAATTTTTTTTGTATGCATGCTCACTGACATGCTCAGAGTTTGCACGTGTGATTTTTCCCTTGGAGTCGATAAATCCCATTGGACACTTTTGCGCTTCCTCCCCCTCTGTTGCCGTAATCCCGCCGGCTGAATGACAAACCAATGTAGGTCAGGAAGAGCCTGATGCTGTTGCAGCTGCTGTCCTGTAGCTGAAGACTCTCTATACACTGAATTATCCCAGATTACACAGGTTAAATGCCCCTGTAGCCTCTGTCCACCTGCCTTTCACCTCAGATTCACAGAGAGCATTTCAGGTGTCCTTTGCTCCGTTTAATGTGCCGTTTCTCATATCGAATCATCAGGTGAAGCATGAACCCGTGACGCAGACCGAAGGCGCTCACGCGGCAGGAGACGCCGGCGCTGCTAATGCGGCCTGCTCACAGGTGAGTACTGTATCTATTTGCAATAGTCTCCCACTAAATTAGACTCATTTTGTTGATAGTCTCATGAACAGAAGTGTCCTCCGGTGGCCCTTTTTTCTGCCAGTGGGTGCCAAGGATTTCAGCCTCTTTTTTTTTTTTTACAGGCCCTTTCAGTCTGTGCCAAGAGCTTCGGTGTGCTTTGAATAATAATGATTTGAATGCAGATGCTAATGGTTTTATTGTTCATCATAGAGCCCTAGTTTGAAATTAGACTTTGAAATTCTAAGCAGAAACAGGAGGGTTTTTTGCACTCCATACTGTTTCCCTCGCATTAATGCCCCGTGGTATTTTTCAGACAGATGGTGCGAGCGGTATGTCGCTGGATTAGGTGCAGGGATCGAGTTTGACGCACGAGCCATACATTGTTCCCTAAGCAAAAACTTGCTCCTGTTTTTGTGTTTGCACTGTTCAGGATTTGTTTTAAAATTGGTTTATCTATGGTTAAGTTTTTTTTTTTATGCAAATTCAGTAGTACAATAAAGAAAATAAATGTAATATATAAAATGACAAAATTAACAATTTAGACTTATTGGACTGCTTTGCAGACAAGGAATTTGGTATGTTTTTTAAGAGGTGAATTTCTAAAGCAAAACAATTTAATACATTTATATATTATTATTATTAAATAAAACTATTACAAAAGCATATAAAAAACTAAACATAATAAAATAACAATACAATAAAACACAATGCTTTCCCTTACCATAATTTACAATATACTGAGCAAAAATTACATTTCAATATAAAAAATTTTATATTTGCCGTTCATTTTATTTATTTATTTATTTTTTTTCAATTTTATGTGCGCTTTTTTTATTTTTATATTTACATTTAGCTTTAATTTATTTTTAATATTTAGAATTAGGTTTTATTTTTTGCACTTTTCATTTTAGTTCTTCATTTATTTTACGTGCTTTTGTCATTGTTTATTATTTTTTTTTACATGTTCAGTGTTTTGATATTTCCATTTAGCTTTAATTTATTTTAAATATTTAAAATTAGCTTTTATTGTTTGCACTTTTCATTTTAGTTTATTCATTTTGTTATTGTATTTTTTTATTAGTTGATTTACTTGTTTCGTTTTTTTAATTTCCAATTAGCTTTAATTTTTTGCACTTTTCATTTTAGTTTATTAATTTTATATGCTTTTGTTATTTTTTTTACTTGTTCAGTGTTTTGATATTTCCATTTAGCTTTAATTTTTTTATATTTAGAGTTAGCTTTTATTTTTGCTATTTTTTTATTAATTGGATGTTTTTTATATTTCCAATTAGCTTTAATTTTTTTGCACTTTTCATTTTAGTTTATTAATTTTATATGCTTTTGTTATTTTTTTTTACTTGTTCAGTGTTTTGATATTTCCATTTAGCTTTAATTTTTTTAATATTTAGAATTAGCTTTTTTATTTTTTGCACTTAATTTTTTTATTATTTTTTTGTTTTTGCCTTTTTATTATTAGTTTTTCACTTTTTCAGTTTTTTTTTATTTCCATTTAGCTTTCAATTATTTTTAATATTTAGAATTAGCTTTTTTATTTTTTGCACTTAATTTTTTATTATTAATTTTATGTTTTTGCCTTTTTATTATTAGTTTTTCACTTTTTCAGTTTTTTTATTTCCATTTAGCTTTCAATTATTTTTAATATTTAGAATTAGCTTTTTTGCACTTTCCATTTTAGTTTTATGTGCTATTGTCATTGTTTATTAGTTTTTTACTTGTTTAAGTTTGTTATATTTCCATTTAGCTTCAATTTATTTTTAATATTTAGAATTAGCTTTTATTTTTGCTATTTTTTTATTAATTGGATGTTTTTGTAATTTTTCATTAGTTTTTTTACTTGTTCAGTTTTTTTTATATTTCCATTTAGCTTTAATTTATTTTTAATATTTAGAATTAGCTTTTTTATTTTTTGCACTTTTCATTTTATATTGTATGTTGTTGACTTTTTTTACTTCGTTTTTTTCACTTGTTCGGTTTTTTATTTCAATTTAGCTTCAATTTATTTGTAATATTTAGAATTAGCTTTTATTTTTGCTTTTTTTATTAATTTGATGTTTTTGTAATTTTTCATTAGTTTTTTTACTTGTTCAGTTTTTTTTATATTTCCATTTAGCTTTAATTTATTTTTAATATTTAGAATTAGCTTTTTTATTTTTTGCGCTTTTCATTTTATATTGTATGTTTTTGACTTTTTTTAATTCATTGTTTTCACTTGTTCGGTTTTTTATTTCAATTTAGCTTCAATTTATTTGTAATATTTAAAATTTTTTTTTTTTTTTTGCACTTTTCATTTTAGTTTAAGTTTTTTTTTTCTTTTTTTTTCATGTGCTTTTGTCATTTGTATTATTATTATTATTATTATTTATTTTATTTTATTTTTTATTATTTTATTTTTTTTTTAGTATTCTAAACTAAAAAGGTTTTTTTAAAGACCAGTGTGTTCGTTGTACATTAAGTAAATTGTTTAAATCAGCTTTTTTTGTTTGATCAGGGCTCAAATTCCTGTGTGGATCATGACGCGGCCAGTGAGATGAGCAGCGCAGGAAGTTACTCCGTTCCACGTCGACTGACAAGCCATTTGGGCACAAAGGTGAACTAATGCTAGATTGCCAAAGCTAAAATGCCAGTTTTCAATAAGAGCATGCACCAGTTTAATGCAGTCTGCTTCTGTTCAGGTGGAAATGGTGTACTCGCTGCTGTCCATGCTGGGCACCCATGATAAAGACGACATGTCTCGCACCCTGCTGGCCATGTCCAGCTCTCAGGACAGCTGCATCGCCATGCGTCAGTCCGGCTGCCTGCCGCTGCTCATCCAGCTCCTCCACGGCAACGACAAGGACTCCGTGCTGCTTGGAAATTCTCGCGGAAGCAAAGAGGCCCGGGCGAGGGCCAGCGCCGCCCTGCATAACATTATCCATTCTCAACCCGACGACAAGCGCGGCCGGAGGGAGATCCGGGTGCTCCACCTGCTGGAGCAGATCAGAGCGTACTGCGAGACCTGCTGGGAGTGGCAGGAAAGCCATGAGCGCGGCGTGGACCAGGACAAGAACCCAAGTGAGACCCCAATATATCTTTTGCTGTCAGGAATAGCACAGAGAGATGAGACATGGTGATCATTATTTTTAGTTTTAGTATCTGTGTGGATTAATAGAAGTGGTTTCTCATCCTTGTGTTGGCTTCAACGGTGTTTTCAAAGGTTCATTAAAAATGTCTGTATATTTACTTTTTTTTGTGCAATTTTTTTGTGCAGATTTTGCTGCCATTAAAATATAGTACTTATTAATGTTTTGATATTTGCAGTTTTTATTTTAATTTTATTAATTTTGT
Organism: Garra rufa; assembly: GCF_049309525.1. Classification (NCBI taxonomy): domain Eukaryota; kingdom Metazoa; phylum Chordata; class Actinopteri; order Cypriniformes; family Cyprinidae; genus Garra; species Garra rufa. The sequence goes on along the minus strand of NC_133383.1, from coordinate 2,702,284 downwards.
GCTTTTAATTTTTTTTTTACTTGTTCAGTTTTTTATTTCCATTTATCTTTAATTTATTTTTAATATTTAGAATTGGCTTTTATTTACAATTTTCATTGTAATTTTAGTTTTTTATTAATTTTTTTGTGCAGATTTTGCTGCCATTAAAATATAGTACTTATTAATGTTTTGATATTTGCAGTTTTTATTTTAATTTTATTAATTTTGTGCTTTAAAATTTTTTTTTACTTGTTCAGTTTTTTATTTCCATTTATCTTTAATTTATTTTTAATATTTAGAATTGGCTTTTATTTACAATTTTCATGGTAATTTTATTTTTTTATAAATTATTTTTGTTTCAATATTTCTGTTTGGCTTTTTGTTTTTCAGTTTTAGTACTTCAACTTGATTTTTTTATTTGCAGTTTTCATTTTAATGATAGTTTTATTTATTTAGTTTGATTAATTTTGTGCTTTTTCATTATTTCCGTTTATCTATTTATTTTTAATATTTAGCTTGTATTTAATTTTTTGCTATTTAAATTTTTTATTAATTTTACATGCCTTTATTAGTGTTTTTACTTGTTCAGTTTTGTTTTTATATTTCCATTTACCTTTATTTATTGTTAGAACTAGCTTTTATTTTTTGCACTTTACATTTTAGTTTTTTGCAAGTTTTTGTTAGTTTTTTGCGGTTTTGTCATTTGTATTACTTTTTTGCTTGCTAGTTTAATTTTTTTATATTTATATTTGGCTTAAATTATTTTGTTTTAGTACTTCAACTTTATTTTTATTTTTTGTAGTTGTTTTAGATGTAGTAGTTTTAGTACTCCAACTTAATTTATTTATTTAAAATTTTTCCTTTTTTTATATTTACAGGGTTTTTCATTTTAAATTTTAGTTTACTTTTTCTTTTTTTACATGTTCAGTTTTTTATATTTCCATTTATCTTTAATTATTTTTAACATTTAGAATTAGCTTTTATTTTTTGCACATTTCATTTGTTTAGAATTTTTTTATTTTCTTTGTAGCATTTATATTAGTTTTATCTTACAGTTTAAATGTTTTTAATATTTCTATTTGGCTTTATTTATTTATTAGTTTTATTACTTCAACTTTATTTTTATTTGGTTTTTTTTGTAGTTTGTTTTAGTACTTTTTATTAAAAAAAGTTTTGGGTCTTCAACTTTCAGGCAACATTTTTCAACAGTGCAAGATTTTTAATTTTTACATTTATATTTAATTTTATTTCAGTTTCATTTCATATTGCTTTGAAATCAAGGATTTAATCTAATGCATTAGCCATTTTAAAACAAACATGAGTGGCCCACTATAATCCTTTGCTCTATGTCGTTAATAACAATCCTTTCATGTATATATCACCATAAACTCAGGCATTGAAAGTAATGCATCTAAATTGGGCATTAAAAATAAACATACAAGTCAACCACTATAATATACTGGCCTATATGTCCCTAATATATTGCTTTAGTAAAAGCAGTCCTTTATTTAATTTCATCCTATGTACTACAAACTTTTTATTAATTTATAAATGTGATTCACATCAAATGCTCTGATGGGAAGGAGCTTAATGGATGACTTAACTCTTCCAAAGAGAGTTGACACATAATGTAAGCAGAGCTGTACAACCTCTTTAATGTACTTTTGGTTTTACTGCAGTGCCTTCACCAGTCGAGCATCAGATTTGCCCAGCGGTTTGTGTTCTCATGAAACTTTCCTTCGATGAAGAACACAGGCATGCGATGAATGAGCTTGGTAGGTTTTCTAAAATTATAAATGAAACCTGTCCTCCTGTTGGTTCTTGTTGGACATTGATAAACCTAATATATTTAAATCTCATTGGCTGAATATTATGCAGGTGGCCTTCAGGCAATTGGGGAGCTGCTGCAGGTAGACTGTGAGATTTACGGTCTTACCAATGATCACTACAGTGTTACACTAAGACGATATGCTGGAATGGCTCTAACTAATCTAACCTTTGGAGATGTAGCCAACAAGGTGAGTTATTTCTCTCAAGGTGTTTGATTTGCATTCATTGCTTTTTAGTGCATTGAACTTTCTTGTTTTGCCCACAGGCTACACTTTGCTCAATGAAAGGTTGCATGAGGGCCATGGTAGCTCAGCTGAAGTCAGAGAGTGAGGACCTACAGCAGGTATAACTGTGAATAGCCATGCACGCCACCAAAAGGAAAGACATTAATCTCAAGTTATTGTACTTAAAAGCTCTATATGTCTTTAGGTAATTGCCAGTGTTTTGAGGAACCTCTCTTGGCGAGCTGATGTGAACAGTAAGAAGATTTTGCGAGAAGTTGGGAGTGTACGGGCTCTGATGGAGTGTGCCTTAGAGGTCCAGAAGGTGAGATATCTCTGAAACTGTTTAATAACTGAATGCAAACAAGCTGTTCAGTCATTAAAGACATGGTCTTGCTTCTGATCCCACAGGAATCCACATTAAAAAGCGTCTTGAGTGCCCTTTGGAACTTATCAGCACATTGCACTGAAAACAAAGCTGACATCTGTACTGTTTCTGGAGCGTTGGCGTTTTTAGTGAGCACTCTAACATATAGAAGCCAAACCAATACCCTTGCCATAATAGAAAGTGGCGGTGGCATCTTGAGAAACGTGTCAAGCCTCATTGCTACAAATGAGGAGCACAGGTAAAGTATGTTGTATTAAATCTGCTTACGTGCACAGATTTTTAACACGTCCATGTGGGAGCAAACCATTTCCTCTTATCTATTTCAGGCAAATATTAAGGGAAAACAGCTGTCTTCAGACTCTTCTTCAGCACCTTAAATCGCACAGTCTGACGATAGTGAGCAACGCCTGTGGGACGCTGTGGAACCTCTCTGCTCGTAACGCAAAAGATCAAGAGGCGTTATGGGATATGGGTGCAGTCAGCATGCTGAAAAATCTCATTCACTCTAAGCACAAGATGATAGCTATGGGAAGCGCCGCCGCTTTAAGAAACCTCATGGCGAATCGGCCTGCCAAGTATAAGGATGCCAACATAATGTCTCCTGGATCCAGTCTACCGTCCCTGCATGTAAGAAAACAGAAAGCACTAATTGAAGAACTGGATGCACAGCATCTCTCCGAAACATTCGATAACATTGACAACTTGAGTCCTAAAGCCTCCCATAGGGCCAAGCCAAGACACAAGCACAACGTCTACGGCGATTATGATGGTGTGTGTCGATCGGATGCCTATAATCCCAATGGAGTCGCCGTTCGATCTCCTTATATGAACACCCCTGTGCTCTCAAGCCCATCATCTCGAGACAACAGAGGAAATGGGGAAAGTGTCCGAGCCGAGAGGGACAGAAGTCTCGATCGAGAGCGGAGGGGTTTCCATTCCGACGCTGAGGCACCCAAGCGAATGGTGCAGATTCCCACAACTGCGGCTCAGATTGCGGTAGTCATGGAGGAAGTTCAGAACATGCACTTAACTATGGATGATCGAACCGCAGGATCCACACCAGACCCTCACGTTGTGCAAGACGACATGATCCGGCGGCAAACTGCAGTTCATGGTCACCAAAATATGTACAGCTATAGCAAAACTGACCCTTCTGGTCGACCATGCCCAATGCCCAAACTGGAGTACAGAGCTTCTAATGACAGCCTGAATAGTGTCAACAGCACCGATGGCTATGGAAAGAGAGGTCAGATGAAGCCCTCAGTGGATTCCTATTCGGAAGATGATGAAGGCAAATGCTGTGTCTACAGAAAATATCCTGCGGACCTTGCGCATAAGATCCACAATGCGAATCACATGGAAGATGACAATGGCGATCTTGACACGCCTATAAACTACAGTTTGAAGTATTCTGATGAACAGCTCAACTCTGGTCGGCAAAGCCCAAGCCAGAATGAAAGGTGGGCAAGGCCCAAGCTCTTAGATGATGAAATGAAACGGCCAGATCAGAAACCACTGAGATCGCAAAGCCCAGGATACCCCATGTACACCGAAGCCAGCAGTGAAGGAGAAGATAAGCTAAAAAAGTACCAGCCCAGGTTTGTTCAACAGGACCTGCCTGGATTTAGGGCGAGGGGCTCAAATGAACAAATTAACAGTGGGTCAAGTCATGGACTTAACAAAAAGATCTCTCAAACTATCTGCACTGTTGATGACTATGCCGACGACAAACCAACAAACTACAGCGAGCGCTATTCAGAGGAAGAGCAGCTTGATGAGCAAACTCAGAACTATGGCATAAAATACAATGAGGACCATCATGTGGAACAGCCTATTGATTACAGTTTGAAGTACTCTGATGCTTCCTCTAAGAAGGCCATGTATAGTCATTCGAAGCCATCTTCGACCCAAGGTTCCGTTAAAGACCATTTAAGCCAAGATAGTTCCTCCTCTGTGGCATCTTTGAAGAACCAGGGTAGGCAAAAGCAGCTCCATCCTTCGTCTGCTCAAAGCAGAGCAGGACCAACAAGAGCAGTTCAGAAGAATACAGCGTGCAAGGCTCCTACAATAAATCAGGAAACATTACAGACGTATTGTGTCGAGGACACACCTATTTGTTTTTCACGTGGTAGCTCCTTATCATCTTTGTCCTCAGAGGAGGATGAAATGGAGAGCTGCAAGCGTAACATCAACTCCGCAAATAACTACCCAACTCTACCCATATCAGAAAAAGAATCCACTAGTAACATTGCATCTGAACAACGCACAACTGAGAGCCAATCATCAGGCCATTATGTTCGCATTAAGCCTCCACGACATCACTTGGGACATGGAGATGCCTCCAGGCACCACAAAACAGTGGAATTTTCATCAGGTGCTAAATCACCATCCAAAAGTGGTGCCCAGACACCAAAAAGTCCCCCTGAGCATTATTTGCAAGAGACTCCACTCATGTTCAGCAGATGCACGTCTGTCAGCTCCCTTGACAGTTTTGAGAGTCATTCCATTGCAAGTTCTGTGCAAAGCGAGCCATGCAGTGGGATGGTAAGTGGGATTATCAGTCCGAGTGATCTGCCTGATAGCCCTGGGCAAACAATGCCACCAAGTCGCAGTAAGACACCACCACCTCCACCACCACGATCCACGTCGGTAAAACAAAAAGTTACTGTGCCGCCCCATTCTGAAAAACGTGATTTGGCTCCAAGGCATGCAGCCGTAAGTGCTGCTGTACAGAAAGTGCAGGTTTTACCAGATAATGATACTCTTTTACATTTTGCCACAGAAAGCACTCCAGATGGCTTCTCTTGTGCTTCGAGTCTAAGTGCATTAAGTTTAGACGAACCCTTTATTCAGAAAGATGTTGAGTTGAAGATCATGCCTCCAGTTCATGAGGATGACCTTAGTAATGAAGCAGAGCTTGAGAACGAAGACATCCAGGAGCCCAAGGTTCAAGAAAAACCACCAACGAATGAACCTGGAAAAGACATCTTGGATGACTCGAATGATGATGATGACATAGAGATTCTAGAGGCTTGTATTAACTCAGCAATGCCAACAAAATCATCAAGAAAACCCAAAAAGCAATCGCCCTCAAGCACCTCTAGAATACCCCCACCCGTGGCTCGCAAACCAAGTCAGCTCCCTGTTTATAAGTTGTTACCACCACAAAACAGAGGACAACAGCAGAAACATGTTGCTCTAGCACATTGTGAAGACATGCCCCGGGTGTACTGTGTTGAAGGAACACCCATTAACTTTTCCACTGCAACATCTCTTAGTGACCTCACGATTGATTCACCCCCAAATGAGTTGGCGGGTATTGAAGGTTCAGCTCCCCATGCAGAAGCATCTGGTCAAAGACGAGACACTCTGCCAGAGGGGAAAAGTGCAGAAGCTAAAGATACAGGTTTTTCACCTCCCATGCAGTCTGCACTGGCTGAGAACGAAGGGGACGATATTCTCGCTGAGTGTATCAATTCGGCAATGCCCAAAGGAAAAATTCACAAGCCATTTAGAGTGCAGAGGATGCCTGAACAGACTCAGCATCCATCCACTGCCACTGGTAACCTAGTTCAGCAAGACTTGGAAAAGAAAAAGCCAACTTCTCCTGTAAAACCTATGCCACAAAGCAGTGAGTACAGAGCAAGAATGCTCAAACGGCCAGAGGCTCCTAGTAGCTTGTCGGAAGCAGCATCATATCCAGATAAAAACAAAGAAACTGAAAAGCAAGAGCCCAAAGTAGTCATAAGAGAATTTGCTGATAAGGCTGAGGTGAGAACACGTCCTGGGTTTGCCTTTGATTCTCCGCATCATTACACACCAATTGAGGGCACACCGTATTGCTTCTCTCGTAATGATTCACTGAGTTCCCTTGACTTTGAGGATGATGATCTTGACTTGTCTAAAGAAAAAGCTGAGCTGAGAAAAGATAAAGAGCAAAGAAAAGTTCCCCCTTTGAAGTGCAGTGTGGAACAACCAGTAAATACCAACAGAGTATCGGCGTTTCAGACATCTCCAACAAAACCTCTTCAAAAACCAGGAGGGTTTCCACAAGCACCAAAGGAAAATACAGTTGCAGTGTGCGATGAGAAGCAAAAGTTTTCTATTGAGGACACACCTGTGTGTTTTTCAAGAAACTCATCCCTCAGCTCATTAAGTGACATTGACCAAGAAAACAACAACAAAGATTGCTCTCACAAAGATGATGCAACTCAGATGGAGGTGCCCAGGCCACAAGCCTCTGGTTATGCGCCAAAGGCCTTCCACGTTGAGGACACCCCTGTGTGCTTCTCTAGAAATAGTTCTCTTAGCTCTCTCAGTATTGATTCTGAAGATGACCTTCTCCAAGAATGCATCAGTTCTGCAATGCCAAAGAAAAAGAAACAGGCACCAAGAAGTAAGAATGATGAACCAGGGGTCAAGGAAGAGAAGAGCATGTTGGCTGATGGTATCTTAGCAGAGGAACCAGATCTTGTATTAGATCTCACAGACACGCATAGCCCTATTTCAGAGCAAGCCTTATCACCAGACTCTGAATCATTTGATTGGAAAGCCATTCAAGAGGGTGCCAATTCTATAGTCAGCAGTCTACATCAGGCTGCAGCGAGTCTCTCCAGACAAGGTTCCTCTGATTCAGACTCTATTCTCTCTCTCAAATCGGGCATTTCCATTGGATCACCTTTCCACCTCCCTTTAAATCAGGAGGACAATAAGCCTGCATCAAACAAAGGGCCAAGAATACTAAAACCTGGTGAGAAAAGCAGTTTAGAGTCCAAAAAGAAAGAGGAAGAAACTAAGAGCCTGAAAGGGGGAAAGAAAGTGTATAAAAGTCTTATCACAGGAAAGCCTAGACCCAGTCTTGAAAGCATGTCCTCTCAACACAGACAACCTCAAGCTCCTGTGATCTCTAGAGGGAGGACAATGATTCATGTTCCTGGTGTGAGGAGCAGCTCTCCTAGTACCAGTCCGGTACCGAAAAAAAACCCTCCACGTGGCCAAATATCAAAACCACCATTCCAAGCGCCTGGTCCTGGAAACTCTCCAAGAACCATGAAAATGCCAGCAACTTCTGAACCTAGTCTTGCCAGGGACCCTGCATCATCTCAAGGGGGGTCAAGTAAAGCTTCCTCTCGATCTGGGTCTAGAGACTCCACACCTTCTAGACCAGTTCAGCAATCTCTAACAAGGCCTATGCAGTCCCCTGGTCGTGCCTCAGTTTCGCCTGGTAGGAATGGTTTGAGCCCATCTAACAAATTATCTCAGCTGCCTTGCACTGCCTCCCCCAGTGCTGCTTCAACAAAATCTTCAGGATCTGGACGCATGGCTTACACTTCTCCAGGAAGGCAGCTGAGCCAGCACACACCAACAAAGCAGAGTGGTTTGCCAAGAAGCACCAGTGGAATTCCTAGAAGTGAATCTGCCTCAAAAAGTCTAAACCAGTGTGGAGTCTCAGGCCCTTCAAAGAAGGCAGAGTTGTCCAGAATGTCATCCACCAAATCCAGTGGAAGTGAGTCCGACCGGTCCGAGAAGCCTGGACTTGTTCGTCAGTCAACGTTTATCAAAGAAGCCCCTAGTCCGACACTAAAAAGGAAATTAGAGGAGTCTGCATCTTTCGAGTCCTTGTCTCCATCGTCTCCAAGCCAGTCACAGACACCAGTATCAAGTCCATCCTTACCTGATATGTCACTTAGTCTACCCTACCAGGGAAGCGGTTGGAGAAAGTCCCCTCATGGTCAGAACTCAGCAGAGAATGGTGATGGCAAGTCGCTCCGAAGGCAAGACATCTCCAGATCCCATTCAGAAAGTCCTTCCAGGCTCCCAATAAACAGGACGGGGACATGGAAAAGGGAGCACAGCAAACATTCATCATCTCTCCCAAGAGTAGGCACTTGGAAAAGAACCGGGAGCAGCTCTTCCATTCTCTCTGCTTCGTCTGAGTCCAGCGAAAAGGGACGAAGCGAGGATGAACGGCAACCCACTCAAAAATCAGGTAAAGAAGGGGGCCTGGAGCGCAAAGGAACATGGAGGAAAATGAAAGAGAGTGAAAACTCGTACACACCTATGACATTAGACTTACCAGATCCCACTGGTGATGCTGCTCATTCAATGGGTGCTGCTATGTCCAAGACAGAAGACGTCTGGGTAAGAATTGAAGACTGTCCAATAAACAATCCAAGGTCTAGTAAATCACCCACAGCAAATACGCCTCCCGTTATTGACAGTCAGTCAAGCAAAGGGCTACCTTGTGACAGGGACTCAAGCGAATCAAACTCAAAACAGCCACTAGCAAGTGAGAGTGCAGCTATGGGCCACCTGGGTTCTGAAACAAATCTGAATTTACTCAGGAGTACCGAGTCCCTTGATAAGAAAGTCCCCGATATAAAGCCTGCACCAAGTAACCCAAACATTGGCACAGAGGTTCATGAATTTCCAGTTACCGAACGCACACCGTTCAGCTCGACTAACTCCAGCAAACACAGCTCCCCTAGTGGTGCTGTGGCTGCTAGGGTAAGTCCTTTTAATTACACACCAAGCCCCAGAAAGAGTAGTGCCGACAGCACAACTCCAAGACCATCCCAGATCCCGACACCTATCACAAGCAATGCAAAAAAGAGAGACACTAAAGGAGACACGACTGAAAGTGGATCTTACATTGTCACTTCTGTCTAAGTTTGGACTTACTCATAAACACTTATTACAGACTCTGGCCTTGTTTATAATTTGTTTTGTGTTTTCGTGGAGCAACCTCTGTGGAGGCCACTTTCTTAGAACTTCTTGTTGTTGCACCCTGTGTTAAGAAACTTATTCTCGCTGGTTGATTGCTGATTAAGCTAATGTTGGTTTCAAATCCAGAGAAGCAGCAGTGGGGAGGGTGAACATATTTGACTATTTGTACTGTACAGATTTGATTATGTATATAGTTAATTTAACCACACATCAGGATCCTGTATTTACCTTGACTTGACAAGAATATGGTGGACTGTTTGGGATGCTGTTCAACTTCTGGTGGAATTCAATACTAATGCATTTAATTTTTTTTTTTTTTTTTTTTTTTTTTTTTTAGAACAAACTGTAAACCTGTATTAATTCAAATGTTAAACTCATTCTTACTGTTGCATATTGTATGTTACATAATGAATTTTCTCCTTGCATGAACCAATTCAGTGGTATAGTATTTCCTATAAAGATAAACATTTCTGTGGACATATGACCTGTACTGATAGCTGTAGTGTAACATTTTACACTTTTGTGTGTGCGCTTTTGAAAGCAAGAAATAACCCTCCAAACTGTTGAACGATGTTGACGGTTGAACATAGATTATATAAAAACATAGTTCCATTGCTCTGCTGTTTGTGTATAGTTGTTGCCAGATGAGGCGGGTGCTTTTCAATGAAACAATAGTCTTGGACAGACTGAAGTAATGTTTGACAATTAAATTATTCCTGTAGGTTTTGGTGTTGGTACCTTTTTAAAAGCTCATTTGCTTCCCCTTTTCTTTAGTACTTAAGCACATAATTAGATTCCACTGTTTTGCCAAAACCATGGTGTAAATAATCACATTTTATTTGCGTTTTTTAATTTTTTTTTCTCATGCAATAAAGTGGGCAAATCAATGTTTACAAAATATTTCCAATAAAAAAAATATTAAATTAAACAAATTGTATCTTTTTTGTGACTATGTCCTGATCTGTTAATTTGGGGGAAAATGTTTTTAATTAGTAGGGGTTCAAGCGCCTAGCACTGAAACGCTATTATAATTGTTAAAATGGTCACGGATCAGCAATCTCCACGTAAAACTGATCATGCAGACCAAACCGTAAGTTGTAGACACTTGAAACTTGGTGGGATGGTAGTACTCACAACACCTACAACGTGACCAAGGCTAGCCCCAAATGGCCTGACGAGGGCGATACAGGACAAAATACATGCCTCAGATTCGATCATGAGCCTGGCGAAATTTTTGGATATTTCCCATGCAAACTAGTCCTAGGTTTTTCACCGATTGGAACCAAACCAGTGCAGAAATATTCCCTGTAGAGTGAATATCAATAATAATAATAAAAAAAAAAGTTTAACAGACCGGCACCAAAATGTTCGAAAGGGGCGGGGCTACTTTAGGTAAAATGCCTATAACTTCTGAACGGAATGAGATATCTTTGCCAAATTCCGGACACTTATGTAAGAGCTCAATTTGAGGTCACAGGGAAAAAATTGCAAAGCTTGGCCACTTGGTGGCACTACAGGAGAAAAACTAAACATATAAGTGGCTATACATGTGCAACCATTTGTTCTATCAACATGAAAATTGCTGTGCATGGTCTTGGTCCAAAGTGCCACAATTGTCTATAAGGACATTTGCATATCTCAAACAACATGGCTCCCATTGGACCAACGAAGTTTGAGCACCTATTAGACAAGGTTAACGGAGGCCGATTGGAACGAAATTAGCTGGGCCTGTTCAACTTACTGCCCCAAAGGTTTGAGAGAAATTTGTGGGTGATATTGCATTTTCCAAAAGTGTAAACTATTGTATGTACATCGCATATACGCACAATATTCATATCAAAAGATAGTCAACACAGACAACTTTGCCTCTAGAACCACTGCTGTCAATCAAATCATTTGTTAAATGATTAAGACGATATGGGAAAAAAACACTGCAGTACAATTCTGTGGATTCTCTAGGCCAAAAATTATCAAAAAGCTATAATTGGGTAGTTTAGAAAAGGGGCCTGTTCACATTTACCCAAAATCCTGTAAAGCCTAAAGGAAAACTCAAACCTTCATGAAACCTGAGAGCACATGCGACAGGTGATTCTAAACAAGCATGCAAAGTTTTAAGGGGATCGGATTATAGCTGGCGCTATAACAATCATAAACATTCAAAAACCCCAGTAATTGCTATATATATATATATATATATGTAATAGCTATATTTATTATAATACATTTTTTATCCATTTTTTTTATTAAGCATTTTTAGGGGGAGGGGGGCTTTATTCTTTTTCCAGGAAAAAAGATAAAGACACTTATCTAAATTGAGTTAAAGAATTTTAAACTCCTGGGCCATTGAATGTAAACCAATTAGTCATACAATTTGGTAAGGCAAATAAACAATTAAATTGCTTCATGATTCACATGTCGTCAGCTCTCAGGAATGTGGTACTTGCCAACAGCCATGACGATAATAAGCCATTTTTTGTAACTATAGTACACATAGGACACATTACATTTGGAGGTTTGGTGGTGACTGCCTTCTCCACAGATAAGCAGGCAAATAAGCACTGGTCACTGCACTTTTACCAAGTTATCAAGGATATTCACAGCTGCTTTGTGCTGCTGAAGTCGTGGTTTTGTTTTAACACTCTTTAAACAGGAAACAATGTGAGAGACTGAATAGTCAAATGATTTCTCAGGACTCCATTAGTTTGTGCTAGAAGAGCAGCATTCTAGATCGAATACTGAAAATTATGTTTTTTTTAATAAGGAAATGTATCCATGAAATTACCCGAAGAGTTCTTTGTAGTGGTTTCGTCAAATCAGTAGGACTTCCTACCATTTCCTGTGGTTCCGCCTTAAAGTGGTGAGCGGGGCAAGTGTCGCTAGTAAGTAGAGAGCGGCTGGTGAGGTGAGTACAAGTATTTTAAGACATTTATGTCTGAGCTGTAAAAGTCAAGTGTCGAAGTGACTGCTTAGTACATTAATTGAAATATGTTTAATCAAATATATGTTTGAGACTGATAATCTGTGATATTTACAGGATAAACAGGGCTTTGGACAACAGCAATTCAGAAAATGAACCAGACAATAACAGACGATTACTTCAATGAATCCATCAGTGAATATGAATATCTGGGTTTTGAAAATGACTCAGACCCCATGTCTTCAGAGGTGAAGAATTCCTTGAAGAAATTTTCTCTTGTCATTTACTGCTTGACTTTTCTCCTCGGAGTTCCAGGAAACATGTTTGTTGTGTACATCGCTGGAATGAAGATGAAGAGGACGGTTAACACAATATGGTTCATCAATCTAGCGACCGCCGACCTCCTGTGCTGCCTTTCCATACCGTTCAGCGTGGCGGAGATCTTGCTTGACCATCACTGGCCGTACGGATCTGTCATGTGCAAGATTCTCCCCTCTGTTATAGTCATCAACATGTTTGCCAGTGTTTTCACCTTGAACTTCATTAGTCTGGATCGGTTTACTCAGGTGATCACACCGGTTTGGGCTCAAAACCATCGCAATTTGTTGCTTGCACGACTGTCCTGTGTGGCGGCCTGGGTTCTTGCTTTGGCGCTCAGCTTGCCCTTTATGATATTAAGACAAACTGTTGAGGACTTTAACATCACACTTTGCACATTTCATGCTGGTGAAGAATCTGATTTTACAACATCTGGAAGGTTAAGCATCATCAGATTTGTGTTTGGATTTTTGGTTCCTCTCATATGCATCACAACATGCTACGGATTCATCGCACGCAAGTTAGGCAGGAGTAACTTTCGCTCGGGACGAGCGTTTCGCATCATGCTGGCTGTAATCGGGGCCTTTTTTCTGTGCTGGGTTCCATATCACATAGTGGGCTTGATAGCAATCTACGGAGAGGATTCAAGCTCCTCGGTGGCATTGGCAGTGGATCCGTTGGCCATCTCTTTGGCATACGTCAACAGCTGTCTGAACCCCATTCTGTATGTTTTCATGGGGCAGGATTTTAAAAGCAAGGTTAAACTTTCTCTAAGACGTGTTTTTGAAAGAGCTTTCTCTGAGGAGGGAACACAAGTGTCACGATCCACCCAGTCACAACAAATGCACTCAGTGCATTGAAGATATGTGACCCTGGACCACAAAACCAGTCATAAGGTTAAATTTTACAAAACTGAGATATATGCATCATATGAAAGCTCAATAAATAAGCATTCTATTGATATATGGTTTGTTAGGATAGGACAATATTTGGCCGAGATACATCTATTTGAAAATCTGGAATCTAAGGGTGCAAAAAAAAAATCAAAATACTTGGAAAATCACCTTTAAAGTTGTCCAAATTAAGTTCTTAGCAATGCATATTTCTAATCAAAAATTACATTTTGATAGGTTTACAGTAGGAATTTTACAAAAAATCTTAATGTAACACGATCTTTACTTAATTTCCTAATGATTTTTGACATAAAAGAAAAATCAATAATTTTGACCCATACTATGTATTTTTGGCTATTGCTACAAATATACCCCAGCGACTTAAGACTGGTTTTGTGGTCCAGGGTCACATATCAGCTCATTTATTCAGAGTTTAGGTCATGTTTCCATGCCAAACCTATGCACTTTCAAACGAGACTTAAATAATACTCCTGTGAAGTATCTTGACAAAAATATTGCTTTTAAAACCTGAAACTTAACATATGCCAAACAGCTTACTTTAGCACTTTTCAATAGGAAGTATCCGCTCTTGTTTTTTTCTTTGTCATCTAAAATGATTCTAGAACTTCTGCAATAAAACATAGATATGATATTGTTTTGTAACAATAAGTTATTCTTTGATGTATTGTTTCTACCAAGTTTTATTTCAAATTAACAGGGTTTTAGTGAACTTCTTCATGACAAAGTGATTTCTTGTGTACCGAAAGCTCAAACGCAGCTTGCAGTCTGTAATTCTGATGCTATTTTTAGGCAGGTGCTGTAAGTTTTGAGGAAGTCATGAATGGTGTATCTTTTGATGGGATGTGGTCGACAGGCTGAACTTGTACGTGAAAATTGTCTTGAATGCAAAGGTATGAACTGTAGACTACATATTCTGCTAAGAATAGTGACTATTATTATGTTTGTAACATCAATCCAGATTTTAGTACTGTACTGTTTACGACATTGTCTTGAATCATTTCATAGTTTTGCTATAATATTTTCACTTTAATGTTGTTTCATGATCATTAAACATTCAAAATGACTTTTAATTTGGACAAAGTTGATTCAGCATTATATTTAGGTTTTATGGAATACTTGATTTTGATTAGACTGCGGTGTCATTCTTTGGCCAAATATTTAACAAGGCCAAACTGCAGGCTATAACTGATCTATGTCTCAGTCAAATGTTTTATTTTCCTACATTGCCTTTCAAATGTCTCTCATATCACTCCACACTCTCTTTTCTCACATAATAAAACTATTTAAACCCAAATCAGTATTTCATGTTTCATTTTGTTAGTTTATTTGTAAGTAGCTTTGTATTGGTCCTGGTTACCCTTTTTGGTATTTATTTTGTGAAAATGACAGATTGACTTTATACTGTCTCTCATTTCTTCAAATAAAAGGCCTACTTGACTTGAATGTCTGTGGTATTAATAGTAGGTTTCTCTACAATCAAGTGAAGTAGACTATAAACTGAGCCTAAATGTGATCATTACAAAAATTATCCATGGTTTCTTTATAGTAAAGTTTAGTAATCGTTTTTTTTTATTTTTTTATTTTTTTTTTTGGTCTTATTGATAGCCACAAATACCATGGTTAAACTTCGGTACCTATGTGAAACCTTGGCTAATTTGTGGTTTCCATGGTTTGTGGTAAAACCATGGTTAATTTTCGTAACAACCTGTGGTATTCACGATTTTGTTCCAGTTTAACTGTAGGTAACCTATGTAATATTGTTGTTATTATTATTAATAATGCAATATATGTTTTTTCCGTCAAGCATAAATGTCTCACCTCAGAAACAAATGTGTCCGGTTTTAACACGGTGTTGACATTACCAGTAAATGCACAAAAAAGTCGTGAAAACAGTCTTGCTTTGACTAATTATCAACCACTACCACTCGAGAAAATCAACAAGAACTTCATATGAATGACGACTTTTTGGATTCAGTCCTTTGAATTTCACCATTCACCAAACCGTAAGTAGTTTGAGTCACTGTTTTCGACAAGAGACTTAAAAAGAACAGAAGCAAAATTAAGCAGTCATTTTTTAGGATGCGTGTTTTGCTGAGTCTTCTTCAGAAGGAAACCCTTAACTCAGTTATTTTCACTTTAAGCATGTTCTTCTTTTTAATAAACGCAACAGGATTTAACAGTAATCGGTTAGTTGATAGTGTGTTGTAATCAACCTGTCACCATTTCTTTTAAATTCATATTTCTTCATAGTTTTGCTGTCTCCGGTTCATTCACATTGACTCTCAATAAGAGCTCATAAATGCGTAATATTTCTAAAAGAATGTTGTTTAAAATGGAGTTACATGGGGTTTATGTTAGACCACATGATATGCCAACTTTCCAAAACTTAACTATATTTATACAAAAATAGTTCTCATTAACCTTGAGAAACTTAGTATAAAACATTGATGACAATCAAATCACTATGGCTAACGTGCCTGATGCGTTGTTTTAGCCTACCACTTAGTATAAATCTCATTACCCTTTGTAATTTTTACTCAATATATGACCCTGGAGCACAGAACCAGTCATAAGGGTCAATTTACATGATGAATATACATAATCTGAAAGCTGGATAAATAGTTGATGCATGGTTTATATTTGGCCAAGATACAAATCTGAAATCTGAGAGCGCAAAAAAATCTAAATATTGTGGAAATCGCCTTTAAAGTTGTTCAAATGAAGTTCTTAGCAATGCATAATACTAATCAAAGATTAAGTTTTGATATATTTATGGTAGGAAGTTTACAAAATATCTTCATGAAACATGAGCTTTTCTTAATATCCTAATGATTTTCGCGCATAAAAGAAATATCATCAAGAATCATTTTGACCCATACTATGTATTTTTGGCTATTTCTACAGTCGTGGCCAAAAGTTTTGAGAATGACACAAATATTAGTTTTCACCTATTTTGCTGCTAAACTGCAGTTGTTTCTGCGATGTACTGAAATATAATTACAAGCACTTCATACGTTTCAAAGGCTTTTATCGACAATTGCATGACATTTATGCAAAGAGTCAGTATTTGCAGTGTTGGCCCTTCTTTTTAGGACCTCTGCAATTGGACTGGGCATGCTCTCAATCAACTTCTGGGCCAAATCCTGACTGATAGCAACCCATTCTTTCATAATCACTTCTTGGAGTTTGTCAGAATTAGTGGGTTTTTGTTTGTCCACCCGCCTCTTGAGGATTGACCACAAATTCTCAATGGGATTAAGATCTGGGGAGTTTCCAGGCCATGGACCCAAAATTTCAACATTTTGGTCCCCGAGCCACTTAGTTATCACTTTTGCCTTATGGCACGGTGCTCCATCGTGCTGGAAAATGCATTGTTCTTCACCAAACTGTTGTTGGATTGTTGGAAGAAGTTGCTGTTGGAGGGTGTTTTGGTCCCATTCTTTATTCATGGCTGTGTTTTTGGGCAAAATTGTGAGTGAGCTCACTCCCTTGGATGAGAAGCAACCCCACACATGAATGGTCTCAGGATGCTTTACTGTTGGCATGACACAGGACTGATGGTAGCGCTCACCTTTTCTTCTCCGGACAAGCCTTTTTCCAGATGCCCCAAACAATCTGAAAGAGGCTTCATCGGAGAATATGACTTTGCCCCAGTCCTCAGCAGTCCATTCGCCATACTTTTTGCAGAAGATCAATCTGTCCCTGATGTTTTTTTTGGAGAGAAGTGGCTTCCTTGATGCCCTTCTTGACACCAGGCCATCTTCCAAAAGTCTTGTCCTCACTGTGTGTCAGATGCGCTCACACCTGCCTGCTGCCATTCATGAGCAAGCTCTGCACTGGTGGCACTCCGATCCCACAGCTGAATCCTCTTTAGGAGACCATCCTGGCGCTTGCTGGACTTTCTTGGACGCCCTGAAGCCTTCTTAACAAGAATTAAACCTCTTGAATTTATGATGATCCTATAAATTGTTTATTTAGGCGCAATTTTAGTAGCCACAATATCCTTTCCTGTGAAGCCATTTTTATACAACGCAATGATGGCTGCACGCGTTTCTTTGCAGCTCACCATGGTTAACAATGGAAGAACAATGATTTCAAGCATCACCCTCCTTTTAAAATGTCAAGTCTGCCATTCTAACCCAATCAGCCTGACATAATGATAATGTATTAAACAAACACAGTTTTTTCAATTCATGCATTCCCTGGGAATCAAGCCCATGGGTCTTATCGCAATGTGAAAGCTTAACCAGCTTTACATGGATTGACCATAATGTTTCCCAACTTTGAAATGTTGGTGAAGCCTCTTACATGAAGTGGTTAGAAGTCTCAAACATGAGAGAAAAAACTTTCAGCACTAAAACATTCTACCATGAGCTGGACCACTGTGAATCATCACAGACAAGTTGATTATTTGGTTATTTAACTTTTTCATACTTTCCACTAAAAGTAGTTTAATTCGTTGCCTACAATAGTAATGCATTAAATCATTTTAAATACAGTATGATTTATAGTATTACATTGACAGTATGTGATATTAGAAGGATAACCCAAACACTTGAACCAGACAGACTTTACAAGCGGAGATGATTGTCAGTGTTGTTTTAATGAAATGTTGAGGAAACCAATGAGGGTGAATTCTCTGGTCTTCTACTCCCTGACCTTGATCCTCTGTGTTCCTGGAAATGCATTTTGTGTTGTATGTTGCTGGATTGAAGATGAAGAGGACTGTTAATACAGTTGGGTTTCTCAATCTAACAATTGCTGATCTCTTGTGCTGCCTTTCCACTCTTTACTATTTGGCACAAAGATCTCTTCATGATCACTGGCCGTATGGATCCATCATGTGCAAGACTTTCTACTTTATTATGCTCATCAACATGTTTGCCAGTGTTTTCACCTTGAGCTTGATTAGTCTGGATCGGTTTACTCAGGTGATCACACCGGTTTGGCCTCAAAATCATCGCAGTCTGTTAATTGCACGACTGTCCTGTGTAGTGGCCTGGGTTCTGGCTTTAATTATAAGTCTGCCTTTCATGATGTTACGAGAGACTTTAACAGAAAATAACACAACATCTTACCTTCATCATCAACTTGATGAAGATAATTTAAAAATGTATAAAAGGTTAAGCATCATCAGATTTGTGTTTGGCTTTTTAGTTCCTCTCATATGCATCACAACATGCTATGGATTCATCGCACGCAAGTTAGGCAGGAGTCATTTTCTCTCTGGACAAGCGATTTGCGTCATGTTGGCTGTAATCTTGGCTTTTTTTTCCCTGTGATTGCTGCCGTATCACATTGTGGATTTGATATTAATATATGGAGAGGATGCGAGTATCTTGGCAACTTTGCCAGTGGATCCGTTGGCCATCTCTTTGGCGTATGTCAACAGCTGTCTGAACCCCATACTGTATGTTTATGGGGCAGGGTTTTAAAAGTAAGGTTAAACTTTCTCTAAGACATTTTTGAAAGGGTTTTCTCTGAGGAGGGAACACAAGCGTCACAATCCACCCAGCCTCAACATTTATTCAGCAATTTTTCTATGCCACATCTATGCACTTTCTCACCAAACTCTTTCCACTTGATGTGATGACGTCTGACTTGTATAAACTTCTCAAGAATCCTAAAAAAAATGATTATTTCTTTTAAAACTGAAACTTCTTATATGCAAAACAACATGGCACAAGTACCTTATTTTAGCACATTTTGGCAGAAAACATCCACTCCATTTTTTCCCCAAAACAGATGCGGTAAGTTTTGAGGAAGTTAATGGTGTGTTTACTGATAGGATGTGGTCTGCAGACACTTATTTTGATGTCCATAAATATTCTGTGTATTAAATGCAAAAGTCTAGTATCTGTAAATAATGCATTACTGATAGTAGCTTCTAATGCTATACAATGGCTTTGTGTGTGTAACATCAATCCAGACTTTAATATTTTACCGTTCATTACATTGTATTCAATAACTTCATAGTTTTGTTAAGCTTTAGATTTCTGTTCTTTGTTCTATGGAGCTCATATTATGGCAATACTTTTTGAATTTGAATTGTACAAATTTGAATTATTGACAAGTATCATTTCACAACACTGAATATTATATGGCATTTTACATAGTTCTGAATTCGATTTTTTTAAACTTGAATACTGAACATTTGAAATTTAAAACAAATTGCAGATTTTCAAATAGAAAAAAAAAATTCGGAACATCAAATTCAGTGTTCAAAATTCAAAGTGCAGAAATTCAGATCGTACAGAAAGTAGGTCAGAGGTTATGCACAGGGAAGAGTAGATGATTTGCGAAAAGTCGAACGAAGCATTTACTGTGACCGATAGGGGGCATGTTTGGTTCACTTAGACTAGTTTGTCATGTATCAACATATTAACTTAGCGTGATAATACGCCGTGGCCACAAGATATTATCAAAGTCCCTTTAAAGGGATAGTTCACCCAAAAATGAAAATTTGATGTTTATCTGCTTACCCCCAATGCATCCAAGATGTAGGTGACTTTGTTTCCTCAGAAAAACACAAACAAAGATTTTTAATGAAAACCGGTGCAGTCTGCCAGCCTTATCATAGACGTGGATGGGCACCAAACCTTTAAAAGTAAACAAAAACATGCACAGACAAATCCAAATGACACTCTGTGGCTCGTGACGATACATTGATGTCTTAAGACACGAAACGATCGTTTTTTGCGAGAAACTGAACAGTATTTATATCATTTTTTACCTTTGATACACAGCCACGTCCATCTGTCATGAGCACGAGTTTGGCATCAGTCACGTCACATGAGCACGCGCTTCTGGCGTAGTATACGCAAACGCCGTAAGGGGAAATCAGCGAAAAGTCCCGGATGAGTTTGTGCAAGCAAACGTAATCTTTTAGCTTTAAATCGGTTTAAACAACCAGGATACGCGCACGTAATTACCATTTTGTATAGCCGCTATACCCATGTGCACTGTGTAAACAATGAGTGTCGTATTCATGCAACAGATCGCTTCCGGCGTTTGCGTATACTACGCCAGAAGCGCGTGCACATGTGACGTGACTGATGCCAAACTCGTGCTCATGACAGATGGACGTGGCTGTGTATCAAAGGTAAAATATGATATAAATACTGTTCAGTTTCTCACAAAAACCGATCGTTTCGTGTCTTAGGACATCAATGTATCGTCACGAGCCGCAGGGTGTAATTTGGATTTGTCTGTGCATGTTTTTGTTTACTTTTAAAGGTTTGGTGCCCATCCACGTCTATGATAAGGCTGGCAGACTGCACCGGTTTTCATTAAAAATCTTCATTTGTGTTTTTCTGAGGAAACAAAGTCACCTACATCTTGGATCCCTTTAACAATTGTTAAACCTCTCTATGAGCCCATCAGTCTGGGGGTGGAATATGGAGGTTTTGAGTTGCTTAACCTTCAGTTGTTGGCAGGTCCCTTTCATCACACTAGAGATGAACAACAATCCAGTAAGAATTTCATCTGCAATCCCCACACTGCTGAAGACTTGAACAAGTCCTCTGGCCACGGCCCTTGAGGTGGCTGATCGGAGAGGTATTGCTTTTGGGAATTGGGTGGCATAGTCAAGGATGACCAGAATGTATCGTTGTCCCCATTTGGATTTTGGCAGTCCAGTGCAATCCTGCTAAAAGGAGTCTCGATGATTGGTAGAGGAATAAGGGGATTTCCAAATGTTACCTTGGGGCTGTGGAGTGGACATTCAGCACAGTAGCGACAAAAGTCTTCAACTGCCTTCTTGCCTCCAAAACATATCAGCCTTGAAAATAAAAAGACTTGATTGTCACCAATCTTTAATTGACCACTGTCGCACAGTCACACCTGTCTCACCATCCACAGTCACTCGTTCCCAGTCACCCTTCTACCATTGGACACTACAATTCCCAGAATCCCTCCTGGTACACACCTGCTCTTCATCCACAATCACCTGCATCCACTTACCTGCACCTCATACATGGCACACTCACCTCTCACTCAGTTGCTGGTCTCAAGGTCTCAACACTGGAACTCACCTGTCTCTATTCCGTTTCCCTGGATCCGTGTCTGACCATTAGGCTTGAAAACTAAGGATACCCCATTCAGACTGTGAGCTCTGCCATACATGCTTCCTGTTTATTGCACCGCCTTACCTGCTGATTTCTGATGGAAGCTTCTGAGTTTATTTAATAGATACTGTGCGATTGAAATCTTACCTTGCCTTTGCCTCTTCCAAGTGTGACAACCATCTCATTACCCGATGTAATTTCTGCTCAGTATAACTTAACACCACCAGAGGTCAGTATCTGCTACCTGCTGACACAGACTTTAAGGCGCATCACCAGTGACTAGTAAATGTATTCTAGTCAGATGGACATGTTTCTCTGCTCAACACATTTAATCTCTCACACAAGTGGCTTACTCACATTTCTCCTCCATTAGACTGAACATGACTCTTTATTTGTACTGAAAATGGCAGCACTGATTCGGATAAAAGGGTTTAAAATATTATTAAAAAACAAATAATTTAGTATAAAGAATTTAAAATTCAAACTCTTATACAAACTGTTATACATATAAAGTAATACTGTTACATTACAAACAATAATATATTACAAATTAACATTATAAATATATTTGTAAACAATTGTGTGTATATATAAATATGTACACAAAATTGACTTGCTATTGGTAATTTTATTCCTGTTCTTATTTATTGTTAAATGACTTTTTTTAGTCTGCCATTAGTATTTTTTCAATTTATGAATTCTCTTGTGTGATGGAAGTCTTCACCAGCTTTACATAGTTGGTCATGGTGTTTCACTACTTGTTGGTGAAATTTGATGAAGTGATAAAGTTATTTATATCATTTTAAAGCATGCAAAAATAGCATTATTTGGCTGCATATTTGTAACACTAATTCAGCTTCGCTAATAATGGAAATACATTGATCATATACTCATTTATTCATCAAGTTTCTTGACTATAATTTTACATTGACAATATGTGATATTAGCAGGATAAACCAGGCACTTCGGCACAATTACAGCAATGAAGGATAATTTTAATATTTTGGGCTATCCAATGAAGGTGATTTCTCTGGTGTTCTACTCCCTGACCTTGATCCTCGGCGATCCTGGAAATGCATTTGTTTTGTATGTTGCTGGATTGAAGATGAAGAGGACTGTTAATACTTAATACGACTGGGTTTCTCAATCTACCGATTGCTGATCTTTTGTATTGCATTTCCACTCTTTTCTACTTAACTAGGAGCATTGTGGATGATCACTGGCCATATGGATCCTTCATGTGCAAGATTCTCCCGTTCATTATGGGCATCACCATGTTTGCCAGTGTTTTCACCTTAAACTTGATTAGTCTGGATCGGTTTACTCAGGTGATCACACCGGTTTGGGCTCAAAATCATCGCAGTCTGTTAATTGCACGACTGTCCTGTGTTCAGTTCTTAGTCTGCCTTTCATGATGTTAGGAGAGACTTACACAGTAAATACATACTGCCTGTATCATCTACCTGATGAAGACAATATTAAGATTTATGGAAGCTTAAGCATTGTCAGATTTGTGTTTGGTTTTTTGGTTCCTCTCATTTGCATCACAACATGCTATGGATTGATCGCACACAAGTTAGGCAGGAGTCATTTTCACTCTGGACGAGCGTTTCGCATCATGTTGGCTGAAATCGTGGCCTTTTTTCTGTGCTGGTTGCCGTATCACATAGTAGAGTTGATAATAATGTACCGAGAAAATACAAGTTTTTGGATAGCTTTGGCACTAGATCCATTGGCCATCTCTTTGGTATTTCAACAGCTGTCTGAACCCCATTCTTTATGTTTTCATGGGGCAGGATTTTAAAAGCAATGTCAAACTTTCTCTAAGACGTGTTTTTGAAAGAGGGAACACAAATGTCACAAACCATACAGTCACTGCAGATGCTCTCAGTGCAGTAAAGATATCAACTCGTTTAATCAAAGTGATTCATTTTTCTATGCCAAACCTATGCGGTTTCAAACAAGATTTGTTCCACTTCCACTTGCAATCAAATTGACTTCTGATTAGATTTTTTATTTTTTACTATGCTCAGAGTATTTTTCTAGACCAAATACTCATGTGAAGTATTTGGCAAAAATATTTATAAAAAAAAAAAAACCCCTGAAACTTAAGATATGCAAAACAACTTTTAATAGGAAGTGTCCACTCTGGTTTCTTTTTGCCTGGAAGTTATAAAATGCATTAAATTAATCTAAAATGATCTGTTCTAAAATGTCTGCAACGTTGTTTTGTTACAGTAAGATTCCTGATTAACAATTCTCAATTTTTGTTGCATTGTTTTTATGCTTTTTTTTATTTCAAATAACATTGTTTTTATGAACTGGCTCATGAGTAAATGATTTCTTGTGTACGGAAAGCTCAAAAGCAGCTTGCAGTCTGTAATACCGATGCTATTTTTAGGCATGTGTTGTAAGTTTTGTGGAAGTTAATGGTGTGTCTGGGATGTGGTCTACACGCTGACCACTCACTGTGATTAAAAATACATGTAAATTAATATTCTGTCCTGCATGCAAAGGTCTGTATATACAGTCGTGGCCAAAAGTTTAGAGAATTACATACATATTGGAAAAGTTGCTGCTTAAGTTTTTATAATAGCAATTTGCATATACTCCAGAATGCTATGAGGAGTGATCAGATGAATTGCATAGTCCTTCTTTGCCATGAAAATGAACTTAATCCCGAAAAAAAAACTTTCCACTGCATTGTTAAGAAGGCTTCAGGGCGTCCAAGAAAGTCCAGCAAGCGCCAGGATGGTCTCCTAAAGAGGATTGAGCTGCGGGATCGGAGTGCCACCAGTGCAGAGCTTGCTCAGGAATGGCAGCAGGCAGGTGTGAGCGCATCTGAACACACAGTGAGGCCAAGACTTTTGGAAGATGGCCTGGTGTCAAGAAGGGCAGCAAAGAAGCCACTTCTCTCCAAAAAAAAACAAAAAACATCAGGGACAGATTGATCTTCTGCAAAAAGTATGGCGAATGGACTGCTGAGGACTGGGGCAAAGTCATATTCTCTGATGAAGCCTCTTTCCGATTGTTTGGGGCATCTGGAAAAAGGCTTGTCCGGAGAAGAAAAGGTGAGCGCTACCATCAGTCCTGTGTCATGCCAACAGTAAAGCATCCTGAGACCATTCATGTGTGGGGTTGCTTCTCATCCAAGGGAGTGGGCTCACTCACAATTTTGCCCAAAACACAACCATGAACAAAGAATGGGACAACAGCAACTTCTTCCAACAATCCAACAACAGTTTGGTGAAGAACAATGCATTTTCCAGCACGATGGAGCACCATGCCATAAGGCAAAAGTGATAACTAAGTGGCTTGGGGACAAAACGTTGAAATTTTGGGTCCATGGCCTGGAAACACCCCAAATCTTAAAACTTGTGGTCAATCCTCAAGAGGCGGGTGGACAAACAAAAACCTACTAATTCTGACAATCTCCAAGAAGTGATTATGAAAGAATGGGTTGCTATCAGTCAGGATTTGGCCCAGAAGTTGATTGAGAGCATGCCCAGTCCAATTGCAGAGGTCCTGAAAAAGAAGGGCCAACACTGCAAATACTGACTCTTTGAAACGTATGAAGTGCTTGTAATTATATATCAGTACATCACAGAAACAACTGAAACAAAGATCTAAAAGCAGTTGAGCAGCAAACTTTGTGAAAACTAATATTTGTGTAATTCTCAAAACTTTTGGCCACGACTGTACAGTAGACTATGTATACTGCTAGGAATAGCTATTAATGTTATACAATTGCTATTACTTACGGTACAACATTAATCAAGCATTGCTTTCAGTCATTTTCTAGTTTTGCTATAATACTGATCATTAAACATTCAAAATGACTTTTAATTTGGACAAAAGTTGATACTTGATTTTGATTAGACTGTGGTGTCATTCTTTGGCCAAATATTTAACAAGGCCAAACTGCAGGCTTTAACTGTTTGTTGTCTCAGACAAATGTTTTATTTATTTTCCTACATATTCTTTCCATGTCTCACATTTCACTCCACACTCTCACTTCTCACATAATAAACCTATATTTAATCCCAAATCATATTTCATGCCATTTGTGACCCTGGAACACAAAACCAGTCATAAGGGTCAATTTTTTCAAAATAATCTGAATAAATAAGCTTTCCATTGATGTAAGGTTTGTTAGGATAGGCAATATTTGGCCGAGATACAACTATTTGAAAATCTGAGGGAATCTAAATACAGAGAAAATCGTCTTTAAGTTGTCCAAATGAAGTTCTTACCAATGAATATTACTAATAAAAAATTACGTTTTGGTATATTTACTGTATAATATGCATAAAATATGTTAATGGAACATGATCTTTACTTAATATACAAATGATGTATCACCCTTTCGGTATTTATTTTGTGTAAATGACAGACTGATTGTACATTGTCCCTTATTTCTTTAAATAATAGGCCTACTTTTACTTAAATGCCTGCTGCTATGTAGTCTACCTTATACTGTTGTTGTTATTATTAATATTAATATTATTAAGTCATTTATTTTTTCATCAAGCATACGTGAGACCTTTGAATTTCACCAAACTGTAAGTAGTTTTAGTCACTGTTTTTGACACGACTTGAAAAGAACAGAAGCAAAAATAAGCAGTCACTGTTTAGCAATGTGTATTGCTGACTATTTTTCAGAAGAAAACCTATCTCAGTCATTTCCATTTTAAACAGGTTCCTCTTTTTAATACATGTTACGTTCTCTTTTGATTGGCCATCATGTGGCTAAATTATTTTGAGTCTCTGGTCTCTATCTTCTCACGTAATAAAATAAACCCACATCAACATTTAGTGCAATTTCATTTTGTTAGTTTATTTTTAAGTAGTTTAGTATTGGTGTCCTGGTGACCTTTTTGGTATTTATTTTGTGAAAATATTGACAGTACAATGTTCCTTATTTTTGCAAATTCAAAAAATGATGGCTCCATTGATGTTTTCACTTCAAATACCATAAAGTTAGAACCACGGAATGGGGATTAAACCCTTTTTTCCTTCATATATTGCTGTTTTAATGATGTTAACATTTTTTATTTTTAGTTGAACTGTAGGCAACCTCATGCTCAGGTAATTTAATGCTATTATTATGGAGTCAAAACAGGGCTGCATATACTTGCTAAATAATTTAAGTATTTCAAAAGAAAATAAAGATTTGCAAAAGAAAAATTCAAGTATTAAGAAAAAATAAATGTGCTTTTTGCAAACAAAAATAAAGAACTACAAAGAAAAAAAAGAAGTTTCGCAAACCAATAAAGGATTTCAAAATATAAATGAAACAGAGAAAAAAAAGGATTTTGCAACACATTTTTTTCCATGGCAGTAACAGTTTTTTAAACAAACACTCCCTTGACTTCACCCCCATGTCAAAACAAAATAGAAACGTGAAGCACAAAGGGAAAAAACTATATCGCGAGCTCACACTTGACTGAAACGCAAAATAAAAGCAGTGTTGCAAATAAATTAGCAGCTGTGTTGCAAAATCAATGCTTTTGCTCTGTTTCATTTATATTTAGCAAATCTTTTTCATTTTTTTTTTTACATCCAAACTCTTTCATTGACTGTCAAATGTGTGTAATCTATTGGTACACCATAAAACATGTTAATTACTTGGCATATAAAAAGTATGTACAAAAATTACTATTATGCTATGTAATGTCTACTCAGTATAACAAAACGTCTCGGGTTACATATGTAACCATGGTTCCCTGAGAAGAGAAATGAGACTGCATCCTCTAGAGGCTGCTATGGGAATGACGTCAGTGTGATTAGTCTCTGAAGAATACATACAAAAACTACAATGGAAATGGCTGGCGACAGTCTATGACGTCACTATGGCAGGACTCGTCACCGCCTGCGCGTTACTACTGGTGCGACCACATTATAAAAGGGCGTCGGTAGAACACAACATTTGCTTCTTCGTCTGATGCTCAAGTCCAAAGCATGGCAAATAGACTAGAGGAAGCAGTGTCTCTTTCCCCTTCTCAGTGAACCTGAGACGTTCCCTTTTGTGAGAACGCAAACTGCGTCCATTTTCTAGAGTCCTAGTTGTTCCAATCGTCTTTCATTATGGATAATGGAGGCTACATGCTTCTGTGAACCTTCAATGCAGCAGATTTTTTTCTGAACTCTTCCCTAGATCATTGCCTTAACACAAGTCTGTCACTGAGCTCTACAGGCAGTTATCTTGACCTCAGGACTTGGTTTTTGCTCTGATATGCATTTTCAGCTGTTAGACCTTTTCTGAGAGGTGTGTGCCTTTCTAAATCAGACTCATTCAAATGAATGTGCCACAGTTTAACTCCACTCCAAGTGTAGTAACATCTAGAAGCAATATGAATGCCCCTGAGCTAAATTACGAGTGTCCCAGAAAAGGGTATGAATGCTTATGTAACGGGATCTTTTCAGTTTTTTATTTCTAATAAATTTGCAAAGTTGTTACAAACCTGTTTTGTGCTTTGCCATTATGGTGTATGAGATGTAGATTGATGTGGAAAAAAGTAATTTAAAGCAGTTTAACGTAACGCTGCATCAAAACAAAATGCGAAAAAAAAATGAAGGGGTATGAATACTTTTGCAAGGCACTGTAGGCAGGTGTAGGCAGATACCCTGAAAAGATATAAAGCACAGAGACAGGTCCTTAAATAACAGCCAATAGCTAGACAAAGTACATGGATTGTACTCACTTAGATAATTGGAGGCCACGTGGCCTTTAAGACACATGTGTCCAGCCAGGGGTGTCCAGGAATCTCCTGCGAAAAGAAATTTTACAAGAGCTTACCTGGAAAGAGGACCTACTATTTTAAGGCAGGTGCTGTAAGTTTTGAGGAAGTCAATAGTGTGTCTTCTGATGGGATGTGGTTAAGACAGAATATTCATGTACATGTATTTTTAATCACAATGAGCGGTCAGCCTGCATGACCGCTCATTGTGATTAAAAATATATGTCCATGAATATTCTGTCTTAAATGCAAAGGTCTGTATATACAGTAGACTACATGTATTGGTAAGAATGTGGGTAGTTGACACTAACTTCATCAATTCTTTCTTTGTTTTTTTTACTCTTAATAATATACAAATAGCATGAGAGAGATTTATCTATTTTCGTATAGTGTTATTTGTGTAATATTAAAGTTTAATTAACATAATTTTTCCCCCGTGACTTGTTGGACAAATCCAAGACAAGCTTTGCTGTCATCATGTATACCATTTTAAGATGAGTGATATTTATATCTACACTATTGCAATAGTCAACTGTTTTTTTAAAGCTATTTTGAGAAAAAAAAAAGTATGTGTGTCACACCATATGACATATGTCACACTAAAGGACAGAAATAGTAGTTAAAGTATTTCTATTTAATTTTAAACATGTCAAAGGAGAAAGAACGTTCAGTTTTGATACAAACAATATCAATATGTTTTTAATAATAAATAATTTTTTTTATCAACAAAATTCAGTCTCTTAGTCAATCAGGATGTGACTGGAGAACAATATCTGCCACACCATAGGATGTTTCATTAGTGGTTAACATTGCCATTTACTAAAATAGACACTTGTACAATTATGCCTGAGGTATTTACTAACATTTTTGTTTTTCTTTTTAATTTATAAAAGTTGTAATTTATTGAACCATGCTTGAGACAGTCACACCATAGGGCAATTTTGACGTTTGACTCAAAAATGTAAAAACTGAACAACACTGCAGCTTTAATAACAACAGGTCCATATTGGACAAAGAAATGTTTAATGGTTTACTGCATTTTAAATAACAACAATATTAATTATATTAATTTTTATCTTGCTGGGCAGTGAAAATGCCATTACACGTCAACAACCCATGTGTGTATCGTCACTCCAGATTTTAATATTTTACTGTTTATGACATTGTCTACAATCGTTTTCTAGTTTTGCTATAAATTCTCTTTACTGTTGTTGAATGATCTTTGAACATTTAAAATGACTTTTAATTCAGACAAAAAGTTTATTCATTAACATATTTAGGCTTCATGGAATATTTGATTAGTCTGAGGTGTCACTCATGCTATAACTCGTTGTTGTCTCAGTCAAATGTATTGTTTTCCTACATGGCCTTTCGAATGTCTCTCATATCACTCCACACTCTCTCTTCTCACATTATAAAACTATTTAAACCCAAATCATATTTCATTCCATTTCGTTTAGTTAGTTTGAGTTAGTTGCTTTGTAATGGGGTCCTGGTCACCCTTTTGTTTTTTTGTTTATTTTGTGTGTGAAAATGACAAGACTTTTACTCCTAAGTAGCCTAATTTACTGTAATTTCTTACATTTTTTTGCCTGACTTCAGAAATTTATGCCACTCAGAGTCCCTGCATGACTTTGACAGACAGTGTTGACATTCAATGCACGAAAGACTGGCTATGTTTACTAATGAACTTTTAATTAAATTGGACATCTCTATCACTCGAGAAAAACTCCATATGAAAAACGAAATGTTGGATTCAGACCTTTTCACCCAACTGTAAGCAGTTTGAGTCACTGTTTATGACAAGAGTTTAAAGGAACAGAAGCAAAAATAAGCAGTCACTGTTTGGGACGCGTGTTTTGCTGACTATTTTTCAGAAGAAAACACTTATCTCAGTAGTTTTTTCTACTTTAAACACGTTCCTCTTTTTAATAAATGTAACAGGGTGTCACCGCTCTATTCCATTCTCTATTTTTATGCCAATATCACATGACTGCAGAGCATATCATCTTAAAATGTTATAGCTTAAGATTTGATAAGTGTATGCTTTAATGTACAATTACTGTTTTATTATTTATAATAAGAAGTAACTATTTTGCATGAATAATCTAAAATTCAAAATGAAACTTTGTGGATTTAAAAACATTTAAAAACCTTAAATGATGACAGTTATCCATACATATTAAGCAATGCTATAGGAAATCTCAACTGATTGATCATTTATATCATTATCAAATGTAAACTATCCTTGTCCAGCTCTCTATAGTATAAATACATAATTAAATTGCATTACATGACAAACAAACATTATATTGTAAATTAACATAATGAATGCCTGTTAACAATTGTGTGTATGTGTGTATATATATATATATATATATATATATATATATATATATATATATATATAAATGCAATGTAAACAGAATTGACTTGCAATTGTTTGACTTAATTCCTGCAATTATTTACTTGTTAAATTGCTATTTTAGTCTAACATCAGTTTTTGTTTTTTAAATTTATAAATTGCCTTGTGTGACGAGAAGTCTTAACCAGCTTTACATTGAGTTGCTCATGATGTTTCACAACTCGATGTTTGAAATGTTAGTAAAGCCTGATGTAGTGATAAAACGTTGAAGAAGTGGTATAAACTCTTGAACATTAGACAAGAAAACATTTACTGGGATAATTGTGAATTGAAACATCACAACGTGAGTCATGATTACTTATAGAGTTATTTGTATGATTTTTAAAGACATTTTGTACTTTTAAGTAACGCTAAAATAGTATTCATTTAGTTGCATATTTGTAATCATAGATATTAATAGACATGAATTGATCATATACTCCTTTATTCATCAACACCCTAAATATGCTTTATAATTTTACATTGACAATATGTGATATTAGCAGGATAAACCAGGCACTTCAGCACAATTACAGCAATGGAGGATTATTTTGATATTTTGGAATATCGAATGAAGGTGATTTCTCTGGTCTTCTACTCCCTGACTTTGAATCTCGGCGTTCCTGGAAACGCATTTGTCATGTATGTTGCTGGATTGAAGATGAAGAGGACCGTTAATACCAACCTGATCGTATTTTAGAACTGTCACGTTAATTACGTCTTGTCGATCTCCTGCAATTCGAATCAAACACATTTTAATGGATAGAGAGTAACCTCAAGCACCTTTCAGCAATTTCAGGAAGTCGGTTAAAAAAATCATGTTATTTTGAAGTTCTGTAGCCTCAAACACTTGTCTGCCAATCAATACGTTTCATGACAAATGTATATTATATTTATGTTCATATTTGCAAACTTTATGTCTGTAATAAAGTAGTAAGTATCATGTCATTACGTCGTGTGACCGCTAGAGGGAGATCTTAAATATTAGAAAGCTTACCACAGAGAGTTTGGACGAGCAGTGTGTTGTTGTCCTAGCCTAGTCCAGCTTATGTGGCAGTATAAGGCATCTCTAAAATAATGGGACTTAAATTACAGGTATGTGCCAAAAAATTTGAATATCGAGGGAAAGTCAATTTATTTCAATAATTTGTTTCAAAAAGTGAAACTTGTATGTTATATTAGTTCACTACACACAAAGTGAAATATTTCAAGCCTTTATTTGTTTTAATTTTGATGATTATGGATTAATGACAATAGAAAAAACAAATCCAGTATTTCACAAAATTAGAATATTTCATGTGACCAATAAAAAAAGGATCTTAAACACATGATGGCCTTCTGAAAAGTGTGTTAATGTACAGTATTATGTCAGTACTTTGTTGGGCCTCCTTTTGCACTAATTCCAGCATCAAGGCGGCGTGGCATGGAGGCGATCAGCCTTTGACACAGTTGAGGTGTTATGGAGCCCAAGTTGCTTTGATATTGGCCTTCAGCTCATCTGCATTTCGGGGTCTCTGTTCCCTCATCTTCCTTTTGACAATACCCAATGGATTTTCAATGGGGTTTAAGTCAGGCCAGTTTACCGGCCAATCAAGTACAGTTATTCCATGGCTATTAAACCAGATACTGGTAGTTTTGGCTTCGTGGGCAGGTGCCAAATCCTGCTGGAAAATAAAATCATCATCTCCAAAAAGCTCTAAAATGTCCTGGTAGACAGCTGCGTTGACTGTGGACTTGATAAAAGACAATGGAGCCACACCAGCAGATGACATGCTCCCCAAAGCATCACTGACTGTGGAAACTTCACATTGGACTTTAAGCAGCTTGACTTCTGTGCCTCTCCGGTCTTCCTCCAGACTCTGGGACCTTGATTTCCAAATGAAATCAAAATTTGCTTTCATCTGAAAACAGGACTTGGACCACTGGGCAACAGACCAGTACTTTTTCTCCTTAGCCCAGCACAGACACTTCTGACGTTGTTTTTGGTTCAGGAGTGGCTTGACGCATGGAATTCTCCAGCTGTAGCCCATGTCATGCAGAAGTCTGTGGTGGTTCTTGATGCACTGACTCCAGCCTCAGTCCACTCCTTATGAAGCTCCCCTAGATTTCTGAACCGCCCTTGCTTGACAATCCTCTCAAAGCTATGGTCATCCCTGTCACTTGTGCACCTTTTCCAGCCACATTTTTTGATGAGGGAACAGAGACCCCGAAATGCAGACGAGCTGAAGGCCAATATCAAAGCAACTTGGGCTCCATAACACCTCAACTGTGTCAAAGGCTGATCGCCGCCTTGATGCTGGAATTAGTGCAAAAGGAGGCCCAACAAAGTGCTGAGGACATAATACTGTACATTACCACACTTTTCAGAAGGCCAACATGTGTTTAAGATCTTTTTATTGTTCACATGAAATATTCTAATCTTGTGAAATACTGGATAATCATTAAAATGTAAACAAATAAAGGCTTGAAATATTTGACTTTGTGTGTAGTGAACTAATATAACGTAAGTTTCACTTTTTGAAACAAATTATTGAAATAATTTTCCCTCGATATTCTATTTTTTTGGCACATACCTATAGAATATATATTGCTGCCCTAATCTGTTAAATTTGGACTGTAAGGCATTAAGACCTTATAAACATTACCACTTAATACATTTGTGTAAAACCTCATTAAATTGAGGTCTTGTGAAAAGCACTTTATAAACTCCTACTATATCAACTGCTTATCTACATACCTGCATTCATTTGCATTTGCTATTTCTCACATCTGTTTGCATGTATGTATTTGGCATGGATGGCATTGTCATTTATTGATTTTTATTTATTTATTTTTTGTTCCCAATTCTTTTATTCCAGGCAATCAAATCCATAGCCGTTGGCATTGCTATCACTTTGCTCTGCTGTTTGAGGAACATGAGCAAGTTTTAACGCATCTGTGCGCAGAGTTGGCCATGGTACTGAATGTTGGTGTCACAGAATGACCCCCGGATAATAAAATAGATCCAAGTGCCAGTTTAATAATAGTGATCCAAACAATAATCCTAAAACAAAGCAACAAGCAAATTCAAATGTAAAGCAAAAAGTAATCCATAAAGACAGGGTAACAGAAACACAATGTAACAGGTCCAATTTTGCAGCAACTACAAAGTAAGCAAGGTATAAACAGTGATAATCTAATGAGTAAATGACCTATGGCTGATGATAATCAGTACAGAAAAGACTGGGCAAAGGACTATGAGAAATGTAACAGTGGAAGTGGAGAGTGCTATCAAGTGGACAATCTAGGGCACAACAACTAGACACTGTGACAGTTGGTGTGTGCAATGTGTACAATTTATGTACAAAGTCCTTTATTTTTGCAAACAATTGGTCAATATTATCACTTGATATATTGTTATATACTTTATATATTGTTAATAATTGGAATCCTTTCTGGGAGCATGCTAGGATTTTCCATGCTCGAAGCAGAACTTCTGTAGACCTGGTTTAAAGTTCTTGTTTTCTGTCATATTGTTGATCATGTGTATTTACCACAAGGCAAAGATAATCTAAATATAATATAGTACATATTTAGTATTATGTATGTACTATTATAGTATTTATTAATGTTCTTTATTACCAGTCAAAAGATTTTTAATGTTTTATTAAAGAAGTCTCTTCTGCTCTGCAAGCCTGCATTTATTTGATCCAAAGTACAGCAAAAACAGTAAAATTTTTACTATTTAAAATAACTGTTTTCTATTTGAATATATTTTGAAATGTATTTTATTTCTGTGATCTAAGCTGAATTTTCAGCATCATTACTCCAGTCTACAGTGTCACATGATCTTTCAGAAATCATTCTAATATGCTGATTTGCTGCTCAACAAACATTTTATTATGACTGGAGTAATGATGCTAAAAAAAATCTTTAAGAAAAGCTTTAAGAATAAGTTACATTTTAAAATGTATTCAAATAGAAAACAGTTATTTTAAATAGTAAAAATATTTCAAAATGGTACTGCTTTTGCTGCATTTTGGATCAAATATCACTGCAGGCTTAGTGAGAGGCTTCTTTAAAAAACATTAAAATTTGTACTGTTCAAAAGACTTTTTGTTATATGCTCTTTTAATCACTATTATTGTTTTGTAATATTTATATTTAAGTTTAAGTTTTCTATTTCAGTTTTGGTCATTTGAAAACTTTAACTTTGTTTATATAGTTCTGTAGTAGGCTGTATAGTTTAATTAGTATGTGTTTATATGTTAGTAATAGTATGTTTATATTTTGAGCTTTAAATTATTTATTCATTTGGTGTAGGATTTTATTGTTAAAATTTTCACTCAAAAATAGTAGTAAATTTAGTAGTAAATTGAGTAGTAAAAATAGCTAGTAAATTTCACAAATAACTACACAGAAATGACATACACAGAAATATATTTTTTTTACAGTGTAGTGTTAGTAATTTTAGTACTTAAAAATATTAATCATTATTGTATTAGTTTGTATTTATGCCAGTTTTTCTGTTTTCATCTAACATTCATTTCAGCTTTATTTCAATATTTGTTTTATTTTACTTCACTTTTATTTCAATTAACAAAAGTATTTGTAATAGTTTTACTTAAAAAAACAGTATTTCTATTTAATATTTGTGTTATTTTATTTCAGCTTTATTTCAGTTTACAAAAAAAAAACACAATGTAGTTTTAGTTACCAATAACACGTTTTTATCTAATATTTATATTATATTTCGTCTTTATTTCAATTAACAAAAATATTTGTAATGGCTTTAGTTACCAATAACAAGTTTTTATCTAATATTTATATTATAGTTCAGCTTTATTTCAATTTGTAATAGTTTTAGTTACCAAAAACAATTTTTCCATTTAATATTTGTTTTGTTTTATCTCAGCTTTATTTCAATAAACAAAAATATTTTTAATAGTTTCAGTAACAAAATGACAAGATTTCTAATATTTATATTTTATTTCAGCTTTATTTCAATTACCAAAAATATTTGTATAGTTTTACTTGTGACAAGTTTTTCATCTAATATTTATATTTTATTTCAGCTTTAATTGACTTAATTACAATTATTTAATTTTTTGTATTATTTTAGTTTCATCCAATATCTATAATTAGTTTTTTATGTTATTTTTGTCACATGCATTGGGTTTTCATCCGTTTCTAAAGCCAGACTGATGTCCGATGTTGACAGTGCGTCGGGTGCCAGCGGCTCATGTGCGTCTGTGGGCGAAGTGACAGAGAAATGTCAGATCCGTCTCCAGCCGGCAGCAGAACCGACCCGAAGCTGTCTGTCAGCAGAGCCAGAATTAGGCCTGTGCAAACACACCGAGGGCGTTTCTGTGCTCCACAACGCATGGGACTTCATTAAGAGCCATTAAGAAGTGTGTGATTGTGAAACTGCTGTTCAAGTCATTCTGGCCAGATGCTTTAAAAGAGGCAGGAAGCGTTATCACGGATGAAAGACTCATATTTGAGCCAGAATTGAAGTTATAATGATAGATTTGTTTCTTACAAACTAGCATCTTTTGTCTTCTCAAGATGTTAATTGATGGACTGGAGAGGTGTGGATTATTGTAATGTTTTTATCAACTGTTTGGACTCTTGTTCTGACGGCACCCATTCGCATTTCATGGCACTTTGAATGCTAATAATTACATTGGCTTGAGCAATGCGATTTAAACAACTTATTCTAAAACTAACATTTCCAAACGCTCCTCCTCCTAGAGCTTTAACTCTACAAACTCCAAACCCAGCCCAGATCTTCAGACTGATCTGACTCCAGTTGCTGTATCGTTTCTAACTGATCCGACTTACGGTTTTCCTAAAAATGATCATTAAAACTGGGGAAAATCCCATAGACTTACATTGACAGAATGTTCAAATGAGCCAACACTATTCAAACTCCAACTGTCAAAACTCCCACAATCCCTTGAGACTCAATCAAACTTCCCTTTTATGTACTACATTTATAATACATTTAAACTAAATTGCTAATAATGATAGAAACATGCTAGTAACTTGTTAATTATGCGAACAACATGCCTGCAACATGCTAATCCTGCTAGGAATATACTGATAACTTGCTAATCATGCAATAAACATGCTAGTAACTTGTTAATTGTGTTAGCGGCATGCTAGCAGCATGCTAATCCTGCTAGAAATATGCTGATAACTTGCTAATCACGTTATAAACATGCTAGTAACTTTGCTAATCATGCTAGAAACATGCTACTAACATTTGAATCATGTTAGGAAAATGCTAACAACTTGCTAATCATGCTACAAACATAGCAACAATCTAGTAACATGTTAATCATGGTATAAATGTGCTAGTGACATGCTAATCCTGTTAGAAACATGCTAGTAACTTGTTAATTATGCTAAGAACATCTTAGCAACATGCTAATCCTGCTAGAAATATGCTGATAACTTGCTAATCATGCTATAAGTATGCTAGTAACTTGTTAATTATGCTAGTGACATTTTAGCCGTGCTATAAACATGCTTTTTACTTGATAATTGTGCTAACAGCATGCTAGCAGCATGCTAATCATGCTAGAAATATGCTGATAACTTGCTAATCATGTTAAAAACATAGCAACAAGCTAGTAACATGCTAATCATGATACAAACATGTTATCAACTTGTTAATCATGCTATAAACATGCTAGTAACTTGTTAATTGTGCTAGCGGCATGCTAATCATGTTAGAAATATGCTGATAACTTGTTAATCATGCTATAAACATGCTAGTAACTTGTTAATTGTGTTAACAACATCCTAGCAACGTGTTAATCCTGCTAGAAATATGCTGATAACTTGCTAATCATGTTATAAACATGTTAGTAACTTGTTAATCATGTCAAAAACATGCTAGCAACTTGCTAATCATGATAGAAACATGTTAACAACTTGCTAGTCATGTTAGAAACATAGCAACATGCTAGTAACTTGCTAATCATGCTAAAACATACTAGCAACTTGCTAATCATGCTAGAAACATGCAAACAATATGCTAGCAACTTCCTAATCATGTTAGAAACATGCTAGCAGCAAGCTAGTAACATGCTAATCATAATAAAATCATGCTAGCAACATGCTAGTAACATGCTAATCGAACTTTAAGCTTTTAAAACTACTTTAAACTATTTCAGACTGAAAACCGTCAAACTTAAAACTTTTTTTAAATGTTTAAACTTTCTGGTCCGACTTTCTCAAGCCAACTTAAAGTTAGTCTTGACAAACTTTTTTTTTTATCCAGTTTAATTTAAACTCTTTGTCGTGTTGCCGGCGATGCTGTTGCACTTTTAGGATCCTGAAGGCTTTTTCTGCAGCTGTCAATGACAGATTTGTCAAGTTAATTAAAGCCGTGCGCTGTTCATTACCGACCCCATCGATCGATCGCTCTCCTGGGTTTACTTTGCCTCTCTTTCCCCTCACGGAAGCTGCATCTCTCTGGTTCTCTGTGTGGAAATACAAATAACAGCATTCTGACGGCCTGTATTTTACACGACTCAAAGGTCTGTTGTGTTTTCCGGCTGCTGATGTTAAGACTGTGAGTTTTTTTGCTGTGATCCGCCCTCAGGGAAGGATAGCATGTGCTGTTCAAAACAGCATCTGTGGGTCGTCTCATTGGCCGATTTTCTTTAAATCGTTGGATTTCCCACAAGATTGGGGGTAAATTGAGGCAAAATTATTTAAATGTGTTCATGTGATGCTGACGATGATATCGGAGCTGGTTTTGAATCAGACGGTCAGTGAAAGAACTATTTTTATGCAGAAACTGAATTAAGCATAAATCAAAAGATGCTACAATGATTAAATTGGGATATATTTATGACCCTGGACCACAAAACCAGTCATAAGTCGCACGGGTATATTTGTAGCAATAGCCAGCAATACTTTGTATGGTTCAAAATTATAGATTTTTCTTTTAGGCAAAAAATCATTAGGATATTAAGTAAAGATCATGTTTCATGAAAATATTTTGTAAGTTTCCTACCATAAATATTTCAAAACTTAATTTTTGATTAGTAATATGCATTGCTAAGAACTTCATTTGGACAATTTAAAAGGCAATTTTCTCAATATTTAAATTTTTTTGCACCCTCAGATTCCCTTTTTTTAAAAATAGTTGTATCTTGACCAAATATTGTCTTATCCTAACAAACCATACATCAATGGAAAGCATATTCTTTAGCTGTCAGATGATGTACAAATCTCGTTTTCAAAAAATGGACCCTTATGACTGGTTTTGTGGTCCAGGGTCCATTCACAAATACATGCAAGAGAAAAAGCGATGTGTGATATGGTGATTTAAAAAAAAAAAAAAAAAAATAC